>NC_143587.1:124923914-125244216 GCF_048544385.1 Mastigoproctus giganteus | reverse complement strand
TAAGAAAATTAAATATAAACTTTAATCAAAATTTCCATCCAATAAGAGTAAAGTTATTAAATTCAGATAGATGGACGGACAAAGAATTAATAATTGTTGGGTTTCTGTTATCTATTTTAGTGAAATTTGGGATGAATCGACAAATATTTCTAGGTTTTATGAAAATCCTTCTATTAGAAGTTGAGTTGTTAAACGCGGACGGACGGTCATGGATGGTGAAGACAATATATCCCTAACACGATGATAATCCCAGAATTTTATTAATAAAATAGCTATATATATATTCAGTAATTCTACTTTTTGGCTAGAGTGCTCTCACTGAAATACCTTGTAGAAAAAAAATTACCTTTATACTGACACTCGTTGGCTGTCCAGGCCGCGAGTCGTCAGCCATTTATTAATCACGCACATGTTGTTTCTTTTTTCTCTCGCGTGAATTTCCTTATAAATTTCCAGTTTCGATTGTGCAAGTAATTCTGAAAAGTGATGTGATATCATTCCCGCTGTGTGCCCCCCATAAGCTCGCCTGAATAGAGAAGATACTTTTCTGACTTGATTTTGGTAGCATCACAGACTACTTCGAGGAAAACCAGCTCCTGTTGTTCAGGGCAGGAAATTGCAACAAGAATGAAGGCGTAAGTAATATTGCACACAGAAATAAGAAGTAAGGTTTATGGTTATCATCCACACAATACGTGTTGAGATGTACGAATTTTTTTTCAAAATGTTCAGTTATTGAAGGAAAACACGATCTTTGTTTCACTGTTTTGCCGAATGAGTCAACCGAAGAGACATTTGGTGGACGCGGTTATCGACAAGGAAGCTGAGATCAGCTGTCGCGAAACTAGCAGTGATCTAACCATGACCTACAATGCAAGAATAGATTTATCACTTAGTTGCTTTGGGCGTTTTACTTCAATGGTAGCTTTCATTATTTTTTCTGACAGCCTTTCTTTTCATACTGGCTACAATTAATAGCTTACAACCGTATCCACAAGGAAAACAAACTGTTTAGAATTCTGTGGTGACATATCTGTTAGAGCAGGAAATTGAATCGAAACATGCAAGACGTTACAAGGCCAATCCCTGTTTTAAAAGAAAAATGTAATAACAATAAGAAAGGAAAGCAGTTAGATTTTTGGCGCACCACTGATTTGGTTAAAATGTGCCAGTTGGAGCAATCTGTTATCGTGTATTATCTGAACAAGAGTGTTAGAAAACAGGCCTTGTGCGCCGGGTTGCATATTATCATCAAAGTTTGTTGCGACGACCGACTAACTGGTTAAAATAAATTTATTAAAATAAAAATGATATATACATAAGATAAAGCAGAAATTAAATAAGATAAAATAGTTAAAATATATAGAATAAAAGCGTTATACATAGATAGTAGCTTTCGAAGCGAAGTGCCTCTTCATCAGCTAGTCCAGTGGTTTTCAACCGGGGTGCCGCAACAGCATTCCAGGGGTGCCATGTAATTTGAGTTTAAGTTACTTAAACTTTATTTATTTTTTTTTAAATTTATAAGTTTATTTCATTATAAAAAGGTGTACAGTATCTTTTTAATTTTGTGGTGATCTATAATTGATGTTATTTAGTACCTCTATATAAAGAATAAAATTAAATAATTCGAATAATTATTAAATAAAATTCGAATAATATTCAGGTGATGTTCGCGGATATATATTATTTTGTTTTTACGTAAAAAAAGGGAGAGGAAGGAAACGCGGAGCACAACCCGATCAAATATTCGAAATTTGGATAGCTAATGACAATTTAATGAGTTTATTGCGAAGTCTGCAGGTGTGGCCATAGTAGACCAGATTTTATGAGGAATATTCCAGTAATGCATATATAATGCATAGATGACTATAAACTGACTATAAACGGTACTTTTCTACCGAGCAAGTATTTAACGAAGCAAGTTCAACTACAAAACTAATATTCCAGAAATGGATAATTTGCTTTTATTACATTTCTTCTTTCATTCTTCTATATTTCTCTTTTTGTAGGATGTGACAGTGGATTTGGCCACCGTCTCGCTAAACGACTAGATTCTAGTGGATTCCACGTATATGCCGGCTGTTTGGATCCCTCCAGAGATGGTGCCAATCAACTGAAGCAGGAATGTTCTGACAGACTCCGCATTTTAAAACTGGATGTTACGAAAGATGACGAAGTGCAAGCTGCTGCCAAAACGGTGAGGAAAGAGTTGAACGGAAAAGGTGAGAACGCTGTATATACAAAGTAAGACCTTTTAATTAAATTTAGAAAAATCCATTAATTAAATTAAATGAATAATAACACCGAAAAGGTATCCACTTAATTAAAATCAAAATCAAAATTATCCATTCTGCCGGTCTCATTTCTAGTTAGGTTTTCATTAAAGGGTGTAGCATTGAGGTGACATTTGGAAATTTTCTGCCCAGTCTTCACTGGGTAAATAAACACTTTGCTGAGCAAACGCTAACAAAGTGCCTACTTTTTGGCCTTTCAGATCAGCATTTTGGTATGTTTAGAGGTTACTAAACATACTTTATTTATGATTATTTATTTATTCTTATTTTTATTTATTTTTTGCAGCCAAACCTTCCTCGTGTACGTCCGCTACTTTTATGGAAACCATCCAGCAAGCGCATCTACTTTAATACGAATGTGCGCAACCGGAAGTTCCGAATGAACTAAACCGGAAGCTGTGCATATGCGAAACATAGCTGCTCGCTTTTGCCGTGGTGGTTACCCGAAAAATCCAACCTGAAGATGTCCACAGTTGGCTAACTTAAAGAACCGAAACAAATAGGGGCTTGATTCCCAGTTCGCAACATAATATTTGAATAAATTATATTTTATATACTGTATTAGCATTGGTAAAGGCTTATGATACAAGAAAGAAAGCTTATACAGCATCAGCCAAAAAAAAAAAAAAAAAAAACCCTTCCTATTTCACCTATCCATTCACTCCAAATATAGTTCAGTCTAGTTCTGCCTTGAATTTATTTAAGCCAGTGTTTCCCAACGTGGGTCCCACGCCCCACATGGGGGCAATTTGATTGTTCAGGGGGGCAATTCAAAAATTGCTCGTCTAGAGTTTAAAACAACCGCCTACTATGATTTAACTTGTACAAAAGAAGAATTGTTGGTATCTCAATTTTAAATAAGCATTCGTTAAATGTTGTACTTTCTATAGAGCTGCACTTGAAAGTTTGGAGTAATATCAACTACAGTTTGCTCGGAGAGTATTGCTTACTATGCCTAGTGAAGGAATAGTACATACTGTATTGGACGATTGCTTATGGCATATGCAATGTGCAAGCAAAGTGGTTGTCTACTGTAGCCTACCGCAAACTCAGCATGTTATATGAAATAGGTAATTCCTTTCATACAAACGCTCGTTTGGGCATCGTGACTGTACATTTGGATAGGTTTGACGATCTCAGATTAAAATAAAAATTACTTTGTCCACGCACAGAATTATTATTAATGAAGAACCGTGATATACAATGGTATGTATTTGTCATATATGTATTTCTGTGGTCTCAGTAAATAAGCAAATAAGTCCAAAAACTCGAATTTGCAGGAGAGGAAAAATAAACTTCACACTCTCATATAAACACGCATATATTCGAATATACAAATATTTATTACTCACGCTAAAACTACAATAACGAAGATAGCTGCGTGTCACATAATAGTAAATAATAAATACTTTATTATAGTGCACTTATCTCATTTTTGACAAATTAGACTTATCTGCTTGTTCACAGAGACCACAGATTTAATAGCCCGAATTCAGTAATTCGTGTGATTTATTCATTCAAAAAGCGTACTAATAATTAATTTTGATATATTAAAATAAAATTAAATTAACTTTAATGCATAGTTTATTTTTAGTTTTTGATTTATCTTATATTTATTTCTTTCAGTTGCGCAGTAAAATGAGTAGTGCAAGTAAAAAAAAAGTTCGTCAGTATTCAGAGGAATACTTAAAATTTGGTTTCATACCCGCTATCCACGATCAAAGGTCACCTTTTTGTCTTTTATGCCAACAATGCTTGACCAACGAATCAATGAAGCGAGGTCGTCTTGAGGCGCATTTGAAGGCGAAACATAATGCTCATGTAAATTCAGATTTAGATTACTTTCAAACTTTAAAGAAGAATTTTGAAAAAAGAGCAACATTAAAGTCTCTGTTTATTGCTCATACTGCAACTGTCAATCGTACTCTTGAGGCTAGTTATGAAATTTCTTTACTCATTGCTAAATCTGGGAAAAATCATTCTATAGGAGAGAATTTAATCAAACCATCAATATCAGCATTTCTTAAAACAGTTCTGGAAAAAGATGACAAAGACGTGAAAGCCAAGCCACTCAATAACAATACTGTTAGCAGAAGAATAGATGAAATGAGTGAAGATATTGAAATACAACTTGTTGGAAAGCTGAAAACAAGAAAATTCTCAGTGCAAATGGATGAATCAACTTTGAGAGACAGTGAAGCCGTACTGATAACTTATGTGAGATATATTGATAAAGGTAATTTTGCTGAAGAAATGTTATTCTGTAAATCATTAGAGAGCCCCACTACCTCCAAAGATATATATAATAAGCTAAAAAATTACTTAGATGACAATAATATACCAATGAAAAATATAACATCTTGCGCTTCAGATGGTGCTCCTAATATGATGGGCAAGAAAAATGGCTGCTTAAAATTGATGAAAGATGAGAATCCAGAAATGCTTCTTGTGCATTGTGTTATTCATAGGGAAAACTTGGTAGCTAAAAATATTTCGCCTGTTCTTCATGAAGTACTAAAATCAGTTATAAAATGTGTCAATGCTATTAAAGCTAATGCCAAATGTGAGCGTCTCTTCAAGCTTTTTTGTGAAGAACAAAATGGAGACCATGTGAGACTTTTACTTCACACTGAAGTAAGGTGGCTCTCGAAAGGGAACTGCTTGAAAAGATTCATGGAACTATTTGATACTATTAGTGACTTTTTAAGTGACAAACCTGAAATGAAGCATCTGTTAACGGTCGATGGTAAAGCATTTGTGAGTTATTTAGCCGATATCTTTGAAAAACTAAATATATTAAATAAACAACTTCAAGGAACAAATAAAACTCTCGTCGATGCAAAAGCGAAGATATTTGGTTTCATTACATTTATTGAATTATGTCAAAAATATATTTGTAACAAAAATTTTGAACAGTTTCGTTGGCTGCAAAAATGTGAAGTGACTGATACCGCTGTACTTGTTATTGTCGATCATCTGAAAATTCTGTCCGCTGATTTAAAAGAAAGGTTTTCTGATTTAAAACAAATTGATTTTCCAACCTGGATGATGCAACCAATGTTAGTGGATTTGTCTGATGTATCAATGCAGTACCAAGAAGAACTCTCAGAAATGCAAAATGATGAGTCAGTTAAAACTTTATTCAATATAAAAGGAGCGATGGCATGGCCTTGTGATGAAACAGAAATTAAATACCCAAATTCAACCAACTTTGCAAGAGAGCTATTGTTACCGTTTCCATCTTCATATTTAGCTGAATGTGGATTTAGTGCCATAAATGATTTGTTCCTAAAGAAAAGAAATCGACTGGATATCACAAAACGGGGAGACTTGAGACTGAAGCTGACTAAATTGGAGCCCAATATAAAATCTCTCTGCGGCAAGCATCAAGCACAAGGGTCTCACTAAATTTAGTGCACTCATCTAGAAGTGACTTCACATGGAATGTTGAAATTATTAAACAATTAAATAATAATTACTAAAAATTAAAATATTATAAAAAAATCTTTCATATAAATTATTTTGTACTTGAATTTTAGTTGTCCATTATATGTTTTGAAAATTTACTTACTGTTTTTTTCTTAATAATTTCCTAATGATTTCTTCCTAAAACCTAAGTTTTGTGTCCTGAACAAGTTGTAATTAGGCTTCATTTAGGGAATAATTCAATTTTTGAATATAAAAAATATGTATATCGGTGTTTCCCAACGTTACATAGGGGGCATCAGAATTTTAGAAAGACTTAGGTGGGGCATGGTAAAAAAAAGGTTGGGAAACACTGATTTAAGCTGTCGACTTCTACAACGACAGATGAAACTTTGTTCCAACAATCAACCACCCGCAGGCTAAAGGCAAATTTCGACACATCTATTCTACAACCGTTTTTCCTCAATTTGAATTTATGTCCCCTCAGGCTATTAATCTGGGCAAGAGGAGGAATCCCATCAGCATTGAGCTTGCTCAAACCATTCAAGGCCTTATACACCCCCAATCAGATCACATCGCAGGGTCTCTAGACACTGTAATTTGCAAAACTTAAGCCTTTCTTCGTAAGAGCTACCCTTTTTTTCCATTCACTAACCTTGTTGCCCTTCTCTATACTCGTTCCAGCAGCTCTACATCCTTCCTAAAATGAGGCCTCCAGACCTGTATACAGTACTCAAGGTGTGGCCTGACCATTGCGTTATACAAAGGGATAACACCTCCTTATCCCCGTTAGAAAAATTACAGTATATTATTGACACGACACCATGAGTTATTCTTGCAAACTGTCTGCACTGCTCAGAGAACTTCATATCTGACTGCACAATTACCCTGTGGGTAATTGTGCAGTCAGATATGAAGATATGAATAGATCCTTTTCATTCTCTATTACCCTGAGTGTAATATCACACAGTTGATACGTTACTCTGGGGTTACTGCTTCCCATATGCAGTACTGTATTTTACATTTGTCAATGTTAAACTTCAGTTGCCACCTCTCAGCCCATCTGCTCAACTTTTCTAGATCCCATTGCAGTAGCGTACTGTCATTAGTGTCATTAACAACCCTGCAAATCTTCGTATCGTCTGCAAACTTCATTATTAAATACAGAAAACAGCAATGGACCCAACACTGAACCCTGGGGACCCAACCCTGGGGAACCCCACTAATAACATTAGTACATATTAATTCATTATTCCATATTAATTAAAATATTAATCCATATTAATTAAATATTCATTCTATAGAAATTTTACGGATATTTATTACTCATTTTACAGTTATTTATTTAATAATAAATATTATCAGTTGTAATTTAGCTGAAACAAATTCTTATTTTTCTTTTTGCACTAGTATAATAATACTTTCTCTAGATGTGCGCCAAATACTGAGGACCATAAATAAGCTCACCTACGAGTAAGGGGGCTAAAGCTTCCACGAGTATTGTTTTATATTACAGTATATAATTGCACTGTCACATGTTGACGCTTGTAAAAAAAGGCTACCAATATGGGACGTACAAGTTGAACGTGCAATATGCAATATTTAAAATAAAATTTCTGGGTGCTGCCACTGTCGAGGACCCTTGGATGTACAGTTTGTTTGAACGTTCATTAGCATTTTTAAATTTTTTTTCTTTTATTAATCCATTAGTCGGAACTTCGTAAGATTCTCACATTTTTAATCGACATCGCATGTTATATATTACTATGATATTAAAAAAATAATATCAGTCCATTACTGTGATGCCTAGAAAAACAAAAAAACAAAAGATTTCTTTTGGACATCTTCATAATTATTATGAAATTAATCTAGTAATATTTCAGTATTTAGACATATTATTTACTCGGCAGCGAGCTTTTCGTATTTCGTAATGTGTTAATAATTCAAACAGCGCAGATGAATCCTTGCACCATCAAGTGGGCAGATTAAATTAAATCTGTTAAATCTGTCTGATATTTACTTATTTATATGTACAATTAGGAAACTTGTTGTTGATACTTGTTCATTTGTCTTACAGAATTCTGGGCCTTGGTCAATAATGCTGGCGTTATGGATCTTGGAGAGGTCGAGACGTACAATATGGACCAGATGAAAAAAGTGTTTGAGGTGAACACATTTGGAGTAGCTAAAGTAACGAAAGCATTTCTTCAGTTAATTCGAGAAGATAAAGGAAGAATAATAAATCTCGTCAGCATCCTGTGTAAGTAAAAGTCATTGTGAAATTCAAAAGTTATTTCTATTTTCCTTCCATATTACACTGTTATTATCAAAAATATTGAGACAAGAGAAAATAAGCAGTTTGTAGATCAAATTTTAATATGGTATAGTGTTTTCTATGGTTTGTAATATGCATGTGGCCTTTGCGGAACACCAATTTGATACTTAGCGAAAGAAATATTTCTCCATTACTCCAGCTGAACAGTTTTTGGAAAAGTGACATTGGTCTCCACGGATGACGCTTCTTCGCACACGTTTCCAATTCGCCCCCACAACGGTTCCAACGGGCTCATCTCAGGCCAGTTCATCAGTATCACGTTATTCATTCAAAAGCTTCTCAATTGTAATCATCTGGATGTAGATTGCGTTGTACTTATATTTTAGCTTCTCAATGTCCTATCTTAGAAGAGTAGACGTTAACCTAAAAATTCTTTACATTCGGTCCATTAGGTGAAAATAATCTGAAAATATGAAAAGACATAAAAAATTGTACACCCGTTCATAATTTTTTCACGGCAATAAAAAAGCCTTGATTTCTAAATAAAAAAATCTTAAACTGAGGGCAATTTTAAGTTTTACATTTAAAACGGCCATAAAGTTTTCAATTTTATTTATTTATTATGGATTTAATTTTTAAGTTTGCTTTACCATAACAGTAATAACCTCCAGTTGTTATTATGAAATATTTGAATTCATTATCATGTTCCCTCTAGCCCGTTTCGTCATGCCAGGAGCTTCCATGTATTGCATGAGCAAATATAGTGCTTTAGCTTTCACGGAAAGCCTACGACTTGAAATGAGAAAGTGGGGAGTTAAGGTGGTGAGCATTGAGCCATGGCTATACCAGTAAGTATCAATAGTTATTTATTTATTATTTATTTTTTTTCAGTTGGTCTTAAAGATTAACATTTCTAATTAAATTTCATGTGACTTTCATCCAACGTTTGCCGACCTGGAAACAACCTGTTGTTATTTAAGTACCAAAGTAATTAAGACTCGGAGGCGTCTGTGTATTCTACGGTCTGTTTGATGTTTTCCCCTCGTGGGTAGCACAGTTGGTAGAATCACTGTCTTCCTCACACCGGATAGCAAAGACCTAAGTTCGAATCCCGTCAATGACGCGAGGAAATTTATGGGTCATTTTCATAACGTGCCTGAAAAGTGAGTCAGTCGGTCTCAAGCGAGGGTAGCATGGTTTTTGTTCTCCCGGAAACTCGGGGTTTTTTGTCCAGCAAACGGCAAATCGACCACAGAACACATAATTTACAAACATAATATACAACGCACAATATGGCTTAAGTTGCTGATGCCCCTAAAACTTTACATGCATTGCTGAATGAAAAACACGGGGTTTTGACGGAGTAAAATAGCGCAACCTTCGGCAAGACTGACTTATTGGGCCATGGTGCGGAAAAAATCCTCTTACCTCTTCACGGAATTCGAACCCAGGCCTTTTCCACACGGTATGGGACAGCGATTATAACTACTGTGAAAGGACCGTTATAATTGCGATTGTATTAGAAGGGAGGAGAAATCAATAAAGTGCGCAAAGAGGATGGTATTGTTTCAGATTGGCGTAGAGGGATAACAGAAGATACGATGTGGTGTGTCAAAAACTGAAGTCTGTGGTGTGTGACAAAAACTGAAGTCCGGAACACACGAAATTTATTGCGTGTGTTCCAGACTTCAGTTTTTCTGATTTGCTGGCTGAAAATCTTTCGGACACAAAATTCCTATGATGTCTGTGAGAGACGTAAGAACTTTGAAAATTCATCCGGGTGGAAAAACCCAAGAAAAAATTAGTTCTCTGTAGATTCGAAATGAGATGTTTTCACTTAATTGTTAATACATTAGGTGCTTCCAGTAGGGATCGATCAGGGCGTTCTCCCTTTCAGAGCCTCCGTAAACTGGAACATTAGATCACGACTGACCAAATCTGATGAGCTAGTCCTGCGTAATTCATGCTTTAATAAAGATTAAGATCAATCTTTGCAGCCATACAACTCTTACAGCGAATTCTCATCCTACTTAAGTCTGTGTCAATAATTAAGTCTGTTCCAGATGAATTGCAAAGCAAATTATTACCTTTGTTAATTGATAAACTGATATCTGCTCTAAGTGATCTGTATACCAATATTCAAATCGAAGACGGATGCTTCAAGGATCATGAGCTTCCCAACTCAATTGAACCAGTTAACAGGACCAACATTCAATTCACCACACAATCAGCAGAACTAGGTATTTTGACTTGTCACAATCCCGTTGAATTTGCATGTCACCCAAATACTAAGGGACGTTACAGATGAACCACATTTTCCCAATCAGCGAAGTCCCCGTCATGAATCCGTCTTGCCTTTGAACAGACATAAGATCCATAAGTAGCGGCCCACCATATTTGCAACCTGCCTCCAATGTCGACCCCAGTTATATCTCCTTTGCTGGCGTCTGAAAGTATTTTGTCAAGCAACACCTTTACCTTCATAAACAAAAGTCCACACAACAACCACTACCTGAAAAATCCAGACAGCCATTGCTTACCTGTCCTGAACAAACAATCTTTTGCTTAAATTGCTGCCACCTGTCCTTTTGTGGTCTTTTCAATCGACAGCTAATCATAATCCTCAGGCTTGCAAGTCTCTTCTCAAATTAAGTCACCCTGCTAATATTAAAGAAAAATCCCATATAAGAATCGGCACCTGCACATCCTCTGTTCAACCAATGAACACGCCGTCCCCACTTCCCATCAAAGAAGCCTCTTTAATTCCTCGACTTGGGCCACTGACAACAGTTAAGGACAGCAATGAGTCAAGAACTCCATACCAAAATATTGGCAAATTTACTCAAGTACACAACAAATTATATCTCCTTTACAGTTGACTGCGATAGTCGGGCATCAGTCTGGCAGTCGGCATCATAACCAGGACATTTTATGAACCGAAAGTCCAAAAACCATTCATTACAACTTCAATTTTTGCACAAAACCAAAGGATGATGATCCCTTTCCCCTCTATGACTAACAAACTGTGAACTGCACAAGCATCTGTCGAAAACCACTGCATCACACGTCCAGCTACAATCATTCTTTTGCCCCAGTTACTGCTAAAGAACCTGATATGACACTCCATAACCCTGCCTTTCAATTACTACTAATTCTGAGTATTATTTCCACCAGGCCTAAACGCCAAAGTACCTAAAATCAGATAAATAGACGAGCACCACTTATAAAAATTGCCTTTCAAACCATCCTTAGATTTTTCTGCCAAAAAGCTTCCGAAATAAGCTTGAGACGTTCGAAAAAACTCCTTTTATCCAACAACGCCGATGTAATTTGCCTATCAGAAACATGGCTAGAACATGAACCAGAGTTAATAGCCTGTGCTCCTACCGCTGAATATTCATCGTTCTACACATCAAGATATCATTCTAGAGGCTGCAGAGTTGCCATCTTCATTAAAGATCCCAACCTGAACTTTGTTAACGCCACGTCTAGGAACTCCATATTGTATAAAGCAGTACTCGTGACAGTGAAATTTAATGCCTGTTTAATCAATTTAGCGGAAATTTACATTCCCCCATACCAGATTTGCTACCCTTAATGATGCTGCCGGCTGGATAATGAGTAAAATTTACACCTCTGCTATCCATTTACTCTGCGGCAATTTTAATCTTTCACCGCATCCGGGTCCTCTCCTACACCGACTAATGAACAATCTCTACCTATTAAAGTTTACAATAGTCAATGATGAACCAACTAGAGGCACTAATCGTCTCGACCTGAGCTATGTTCGGGAGTTCACAGATTTGACATTCCACCAGAAGCCTCCTTCAAATCAGATCACGATCCAATTGCATTACTTCTTTTAATGTCTATGCCTGACTTCAATTGCCATAATACTGTGAAGGTCATAAGTTTTTCGACTTTCTTGATCCCAATAAGTACAGTGTATTCCATGGCACGTGCTTGAAGGATGTGATCCTCGCAGTTGATGTCATTATGAAATGGATATACAGTATTGAATCACCCTGTATACATCAGCCAAAATCGTTCGCATTTTCTCGAGGACTAGGGCTTGTGGGACTAAAGATTTTGACAAGCTGTTCCTTGACATGGAGTGGAAAATCTCTGGCACCACTTAAGATAGGACCTATACTCCAGAGCAAGAGCTATTTTCAACCGACACAAAGCATCAACCAAGGAAATTCACTGATATCTTGTCTAAGGGAAAAGTTCCATACTCTTCCAGACACATGATATTTCGAATCTTGATCCAGATAACTGGATAGACCATATTGTCAGGTTCCATGCCAATTCCGCAGCCTTACCTCTCCAACACTCTGAGTTTGCTCCTATTGATGCCCTCTCTATTACCACACAGCAATTTTTAAATGCTATAAAATCCCTCTCCGCTCATCAAATATGGCAGGGCAAGATAATATAATCATTAAGTGTCTTAGCCCTTTCATCCTTGATGCATTGCTCTCAATCTTCAACTCAGTCCTCCCCACACGAGTATTCCTTGCCTAATGGAATGAATACTCTGTGATCTCAGTGCCTGAGGCAATGGGGTCACAGAGTAGAATACTTCTGAAAAGTTCAAGTGCCAATAAACCCAAAAAAATTCACACCTATTTCAACTTCTTCCACCCTCCTCAAACTCCTAGAAAAGGCATTCCTTCCAGCATTAAGCCAGCAGCTCATGCCACAGAAACTAAAACAATTCCACTTCGCAGTCGTAAACAGATCAACCATAACAAACCTCATGGAGGCACACACATTCATCCTTCATGCATTCGAAACTAAATCTGAATTGGCTATTGTATATGCTGATATTGAAGCTGCTTTTGACAGCCTAGACATCACAGCCCTTCTCTCAGCTTTCTGCAATCCTTCTTTAGGATTAATGACGATCTACTGGCTTTCTTCACCGCTTTATTGAAGAATAGAAGTTTTCACCTCACAATGAAGGAGTCCCATATACCTGGAAGATAACTGCATGAGTCCCACAAGGTGGAGTCCTTTCTGGCCTGCTATTTTCAGACATACTTATCACTTTTATGTCCCCCGTGACGATGCTTTAATATATGCCGATGATATAAAGTTGCTTACCTTAATCATACCTTCAGCAAATCCAATAGTAATAGCTTCTTCAATCACTGAAAACTTGACCGCACTTTCAACTTACTTGCAGATTTTCGGATAAAATCTTTACCCTTCTAAATCTGCCATAATGATATCCATTCACTCAAACAGCGACCAGCAGCGATTCAACCATCAGTATGTGGCATTCTCATCCCAGCTGTTATAAAAAACATGGACCTCGGCGTCTATTTCGATCTGAACCTAAGATTTGATGGTCACACAGAATACGCGATTTATCATCTTACGCTGGAGAGCGAAACAGCAATTTACTCCCTATCAACGATGCTCCAACCGCCAGATATATATACAAACCACAGTTTATTTGGTTATTGTATATGCTGCTGAAATTTGGATATCTGCTTCGTCCTCACTACAAAAACCGGTGTTCGCATGTGAATACTGGACCCTGAAATGAGTCACTAATAAGCATCGCCGACCAACTCAACTGAGAACTACTGACATGGCTCAACTGCTTAATGTACCCAGGCATCCAAAGATAACTGACATCAGATGTTTAATGACTACTGTAAAAATTCACAGGGGTGATAAATGCCTCGAACATATGGGATTTCTGTCGGTGGCACAACCGTTCGCTATCTTTTAAGTCTAATCCCACACTAGTCCTGAAATACAATTGTCTGAAACTTAGTGATCGTTTCCTTCCTGCTGTAGGCACTTCCAAATATCTCAGGTTAATCTGCAGGTTAATCCAAAGACACAGGATTTGGATTAACCTGCAGAAGATTATCTGCCCAGACACGATAGGAGGGAGTATATGATGAGAGCCTTGTCGATCAATTCGGCCCTGGAAAGATTGTGCAAGGCTCAAGGGGTAGAATTTTTTTCAGCCTGGACTGTACTTGTTAACAGGAGAGATTGCTTCTACAGGGATGGGATACACTTAAATAGAAAGGGTGCAAGAATATTTGCTGATGCTATCGAGGCAGTGTTAGGTGGGTCGGAAAACTGCTAGCTTGGGGGAGACAAAGACCAATAGATTGACAGTAGCCACTGGCAGAGGTGAAAGAGATTCTTGCACTGCTTCTATTAGAATGAGCAGAAGCCTGAAAAACAAGATGCATGGTATTTCAGAGACTGCTGGGAGCCTTTGCGGTACAAGTAAACACATGGGTTGTGTTAGGGTAGCTAAGAATAGAAACAGGTGCAGGTATACTTGTGTGTACACCAATGCTAGGAGTTTAGTAAATAAATTTGATGAATTTGAGGTATTGCTCAAAACATCAAAGGCAGATATTGTTGGGATATCAGAGACGTGGTGTCACACAGATATAAGGGATGCAGAACTGTAATTTGGGGAGTACAACGTCTACAGAAAGGATAGACAGGATAGGAAGGGGGGAGGGGTTATGCTATTAGTTAAGAAACACATAAAAACCAAGGAAGTGAAGCCAGTCGACATCGCTGGACAGTGCAGTGTTGAGTCAGTTTGGTGTGACATAAGCATTGGGAGATCAAAATTGAGAGTAGGAGTGTGCTATAGGCCTAATGACTCTGATGAGTATAATAAGGAACTGTACAGGGAAATAGAGTGGGCCAGTAAATCAGAGTCTTATAATGGGAGATTTTAATTTCCCAGATATTGACTGGAATTTGGGGGCTGGTTACTCACGCACTAGCAGGGCTTTTGTGGATTTATTGGATGATTGTTTTCTACATCAGCATGTTCGGGAGGCAACTAGAGGGAGTAATACTCTTGATTTGATTATCAGCAGTGATTCTTCATGCATTAAGAATCTGCAGATAAATGAACCACTAGGTGGCAGTGATCACAGTGTGCTGAAGTGGGATTTACTCAAAGAGGTAACTACCATTAGGGGTAAAGGGAAGGGTTATTGCTTCCGTAAAGGCGACTACGATTGACTGAGACAGTATTTAAATTCTATACAGTGGGACCAACTGATGATGTTACCAACAGCAAATTTAAAATGGGAAGCATTCAAAGAACTTATCTTGGAAGCTACTAGGCTTTACATACCAACTAAGAAATATTGTTCAAGGTTTAGGCCAAAATGGATGTCAGATGAACTAATGAGGCATATGGCAGAGAAGAAAAATGCATGGGATACTTACAAATTAACACATGACACAGAAGACTGTGATAGATACAAGTTGATATGCAACCAGGTTACAAAGGAGGTTAGGCAGGCGAAGGCAGATTACGAGAAATCCTTGGCAAGGGATGCAAAGAAAAACAGCAAAGAGTTCTTTACTTATGTAAACTCTAGAAGGAAGGGGATGAATCAGATTGGTCCACTTGATATTGATGGGTCAACTGTTGATGATCCTGCTCAGGTAGCTAACAAACTAAATGAATATTTTGCATCGACATTCACACATGAGGAGTTATTCAGCAAGGGGAATGCCAGAGGTGTATTCAACTCTAGCAGTAAGCTACAGAATCTTGAAATAACTGGGAGTAAAGTGGAGGAGAAACTGTTGAAGATAAACACAAGAAAGGCACCCGGGGTGGATGGGATCTATCCAGTTATATTAAAGGAGGCAGCAAAGGAAGTAAGCAAACCCTTAGCCATAATTATGAGAGCTTCCTTGGACTCAGGGGAGGTACCCATAGACTGGAAATGTGCAAATGTGACCCCAATTCACAAAGGAGGATCAAAGGCTGACACAAGTAATTATAGACCTGTGAGCTTAACTTCTGTTCCAGGAAAATTAATGGAGGCACTGGTTAAAGAAACACTGCAGGATCATTTAGACAAGACTTCAGTTATAGCTCAGACACAGCATGGTTTTGTTAAGTGCAAGTCTTGCCTGACCAACTTGATTGGATACTATGATGCAGTCACAAAAGAACTGTATGCAGGGAATAACTTTGATATTATATACTTGGATCTTAGAAAGGCTTTGATACTGTTGCACATGGAAGACTGCTACACAAATTGGAGCAGTGTGACATTGGAGGCAAATTGCTGCTATGGATAAAGGGGTGGTTGAGGGGAAGAAGACAGAGAGTGGTAATCAATGGACACTGCTCATCGTGGACTAATGTTATTAGTGGAGTCCCTCAGGGCTCAGTGTTGGGTCCATTATTGTTTTCTGTATTTATAAATGATATTGATGATGGTATATCAAGCTTAATGTCCAAGTTTGCAGACGATACAAAGGTTGGCAGGGTTGTCAAGGACACTACTGACACTATGCTGCTGCAACAGGATCTGGAAAGGTTGAGCAGATGGGCTGAGAGGTGGCAAATGAAGTTTAACATTGACAAATGTAAAGTACTACACATGGGAAACAGCAACCCCAGAGCAACGTATCAACTCTGTGGTACTACACTGACAGTGGTAGAGAATGAAAGGGACTTGGGGGTGGTTGTGCAGGCAGATATGAAGTTCTCTGAGCAGTGCAGACGGGCTGCAAGAGTAGCTCATGGAGTATTGTCAATGATATACAGGAATTTTTCCAGCAGGGATAAGGAGGTGATTGTTCCATTGTATAAGGCAATGGTCAGGCCACACCTAGAGTACTGTATACAGGTCTGGAGGCCTCATTTCAAGAAGGATGTAGAGCTGCTGGAACGAGTACAGAGAAGGTCAACAAGATTAGTGAATGGAACAAAGGGGTGCTCTTACGAAGAAAGGCTTAAGTTTTACAAATTACAGTGTCTGGAGACTAGGCACCAGCGAGGTGATCTGATAGAGGTGTATAAAGCCTTGAATGGTTTAAGCATGTTCAATGCTGATGGGATTCTTCCTCTTGCTCAGAAAAATCACCTGAGAGGGCATAAATTCAAATTGAGGAAAGACAGGTGTAGGATAGACGTGCGGAAATTTGCCTTTAGCCAGCGGGTGGTTGGTTGGTGGAACAGACTTCCATCCCTTGTGGTGGAGGTTGATAGCCTAAATAAGTTTAAGGCTCAGCTGGACAGGTATTTTGAACGAACAGAGGGGTGAAGTGGAAGTGGGTTTTTTTTTTTTTTTTTTTGGCTGATGCTGCATAAGCTTGCTTTCTTGCATCAAATGCCTCTACTAATGCTAATGCTAATGCTAAAGATAACTACAAAAAAGAAATACCGTCCCATTCTCCTAGAGTAGATCGCATCTGTTCAAATGGAATAACACTTTCCTAATCTTATGGTTTAAACTGTGCCAGATTACCAAATGATGAAATTAGCCATCCACAACGCCTATTTGTGCCCTATTTTGTATTAATTACATAGCCGTGATAATACGATAGGTTTCACATTGAGCCACCTTCTCCCAACCACTTAGGATTTTTCGCTTCCAGTCTGTCGATAGCCTGCCACTCTTTGATAAAACGTTATTAGACGTATGTGTTCTCATACGAATAGGCAAATGTGTTCCAATTAAGGGTAAACGCAAGAGAAAACTTGAAAACTTGCATGCGTACAAAGGCCACAGGTGTGAACTAAGACCATGAGGCGTCAGTATGTTGTGTTTGTAAGTTGTGTGTGTATTTCCCGGTTTGTGGTTTCATCTGTGGTTCTCAAAGAATGAACTGACCACAAAAGTGAGAATAAATGAAGAATAATAGATGACTTTGGAGGATAACCATGCTGGGCTAGTTTGCGTACATGTACTGGCTAATTTGGAAGAAAGAAGGAAAACTGAACATCTGCGTAATAGAGTGGAATGAGTATGCGGGAGAAATACTTGGAGATCAGCATTTAAGGAATTAGTAGTGGATAATCGAGACAAAGCTGTTTGTGCAGGGAAAGGTTTATCAAACCAGAAGGTGGAATGCAATGTGCTATCCTCAGCAATCCATGGTTAAAGACAGTCTAGAAGTAGGGTTAATTCAGGTAAAGAGACATTCTTCATGTACACGGGAGTAGACGCTTTTTTATGTGACATAAGATACGACAGAGTTTGATTTAAGGAATTGCTGTGATGTGCAAATTGGAGGGCAGAATTTAGTGTACTATCATCAACAAAGTTGCGGAGCACTTCTAGGCAGGAAAAGTTCATTCATGTACAGAAACAAAAGTAGCCGTAATAGTAGTACAGTATATCTTTCGGGTATAATCTCAAAGGTACACTACTAAAAAAAATAGTTGTTAACAAAAAAGCAACTAGCAAAGGTCAGTTAGGATCAAACTTTTTGATCCTAACTTTTTGATCCTAACTGACCTTTTTTTTCACCAAAAAAGTTTTCATGAAAATCAGTTCCGTTGGGAAGACAAGCTTCTCTTAGTTACTTGGAATTCCTTTGAAAAGGGCTGGGGTTATTCCAGTTTTTTTTTTTTTTTTTTTTTACTTGCAAGGCAAACAGGGAACAGATACAGTTAGAGACCTGTACATACAGGCGCCGCAAAACTACCTCATTAAACTGTCATATTAAGGTTACCCAAGAATAACCCCATCCATAAATTACATGTGTTTTCTGGTCAGTTTGCTGTTTTTCTAAACGAAAAAACCCAGTTTCTAGGAGATGGAAACCCCCCCCCCTTTTTTTCTATCCTCGCCTGAGACTGATTAACTGAGCGACGGAGTGAAAAAAGCCCATAAACGTCCCTTGCGTCATTGACTTGAAGGAATTCGAATCTGGACCCTTTTCCGCCCGGTATGGGTAGGCCAGTAGTTATACGCACTGTGCTACTGCAGGGACAAACTACCTCATTAAAAAAAAAAAAACTCATATTAGAGCCACCAGAGAATTACCTTATTTACTCGTGTGTATTATGTCTGTAAACTGCGCGTGTTCTCTGGTTGGTTTAAATGTTTTACTAGACGAAAAACCTGAGTTTCCTGGGGGAAGGAAACGTTTATTTATTTTTAAAACTGTCACAATACGGTCATCCAGGAGTTATTTTATCTGTCCATGTGTATTACGTCCATATGCTGAGTTCTCTTGTGATTTTCCTGTTTGCTGGACGAAAAACCCGAGTTTTCAGTTGAAAAACTTTGCTATCTACGCCCGAGACTAACTAACTCAGCCACAGAATAAAAAAAAGCCTATTGAAATTCTTCGAATCTTTGACGGGATTCGAACGTAGGGGGGGGGGAGGGCTTTTCCACTCGGTATGAGGAGGACGGTGATTACAACCACTGTGCTACAGCGCAGACAAGCTACCTCAGTAGTTTGCATATTCTACAGGAGTTATGAATCTGTCACGGGCCAAAAACACTCACAACAGTGGCGAATCTACCACAATGCTTGGTCAGCCACTATTGGGGGGAGGAGTCCGAGAAGTCAATGGACCATACCAGTGGATGGTTTGGCATGGTTGCTTAAGATCATGTCGGGACCGCTCTGCAATGTGATGGGAGGGGGCTGAGAATTTATGGTTTCACCTGTGGCACTCAAGGAATGAACTAAGGCCATGAGGCAACAGTATGTCGTTTCTGTAAATTGCGTATGTATTACCCGGTTTGTTTGCTTGTTTTGGGAGATGTAAATCTTAATTCCAAGGGAGTTTTGTTCCACTAGTCCTGAAAAGTTCCTGTGTCCCACCGACTGAAACCAAATCGTTTTCATACAGAGAGAGAGAGAGAGAGACTGCAGTTGATATATTTTTAATTTAAATTTTATTTTAGCTTGTCTTAAATATATCTCACATTTCATCACGTTGCGTTTACTTAAGAGTATTCTCAATAAACAAGATTGTCTTCGAAATTTATTTTACTGTTCTGTGGGGGTGGGTTCTCGCCAACTGTGGGGCTGGGGGTATTATTGTTCTCCTTGGTTGCCCTAATTTTCTTTATATTTTAATTATTGTAATTTATCCCCTTTTTTATATGTATATCCCCGTAGTCCAATCCTCCCACTTAGCATCTGACTTGTTTGTTCTCAGAAGATTACCAGACCCAAAGGGGACCCCAATTATTTTAGGTATTTTTCTACCGGATTGGCTGAGTTTCGGAATGACAGACTCCAACACATGAATGTAAAGTAAAACAATGTTTATTAACTTATCATACAGAGACTGGCAATAGTATTTAGTCAAACTATATTTGGCTGGTGACTTGTTATTTCATTAACCTTTATATGTGTAAATATCTTGTTCAAACTCAATTGTCTCATCATCAGGTATTCTACTCTAATACACATTATTATTCATTATGTCATGGTGTCTCTTCATGTTCTTTACAGGGACTTCAATAGGTCGTGTCATACACTTTACATAGATTCTTCCCACTCTTCTTCTGAACAGTCTGTATAATAAACCAACAACTACCAGCCAATGAACTGGCTCACAAAAACCTTCAGAGTTCGTGTCTCAATTTGTAAAAAAATTGCATTTATTGAATTAGACACCCTTTCTGCATTCAGGTCAACAGGAAATATCAATCAATTCAATTTAGCATTACCTTTCAGAACAGTTAATTCTCTATACCTTTATATATCACTTATTAATTAGCCCCTACTCAAATCAGAAATACTCTCCACCAATCAACTCATAATAAATTGAAATTTCAACCTTCAATTTCATACATATTATAAAAACCTTTCCCAATCTTAAACAATTCTCAGTTATCTATTATACCCTCTCCTTCCAGCAAGCATTTATATGAGGAGCTTCACTCCAAATTATAGGCTACGTCCGTCTTAAATACATTACACTTTTATTCATATATTCATTACTTAAATCTCCCTCTTTAACTATATATACACATATTTCTCCTAAAGTCCTCTCCTTAATAAACTAAGTACACCTATTTCGGTAAACTCTCTAGCACTTACGTGTTTGGCCTGGAACTTTCCTCTCTGCTCGGCATCCTTTCATATCGGTCATTCAGGTACTGGAATGCGGGGGCGCTCATTTGGGGATCTCGATGATTATGGTGTTTCCCTACCGGGTACTGCACGGCTGGAATCAATCAGTGTCGCATACTCTTTACCGGTCAGCATTTCTTCTTCCGTGGATAGAGGGGTTTTCGAGTAGGTCAATGGTTCGACCACTCATTCGACTGGCTTTGCCTATATAATTCTCAGGGTGTGATTCTTCCTTCTTCCTCACTATGGCTTCCATGTTTACAGGTGAACATTCCTACGGGCTGTCGGGATATGCAGAATTTCTATCACTGCTTCCATCTATCTCAGGTCTGCAGCTATCACCCAAATTAGACTACTGCTCTGCTTAGTATCGTTCTCCAACTCCTTCAATTCATTCTCCAGACCGTTCCGTGAACTTCTTCAGACTCCTCCGAAAACTTCTTCTGAATGCCACGAAAACTTTTCCAGAATGCCCCGAAAACCTTTTCAGAATCTCCCTCTCAAAATTCCCTCTATTTTCTTCCTGGCCAATAGGAGGTCTGCACATCCTTTTTCCTGTGTTCTCATTTGTCTCCTCTCCTCTTCCGTGGGCGGGTCTTCTTTACTCTTTGTGTCCCAACTTCCGTGGACCTCGAACATACGAGAACAATCCAGAAAGAGAGGCGGGAAGTTCCGGACAACTGAGAAGCGTCACAGCTCCTCCCGTGACCTCACGCGCGCACACCTGGTGAAATCGCCTACCTCTAATAGCGTTTCACCGTGAAATTTCTTAAGAGGGCCAGCTTAAGCACTCTTGGCCCTTACTATGGTGTATCTGCCTCTGTCTTAATGGGGATTTGTCATGGTACATTACTTTCACTGACTCGTCAAAGAACTTCCATACAAACAAGCTGCAACTAAACAGGGAGTGACTGGAAGGTATTTTTGAATTCCAGTGCTACTTAACTCATGTTGTTTTTACCAGAAAACCACTATTCGTATTACAGTTAAATTCTCATAATATTTAACCATTTTTATTAATTAATGTAAGGACGGGTCCTTACAGTTCCATTTGTACTAGATCAATATCAAAAGTCTGCTGACTTGTCAGAATTTCCACACCTTTATATCCCAGCAGATTACTTTGGAACTAGTTTAAAATTCTTTATAAGGAAAGTTCGAAATAGTTCCCTGTAAAATTGCTTAAGATACAAATGTATTATTGAATTTAATTGTAGCGTGTGAAAAAGTGTGTATAAATCTTAATTTTAGCTTTTTTTCTCGATCGTAGCGTCCTTATGCCGTGTGGATGCACCGACGAAATCCGTTATGTAAGAAACACTCAGTCGGGTTGTCTTGAAGAAGTGTATACATATTTTCATAAATGTAAAAAAAAATTGCTGAATAAATTCATAATTGAACCCCCCTTTTTTTATTTGTAGGACAGCCCTAACTACCAGGCAGGCATTTCTAGATGCTTACGACAAGCTCTGGAATAACGTACCAGCTGACATATATGAAGATTATGGCCAGAAGTACATTGCAGAAGGAAAAAAGTGTATGGATGACTTGCAGAATCGTTGTAATCCCAGGGTGTATGAAGTAATAGACAGCCTGGAAGATGCTGTGAGATCTAAGGACCCGTTATTTTATTACAGACCTGGTGATCTAGGATTTAAAATTAGTTTCTGGTTGTGTGGTTTCATACCTCAATCTGTAATAGATTTTGCGATCTCCATTAATGGTCCTAAGACCAAGCCAGCAGCCCTTGTTAGGCACATCATGAATGGAAAGTGTCATTATAATTAGAAATAACTGTTTGTGTGTGTGCGCGCGCGTGGATGTTTGATACAGCTGTTATATTATATGTGCAAGTTCCTCTTTAAATGGAACAGATATTTTAATTATAAACTCCTTGTTTAACGATATTAAGTAAAAACAACTTTTGTATAGTAATGCTCCAAATAAACACCTTGAAGAGAGGAAAAACTGTACACCTTAAATAAATACCTTGTAAATACGGAAAAACTTCCGTCCACAATGAAATCTTCAAAATAAAAAATTTCAGGCTTTATGCCATCAGAATTCAACTTTCTTGAACTATTGCTGTAATAATGCAGTTTGTTACGTTACCTCCATTTGTTAAAGATTGACTTTCTCGATCTATCGGTGGTGAATTTGAGGAACTGAGGACAAAGGTAGGGGGGGGAGAAGGAATACATTGGAGATGACAACATGCGCATTAGTATATTAAAAAAAAAACACGAAGCCACTTCCTTTAAAGGGACATATCTGGGGAAACAGTTTTAATGACCAGGCCAGATTTGAAGTTCCGAATTTCAGTAGTGTTTCTAAGTGTCACTAGAAACTATCTACTATCTTGCAGAAATAGAATAGAATCTTTAATTGCAGCAATGATAGACATACAATTAGTCCTGTCACGGCATGGTGGTGCCAGGGGTTTAAAAACAAAATACTCTGTATATCTCGAGATTTCTAAAAATTAAAGGGCTTCTTCAGTTAGGAAAACATTAGATTTCCCAAAATACACCTCGCTTCCCGAATTATCGGAATGAGTGAGTGAGGGAACAACAAATGGTGTCTAGAGATCAAAATGTAATCAGAGCAATGCTGATATTCCTCCTAAAATAGTAATGACAGTCCTTTTTTAGAATATTAATGCCGTGATTTTCTAACGCAAAACCTTGTTAAGGAAGGCGGTGACTCACATCTCCTAAACTCCCCCCCCCACACACACACACACCCCACCAAAAAGAAAATGACGGTTGCATAAAACTAGGAACCGGAACCGAAATACAGTGCGACACGTGCGATTGTTGGTTGCAAAAGAAGAAGACCAAATATTGGTGATTCAGTTTTATCCGGAAAAGCTTTAAGATGGACAGACTGTAGGCAAACAGTATATGCTCCAACGTTCTTCCAAAGAACATTGGAGCATATGCTTCCAAAGGGAGTATTTGGTTTGTCATAAAGATAACGGAATACTATCACGCAACCCAATATTTGTAAATTAGCTGTGTTACATCAAGCTCAGCTATCTCATTAGAATTTCTTGTTTAATAAATATAATTATATTACATAAAATGTATTTCATTCATGTATATTCATATTATAAACATGTTACGTTACAAATAAAAACCTTTATCTGTAATATTTCGTGAATGTATTGAGTTTTTTGTAGGAAATAGGTTAAATAGAACATCGAATAGTTCTTAGATTCATATAATATTTTAATTTGACAGAAAAATCTTAAAGAACAATGCAACACAACGAATACTTTTATTAACAGGTCCCGCATATAGTATACTCACCCCCTATTTCCAATAATCTTTCAATAATAAACGAATAAAAACACGAAATCGTTTTGGTTCCACAGTTCCACATTTTGGTCCCAGAGGGACCAAAATGTGGAACTGTGTAGAATGAAAAAGTTATTAATCTATTTTCAACAAATAAAAACCGAAGAATGGATTTTATTTTTAAATAAAATTTAGAGATTACCCAAGTCTGTTAACAGTAAGTGTCCAGTTAATATTTTTGTAGTATTTTTAACTTGCTTATTATTATTATTATTACCATCTATGTCTACATGTCTTATAACCAAGACAATTTAATGTAACTTTAACAAGCAGCACCCCCATACATCAGAGTCACGACCCGCCACTGGATACACTATCAAAATGCTCGTAAATATACAGGAATGGACAAAATAATGGAAACACCTGTGATAAGAATTACAGGTATGTACTGATATGGTGTTGGGCCACCCTTTGCTTTTAAAACAGCCTGTATTCTATGTGAAATAGATTCAAATAAATTTGAACTGTCTCAAGAGAAACATTGGACGATTATTCATGGAGGAACGCTTCAAGCTCCTTGAGTGAAGAAAGTGGAGAAAATCTGCTTCTCTCTTTCTCTCTTCAAATATGCCGGCAGTGGCCCAATAATGTTTAAGTTGCTAGAGATACATTAAATAAATCAGCAATTTTAGTCACTGATGCCCTTGCTAAAAGTGCACCTACAATTTGACCTCTTTAGAATTCAGACAGGTCGGTCATTCACCTATAAACAAATATCAGCTTTCCTTCACAGCACTAACTTCAAGATCCAAAAGAAAAAAAAATTGCATGTTTATAAATACATCATACTGCCATTACAAAAACTGATACTGTACTTTTATATCAGGTGTTTCCATTATTCCCCCCCACACTATATATATATACTATACTGCAGGCCAAATGTGAACACCAAGCACAGGCTACAGAACATAATCAAGTTTCCGCAATTCGTGGGGACGTACTCATTTATTTGGTATAAGTACAGGATTGTTAAAATTAAAGTATCCCTATGTAGAGGGCCCTGGAGCGAGTTCTACGGCGCGCACTGAAGAGATTTTTGGATAACAGGTACAATAAAGAATGCACTCGCCATTTATTGGAAAAAAATAGTTACAAAATTTGTCACTATATGGCGCTGTGGCAATACAAATCACTGTTCAATGTCTCCTCCATTTTGGTCAACAACAGTTTCCATTCGAAGAACATAATTTTCTACAGCAGAACGTAACATGTCAACTGAAATAGCCAGCACATGACGTCTATTGCTGTCCTTCAGATCTGCCAGAGATTGACATTCTTCCCGATACACCTGGTTCTTCAAATAACTTCGCAACCAGAAGTTGCATGGGGTGAGGTCCGGTGATCGGGGTGGCCAAGATGTCTGGAAACAACGGCTGATGACCCGTTCGTCTGTAAAGTGTTGCCTTAGCAATCTTTGGACACAACGGTGGATGTGGGGTGGCACACCATCTTGCATGAATATGGTATCCTGAAGGCACCCACGTTGTTGCAGCTCCGGTATTGTGACATTTGCCAACATTTCATAATATCGCTGTCCAATGACGGAACAGGTGCGGGGTACAGTCGATGTTACCTGTTCAAAAAAATATGGCCCAATCATGAATGTGGCCGTAAATCCACACCACACTGTCACTTTTGGAGAATGCAACGGGACCTCTTGGATAATTCGATGGTTTTCTGTTGCCCAAATGCAACAGTTGTGCGTATTCACTTGTCCATTCACTTGTGCCAACAACGTTGCAGGAAAAGGCATTATTAGTGAAGCTGTACTATCTGAACAGCAACAATGCAGCTGCGGCTATCAGTGAATTCCGGCGTCAGACGCGCATAAGGCCCACGTGGACCTATGACTGTTTGTGCTGTCCGCAAAACGATTGCGAAATTTGAAGCGACAGGACATCTTGATGTCCTGTCGCTTCAAAAAGCAGAAGTGGGCTTCATCACTTCAAAGGATGTTTCATAGCCAAGTGATATCCACTGTCATTAGCGCGAGAAACTGAAGTGCGTATGTGAAACGAATATTTGCATCACCATGCCTTAGCTGCTGTAACATGTGTGTATCAAGGACAGTACCGCAATACCTGAAGCATTACTAACCTTACAGTGGAATACGGCATGTCCACTTAACGAGAAACAGCCGGCACACGCGCTACCACATGGAGTTTGACTTGATAAATCCACGACAGCCATAGCCACATCTTGAACCCGAAAGGAGTCCACTCGTTTTCGACCTCTACCTGGTTGAACACCAAGATGTCCTGTCGCTTCAAATTTCGCAATCGTTTTGCGGACAGCACAAACAGTCATAGATCCACGTGGGCCTTATGCGCGTCTGACGCCGGAATTCACTTATAGCCGCAGCTGCATTGTTGCTGTTCTGATAGTGCAGCTTCGCTAATAGCGCCTTTTCCTGCAACGTTGTTGGCATTGGTGATGTAGTGCAGGCAAACATCTATTGCATGATTTTGAAGAGACTGCTTTTCTTTTATACAGTACAGTAGAGCTGAGTAGTGGCGCTGTGGCAATAACGTGCGATTATGCAAATAACTTACGTTATTTGCGTAATCGTAACTAAGATAGTTACGCGCCTAAGGTGACACAGCGCCACACAGTGACAAATTTTGTAACTAATTTTTTTTTCCAATAAATGGCGAGTGCATTCTTTATTGTACGTGTTGTCCAAATTTCTCTTCAGTACGAGCCTTAGAACTCGCTCCAGAGCCTTCTACATAGGGATACTTTAATTTTAACAACCCTATAGTTTGGCTACTACCTTCTCAAGAGAAAATGTTCGTCTTTTGTGGGCAACGTGAAATAGGCAAATATTAATGTACAGTTATTGGTGCTTTTGAAAAGTTGTATTTGTTAGATAAGTATTTGGCCGATGTTACAAATGAGACCAACAAGCTTTCTAAAGCAATTACGTAGTCTTTGTAGATTCTCAGAATAGTAATTCTGAGACTCTCAGGATAAAAAATATAGGCAGAACTTATTCCATCGACTTCCTTCTCAGGATCACGTCACAGGACATTAGAACCTGTTCCCGAGGATCTGTCCATCACTGCCATGGATCCCTCACTACATTGTTCCAACTTTCTGCACCTGCTCAGATGACTCCAGCACTGTAAAAGGACTACTCCTTAGAGAATAATTTAACTTGATAACATGCTGTTGTGTATATATTTTCATATGTAAATTTGCAATTTGTTTTCTCTAATGTTTAATCCTACACTTTTATAATTAGTAATAATATTGTTTTTTTTTCTCCTACTTTATCCTTGATTGTATTAGCCTTTACTATAAAAGTGAAGGGTATTGTGTAAGTCGTGTGCCTTTTGTATGCAATAAAGAGTTCTTCTTCTTCTTCTTCTAATTCTTCGAGTAATTATAATTGCCACGCAACAATATGTTTGATAAGTAGATACCCGCTGGAAATAGCTAATAGACTTGGCCAGCGGTTCCCAAACTGTGCGCCGCGGCGTCCCAGGGCGCCGAGGGATATTTTAAAATTTCGAGGAAAACACAGCGATACTCGACATCTGTCGGACACCACGCGAAATACTAGCTCGAGGTGATTCACAATTTCAACATGCAGCTATAACGTTTCTCCATACAAAAGGCAAACTCGTCACAGGACATTAGAACCTGCTCCAGAGGATCTGTCCATCACTGCCATGGATCCCTCACTACTTTCTGCACCTGGCAACTTCCAACTTTCTGCACCTGGCAACTTTCTGCATTAGGTCACTCATGGAACCCCCTGCTCAAATGACTCCAGCACTGTAAAAGGACTACTCCCTGGAGAATAAGTTAACTTGATAACATGCTGTTGTGTATACATGAACAGTTCCCACACATTTTTAAATCTCTGGCATTTCCCAGTGAACTGGTTCACCACAATGAAAGCAACGCGGAGATGGGGGAAACCCCTGGTGCCGTAAGACAACAACACACACACACACTTACACTTACACACAAGGCAAACTGGCGAATGTTCAGGGACTCCCTCTTAGCAGCTGCTGCTGCTGCTCTCCGAACTCATACCATAGCCAACATCGACTTGGATTCCCACCAACGTAAAGTCATGGGCATTGTTGTCGCTGCTGCCAATACGCAAGCGAAAAAAATCCTGTTCCAGGTGTTGTGCCCTAGTTGTCCCGAGAATTGCAGACTCTAAGAAGTGAAGTCAACCGGAGAAGGCGCAGCTTTCAGAGAACAAGGAGTTCCTTCCCGGAAGATGAAGTCGAATACCTAAGAAACCAATACAGGGAGGCGAGGAATGCTTACACTGCGATGATCAGGCAGCATAAAAAGCTGTCCTAAGAGCGAGGTGCCCACTGTTGGCAACTCTGAACCAACCATGGGGAATGGTCTATAGGGTGACCACCAACAAGCTTCCCCGGAGAGAGGTCATCCCCTCTACAAGAACATCGCAGGGTCAGATACAACGATTTGGCAGGACTCTATAAGCATCATCTTGGAAACTACCTTCAAGAGACCGGTATGGGGCGTAGCCCTGAGGGGCAACGACTGGAAATAGAAAATGCCTGCTGCAGTACCATGGACAAAGAACAGCCTTTCGCTGCCCAAGAGCTTGCTGCCGCTGACTGCATGATATGAAACAAGAAGACACCTGGAAATTACCTTCTCGAACCGGAAATCGTCAAAAAAAAAAAAAAAAAAGCGTTGAATACAAATCTAAACTAATACTGGATCTATACAACCACTGCCTGGACTCCGGGGCATTTCCTACGGACTGGAAAATAGCGATAGTTCACTAATATTAAAGAATCGGTGCAAACCACAGGAGCTCCAGAGTCATACAGACCTATTGCCCTACTGTCTGTAGTCAGTAAAGTGTTGGAACTACCCGTTCGATCAAGACTAGAGGTGCACTATGAGTCCGCAGGGCTTGCGGCATCGAATCAATACGGCTTTAAGACAGGCAAATCTACTGCTGACGCACTGCAGAATATTATTGCAGCAGCCAGAATGTGCAAATATTTCCTGGTCATCTCCATGGACTTTGCCGGAGAATTCGACGCCTTATGGTGGCCTTGTGTCCTGGGTTGTCTCCGACATGCAGAGATCCTGGAGAACTCTACAACTGTATCAAACAGATATATCGTGGTCAAAACCTTTTATAATCAAATGACAAGGCAACTGCACCGAGGATGTCCGCAGGGCTCGGTATTGGGGCTCTTGCTGTGGAATTACGTGTTGGATAACTTCTTAAACATTGACGACTGCGAGGTTCGGTCGCAAGCTTATGCGAACGATTTGATCCTTATGCTCGGGGCAGACTCTAGGTCAGTCATGGAACCCCATGCAAACCACGCTCTGGCAAAATTGCAGGATTGGGCCTCCCACAACCAGCTAAGCATTTCACCTGCCACGACCTGGTCTGTTCTGCTGAAAGGCGCGCTAAAAAGGAGACCGCTACAAATAAAGATACAGGGGTACTACCATCAAACTGCAGCCACAACTGAAATATCCAGGAGTAGTCCTAGATAAAATCTATCCTTCCTACCAAATTTGATCCATATTCACAAGAAGATTACTAACTATGCTGCTCTTGTGGCCAGGGTGACCCGGCGGGACTGGAGCCTCAAGAAGCGGACCATGGCTCTCTTCTATAAAGCAGTGTGCTTCCTTTAGACTTGGAAATTGTACGTACCGGCATTCTCCACCACCTCTCCCAGGGAAAAACAGACACAATCCTAGGTTTCACGTTGAATGCACTTAGCAACAGGAAGGCTGAAGAAGAGGGATTAATCATTCATCTAATTCAAATTTGGCAACATACACTGTGCTGCCACTTTATTAGGTACCTAGTAGTAGGACCTAGATAGGTAGCACAAATATAGTAGCGTGTGAGCCTCCTTTAGCCTTCAAAACAGCCAGAATTCGTCTAGGCATGGATTGAACAAGATGCTGAGAACGCTGTGCAGGAATGGAGTACCATGCAGACATGAATGTGTCACGCAGTTCCTTGAGATTCAACGGAGGTCTAGGCCTGCAGCAAACAGCCCTTTCCAGCTAATCCCAAAGATGTTCAATAGGATTGAGATACGCGAATTGAGCGGGCCACTGCAGCAAAGAAAAGTCATTGTCATGTCTGAGGAATTACAAGCGTCTGTGCACCGTATTAAAAGTAAGAAATGTCCAGGTCCCGACCTCTTGGAGCCGGAATTCATCAGGAAGGTGGTGGAGATAGCCCCCAATATGCTACTGAACCTCTTCAATCTATGCCTCCAAACTGGGACCTATCCGAAGGACTCGAAAAAAGCAAATATTAAACTCATAATTAAAAACCCGACAAAACCACCAGACCAACCGACTTCCTACAGACCAATAGCCCTACAAACAGTCTGCAGTAAACTCTTGGAACGACTCCTGTTAACCAGAATACAGGCTCACTACCTGCAGGCAAACCTAATGTCCCCAAACCAGTACGGATTTAGACCGGGAACGTCGACTGTAGATGCCCTGAAGAACATCCTTGCACGTGCAGCTGCCACAGAAAACAAATATTTCCTGGCTATCTCTATCGACTTTGCTGGGGCGTTCGACACCCTTTGGTGGCCGAGTGTCCTGGCCCGGCTTCGGGGGAGTGGGATGCCAGGCAACCTCTATCGAATAATCCAAAGCTACCTCTCCAGTAGACTCATCATGGTGAATGCTCAATATAAAATGCTCACCAGAAAAATCAACAGAGGCTGTCCACAAGGCTCCGTTTTAGGACCTACGTTATGGATCATCGTCTTGGATGAATTCCTAAATACCGATATTGGAGAGGCGTCTTCACAAGCCTTTGCAGACGACCTCATCCTGATGATAGAGGCAAACAGCAGAACCCAGCTGGAAAGAAAGGCAAATCATGCCCTTAAAATCCTACAAGAGTGGACCAATATCCACTTCCTTAGGATCTCTGCAACCAAAACGGACTCCATTCTCCTCAAGAGTGCCCTAGATTATAGGAGACCCCCACAGATTAAGATTGATGGTATCGCACTACGACTGTCCAAGGAACTTAGATACCTGGGAGTAATACTGGACCCCACTCTCTCCTTCCAGGCACACTTGAAATACATCCGTAAGAAGATACGAGGCTATACGGCCCTTGTTACTAGAGTCGAAAAAAGGGACTGGGGATTGAAAAAGAAGACCCTCAAGCTGTTTTACCAATCCGCCTTCCTGCCGATAGCTACCTATGCTTCCGGAGCATGGTACCCCAAAGTCACCATGGCTGTAAACGCAGAATCCTCGACTCTATCCATAGAGCCATGCTGCTCGCAATAACCCGGGCCTGCAGAATAGTTAGCACCCACGCGCTGCAGGTGCTGGCGGAAACCCTACCTTTAGACCTCGAAGTAGCTAAATGTGGAGTATTATATGAACTCTCCAAGGGAAGAGCCTACATCTTCGTCGGCTTCGACTCAGATCTTACCACAAACCGTTTGACTGAGAAAAAGAGACTTACAAATCATCTCATGCAAACCTGGCAAACCAGATGGGAGAATTCCCCAAAGGGAGAAGTCACCAAACGATTCTTCCCCAACGTTGGCAAACTCTATCCAATGGCTCCAGCATGGTTCACGCCGGGACTCCACGCGACCTTCCTGCTAACAGGACATGGTGCCTTTAAGGCTAAACTTACAGCCCTGGGCATTACAGATGACCCTACTTGCTGCTGTGGAGAGCTGGAGAGCTGGCACCACCTCATGCATGAATGCCAGCTTTATGATAACCTCCGTTGCCAGCTCGTCACCTTTTTGCCCAGAAATAGAGAACAACACCTCCTGGACGGGAGGCAGGAATATATTGCTTTCTCAAAGTTCGCTGAAGCCTCGTACAGAAGAAGACGGGACCTGAATGCACAATAGCCAGATAATGGCTAGAAGCCAAAATGTGCATAACACCAAAGATGACCTACTAAGCAACCATGAAGATAAACAAAAAATCTGAATGAAGGAAGAATAGCTGCTGTTCTGGCGGCCTAAGCCTCCTTTAATACCCCTTCCTGGCAGGAGGACGAGACGACCAGTCGCCTCGCTCCCCTGCTACCCCACCTTTCCTTCTGGTGAGGCATGGGCATGCCTCACTGACCACCTGGGGAATCTCTTCTGTGTCCCCCATACTTCTGCCTTCCCCCTAACCTTCTTCCTTCCCTCTCCCACTCTTTCTATACACGACCCGAGCGCCCTACACACTAAATTTAATCTACCCCAAAAATAATCTTCGCCCAGTCTCGGCCTAATTATCCTATGCACTGCCCTACTCCTGCCATATGAATGCATGCACAAGTGCTGTATGCAAACATCCGAAGTAATTACGATTGCATGGATGCGCATATATTATGTATCACTGTTGTGTATATGTGCATATATGTGTTTGTGTGTGCTTATATGTGTATGTGTACATAAGATTTTTTTTTTTTTTTTTTTTTAGGTCCTAGCCGCCGAAATCTCAGGAAATTAAGCGGCAGGACCTGCCAGAGTAATTCTTAGTCTACTGGTGTTTCCTGGTCTGCCTCCACGGGGCGAAGGTGGAGAAACGCTGGGCTCCAGCAGGGGTCCAGCGGCTAAATGACCAGATGAACAACGGTACACAACATTACACAGGTACAATACCCACACACTTTTAAACCTCTGGCATTCCCAGGAAACTAGTACACGCACAAAGAAAGCAACGCGGAGATGGGGAAACCCCCTGGTGCAGCATGACAGTAATACACCTTATTCTTGCAGGAATGGAATCCTTTATCCCACACTCCACTTTAAAATCTCGTCCTTGATCTAAACCTTGGTTTTCCAATAAATGTGCGAAGGCTGTTCAAGAGAAGAATGTTGCATATCGTAATTGGCTTGTTTCTAATTCTTCAATTTCATTTTCTACCTACACCAAAGCTCGCTACAATTGTAAAGCAGTTATTAATCAGTCTAAACTAGAGTTTGAACATGCTAAGAGTAGAAAATTTGCTTCTTGCCCTAATGGTAGCCGAGCATTCTGGTCTCTTGCCAAAGCTATTGGCCGCAACTTTTGCCCATCTCTGCTCCCACCTCTGTCCAAACCAGATGGTTCTGTTGTCACTTCAGCCAAGGATAAAGCTGACCTGCTACAAATCCATTTTTTTTTCAACTCATGTATTAATTATCTTGGTAAAACACCTCCCACCATTTCCAACACCTTCTATTCAATGCCTCCTGTGGTCTTCCGTCACAAGGATATCTAAAGGATTTTGACGAATCTGATGCCAAGAAAGCTCCACGTCCCGATGGTATTTCTCCACTTGTTCTTAAAACCTGTGCTCCTGAACTTACTCCTGTTCTTTGCCGCCTTTTTTCACTTTCTTATTCCAAAGGTGTTTTTCCTTCTGCTTGGAAATTTGCTCATATCCAGCCAGTTCCTAAAAAGGGTGACAAATCTCTCTCGTCCAATTATCGTCCCATTGCAATTACTTCTACTCTTTCTAAAGTAATGGAGAAATCAATTAACCGCCAATTATTAAACTACCTAGAAACCTTCCGTCTGATCAACGATCGCCAGTATGGATTTCGTCAACTGGTGATATTCTGGCTTATGTTAGCCATTTATGGACTAATTCAATGGAAAAGTTCGGTGAAACACAAAGCAGTTGCTCTTGACATCTCAAAGGCTTTCGATCGTGTTTGGCATAAAGGTCTTCTAAACAAGCTTCCGTCTTATGGTTTGCCAACTGTTTTTTGTAATTGGTTATCCAGTTTTCTCTCTGATCGCTCACTGAGGATGATGGTAGATGGCTCTCTGTCTTCTAACTTCTCCACTAATGCCGGTGTCCCCCAAAGTTTAGTTCTTTCTCCCACTCTTTTCCTCTTGTATATTAATGACCTTCTTCCATTGACAGGGAATCCTATCCATAGTTTTGCCGATTATAGCACATTGCATTCAACTTTCCATTTTGATAAACCTTGCCCTGCTCAATCAGCTTCAACTTCTCGAAAATCTGCTACCAATTCTTTAAATGCCGATCTCCAAGTAATTCTCCAGTGGGACAAAGACAACTTAGTTGATTTCAATCCTTGTAAAACTCAATCTTGTCTTATATCTCGCAAAAAGGATTCTTCTGCTCCTATGTTTATCTTTGGTGACACTCCGATTTCCAGGCAAAATGATATCTCTATTTCGGGGATTACCCTGACTTCTAATCTCTCTTGGCACAAGCACATTACAAATATTGCTTCCTCTGCATCTAAAAAACTTGGTTTTCTCTTTCTCTCTCGGCGTTACTTTTCTTCCAAACAGCCGTTCACTCTCTACAAATCTCAAATCTGCCCTACCATGGAATATTGTTCCCACATCTGGTGGTGCTCCCAAAACCTCTCCCAAGCTTCTTGATTCCGTTCAGAAGAGGGCAGTTAGATTAATTAATGACTCAGCTCTAACAGAGTCTCTCCACTCGGTGTCTAATAGACGTACTGTTTCTGCTGCATGCCTCTTCTACAGATATTTGCGTGGGCACTGTTCTTCTGAATTAGCTTCTATAATTCCTGCTCTCTCTCTTTCAAAACAGTCCGAACACGTGCCGCCACCAGCCAACATTCATTTACTGTCCAACTCCAAACTCACAGAACCAACTTTTCATCTTCCTCATTTATTCATTCAACTGCCGTTTTCTGGATCAATCTTCTTTCATACGAAATTCCTGAAAATTACAGTCTACAGAAGTTAAGTTTAAATGCAACGTCAACAAATATCTTCTTTCGGCTTCTCAACCTCCAACCCAAGCACGGTACTAAGTACTATAGGTTCTAATATCTCTCGTGTTTGGGGTTTACATAAAAAAAAAAAAAAAAAAAAAAAAGTCGAAACACAGCATACAGGGAGCTTGAAAGAATGTTATCTAGGAATATATCCAAACTGCAGAAATTAAAGTACAACGAAAGGATGCTGCAAACTGGGCATCCGCGATACCCAAAAGTTTTTACGACCGGGGTAGCAACGGAAATCGTGGGAGGTAGAATAGAAGGGAAGCCAGAGCGAGAAAATGTGTAGGTGAACATTTTATTAATACCCCCGACACTTAGACGTCAGACAAAAACACCAGAAACGAGGGGACCCATTTGGGGGGGGGGAGTTGCGAGTCATCCTTGGCCCGTCCTGGACGGGAAACTCGTGACTTCCAGTACCCAATGAGAGAACTTCGCTCCCAAAGACGAAGGAGAGTCCAAAAGAATAAAAGGGCACAAAAACGAGACCAAAGGGCTGTTGGAGTGTGGTCGTGGATCGCCATGGTGGTTGTCATCTCCAGTGTGGCTCTCGTCGTCGCCTCAGTCGCCAACGCTTCTCGTCTGAGCTCCTTCAGTAGCCGCCTGCATCACCCTTTTGCTGAAGAGAGATAGAACTACGAGGACCAGAGAAGACCGCTGCCAATGCCTCTACAGAAGCATTGGCAGCGGTCCTGCAACAAGCCTAGGGACAAATCCATCCAAAGTGGTAAGCGAAAACCATTCTTATGTATAAATGAACTTGTGTAAAACAACAAAAATATATTCTAAATTCAATGCTTCCTTTCTGAGTTTCTTTTATATATGTGGAAAGTAGAATTAAGTTAATAACATGTATTATTGTTCACGCCCTTGTATTACTTAGAGGAAGTTTAAAGGAAGGGACAGGATTTGTCCAGAAAGTTAAAATATACAAACCTATGAAATCGCAAGATCTTTGATTCTTATTTCTTTCTGTTTGCAAATGATTGCGCATAGATTGATGCATATTTTATTCATTGTAGGTTTATGGTGTGAAAGTAGATTGTATACACGAACCTTTTGTTTGTAATAAATATTGTTAAGTGTTAATTGAAGTGTCGCATTCTCTCTGTCAACATTCTAAGCCATGCCAGGGTAAACAAACCAAGACAATGGATTTTGCGAGATGAAAAGATGCTAAGCGATCTTTCCAATAAAAATCACAACGCGACCTGTTGCTGCAGAAACCCGGGGTCTCTAAAACCCCTGATTTCTAAGGGCTCAGGTTATTGTCCTAACTGATCGCCAGAGTAAGGCAAGATAGACGCCATAGGTAGGCCCCAAGAAAAAGTAAGCGAAAGAGAAAAGAGAAAGAAAGCGAAAGAGAAAAGAGAGGAAAAGAGAAGAGAGGAAGAGAGAGAGAGAAAAGAGAGGGCGGGGTCATACACCCCTCCTCCTCTAGCTTTCTAATTAGGGTTCAACCCATGTCAAAATTATCCTAGCCCAACTTTTTTTTTTAGGTCCTAGCCACCGAAATCTCAGGAAAATAGGTGGCAAGACCTGCCAGAGTACTATTTAAAAATACTGGTGTACCTGACTTGCCTCCATGGGGAAAAGTGTGGGCAACGGTACATGACACTACACTTTTAAATCTCTGGCCTTTACAGTGTACTGTAACACACGACAATGTATACTACACGGAGATGGGGGAAACCCGTGGTGCCGTTAGACCCTAAACACACTTTACACGTTCAACATTACTTATTAAGTTGTTTGGGCCTAACTACTTAATGAACGTGACTGTTAGGTATTTCTTTTGGTCTAGGGGCGCAGTGAAAAAATTACTGAGACACTATGGGCGCCGTGAACCGAGAAAGTTTGGGAACCTCTGGACTATGCTATTGTCCAAAATTTGTTTCGCTCTTGAATGACGAAATTTACCCGGGCGTTTTTGTAAAATTCGTTGTTTATACTATTATGAGAGAGTTAGGCACGAAGCTCCTTTAATACGCTTGGTCAGAGAGAACGAGTATGGTCATAACTTTTGTATAGTAGAATTATTACAAACCAGAAGAAGAGAACACAGAATAAACTGAAAAATGGACATTGCTTACACACAGATGTGACGAGTTAATCCATGGCAGGGAAGGGTTCCTTCACAGCAAAGATAAAGAAATAATTATAGAAATGAAGATTACATCACATAAAATTGTAAATGGAGATCTCGATATCTCAAAAGGATATGAATGGGATTGAATTCAATTACATCTGAAACCTGGTTCCATTCAGACAAAAAGATAACATATTAACATACGAGTCTTACACGTTACCATATCATAACAAACAGCAGAACCCGGAAAGAAGCGAGGTGGAGTTATGATCTGTATCCATAAACATCAGACATCCCACGTGGGGCACCTCAAAATTTTGAGGCCTTAAGCATCTCATTATCATATGAAAAGCGGTAAAATCACAAATTTAAGCTGCAACTTGTGGTAACATACGTGGTTCCAGACTATGGACCAGGAGATGGAATCCAGTTGGATTATTATTTAAGTTAAAGTCTCTTCTCCTACCATCATATCGGGCGACTTAAATTTTCCCCTCCCACGGTTCGGTTATGAGAGAAAAGAACGCACAAAACTATTATCACATATCTTTCTGGAAGGATTTGACGCATCACCAAAAACAAAAGTTCCTCTCCCACTCTAGCTTTCCAATTAGCGTTCAACCCATGTCAAAATTATCCTAGCCCTACTTTTTTTTTAGGTCCTGTGGGGAGGAAGGCGATTATACCAACTGGGCTACCCATTAGGGTAGCCCAGTTGGTATAATCGCCTTCCTCCCCACACCTGCTGGAAAAGACCTGAGTTCGAATCCCATCACCTATGCGAGGAATTTTTATGGGCTTTTTTCACAACGAGAGGAACAGATTGGTCTAATTGGTCTGAGGGTAGTATGCTTTTTTGTATCGGAAACTCGGATTTTTCGTTCGGGAAACAGATAAATCGATCACAGAATACATGGAATTTACAGACGTAATATATACGGTGCAATATTGCCGAAGTCGATGATGCGTCTAAAGCACTATAACAAGCAAACAAAACAAAACATCAGTTATCATAAAACACACGTTGGATGGTGAAGAGAAAACTATATCTTGACCCTGCTCAGAAAACAATTAATAAAAGTCAAATGCACACACTGGCCACAAAAAAAAAAAAAAAAAAACACATGCAAAGAAAACTGTGACGTGGGGTGATGCCCTCGTTGACTTTGAAGACTGCACAGGCTATTTGACTACAGTAATCTGAAGTTAGAATAGGGAAAACGCGTAATGTATCAGATTTTGAAAGAGGCCTTATCATGGGTGCACATTTAGTAGGAGCCACTATTAATCAAGAAACGAAATACATAACTAGTTTCTCAAAAGCATCCATCTCAAAGGATTTTAATGACTGGAAAGCTAGCAATTCTTCCAGATGTTTACAGACATAATATATATAGCCGAAGTCTTTGACGCGCCTAAAAGACTACAAGGCAAACAAAACAAAACATCAGTTATCATAAAAAAAAACAAAAACATATTGGATGGCCAAGAAAACAGGAGAAAAAAATTATATCTTGACCCTGCTCAGAAAACAAGTCAAACACACTACTTAAAAAAAAATAATAAAAAAATAATATACAAACCTTTGTATTAAGATAGTCACACACAGGAGAAATGCAAACAGATGCAGAGAAAACTGTGACACATGTAGCAGAAACACAATACTTCAAATTACTTCAGGAGCGAAGTCGTCGTACTCAGAGGACTGTACGAAAAAACGGGACATGTAGTGCAGCAAATAACATCTGAACTCAACCAAGCCCGGTACTGCCCTATTTCAACCTGTACCATGCACAGGGATTTGAAGAATTTGGGTATTGGCAGTCCCTTGCCTATTCGGAAGCTACTTGCTTCAGAGAAAAACAGAAAAATCTGCTTAGAGTGGTGTCCAGAAGTCGTGATTGAACAGGGAAACAATGGAAGAAAGCCATGTGATCGGACGAATCACGAAACACTTCGTTTTGCACTGGTGGTAGGCAGAGAGTGTGGCGACAACCTTACGAAGCAATGGACCCTGCTTTCCTTATTAAGACAAACCCAAGCATGTGGAGATGGTATCATGGCAAGGGGATAGTTTTGTTGGGACGGACTGGGTCAGTTGTGCCAATGGAAGGTCGAATGCCACCCAGGGAATACCTGAATTTTGTATCAGATTTATTGAACCTTGAAGTGTTACACTTTTATCCCGAAAGTGATGGCCACTTTATGGCCATCACTTTCTGGATAAAAAAAATAAAGTGGCCATCACTTTCGCGAAAGTGATGGCTACTTCATGGATGATACTGCAACTGCATTGTGCGGTTCGGAGAACATGACACAGATTTGCACCATCTTCCCTGGCTTCCATATTCACTTGATCTCAACCCTATTGAGAATGTGTGGTTTAAGCTGGAAAGAGCTATTCTGCAACGGAGTCCTTTTCATTCACCTTTGTTCCAGCTTATGCGGTGTTTTGCTGGAAGAGTGGCTAAAATTAGACCAAAACGCAATAAAACACCTTACAAAATCCATGTCGCATCCCACACTTGCCCTTATTCGAAATAAAGGAGGCTCGATTATGCTGCACTAGCCAAAAAAAAAATTTCTGAGTTACCCAGAGAAACACACGGCGGGGGGAGAGACTTTTCGATGTTAAGTTGAGGAAATTTATTCCGTTGTAATAACAGAATAAATCCTAAGAAGAAAGAAGATTAGCCATATAGTGCAAGGAAGCCACGGGCTATGCTGTACAGTCAAAAAACACCTTTTTTTTTGGCTGTACCTGTCTACTTGATAAGAAAATGAATATTAAGAAATTCCCTCCTCACAACGGTAAACTATCCAATTGACCCTTGAATTTCTTCAAACTGCCAGCCTCAATTACCTGTGATTTTTTTTTTTTTATGTGAACCCCAAACACGAGTGGTAAAACTTGTTCCAGCAATCAACAACTCGCTGGCTAAAAGAAAACTTTCTACAATGTAGTCTAAACTTCTCTAATTTGAATTTATGGCCGCCTAGTTCTAAAATTCTTTATAACAGCGAAAATTTTGCCTTCATTCATTTTACTAACCTTTCTCAGAGTCTTATAAATCTAAGGTGCCTGATTAACAAGCTCTGTAGCACACATAATCAAAGTCTTTCCTCGTACGGTTGCCATTTTGCCAATCTTCTTCACAAGATTTGCCCTTCGTTGGACCCTTTTAAGAAGCTAAATGTCATTTTTCAGATGCAGTCTCCATACTTGAATACACTATTCCAAATGTGGTCTTACAACTGCCTTGTACGGTGGAATTATGACCTCTCCATCTACAGTATACATGTTATTGTTTGATAAATCATTGATAGGACACAATGGGCTTTCCCAGCTGCCTGTTTTCACAGAACTTCATTTCTTCTTGTATTGCACCTTCCAGATACTTTTTCCACTCTACTATTTTTAATTTGACCCCACTAAGTGTATAAGTTCTTTTGGAGTCACCAGTGTCATACGCTAACAACTCCTTTAGTAGAATATGTCCAAAACTAAGGCATATTCTACGAATGCAAAGCAAAGTAACAATGAATGCTTTGCTTATCTTATGAAGAAAATGGTTGAACCACACTGGTCCACTATACAGGGTGTTTCAGTTAAACGTTTCAGAACTTCTAAGAGGGGTAGGGTACATCCTGACAACTCGAAATCATATAGCAATGTGGGGTCGGAAATGCTTTCCTGAAGCGGTGTTGTACACAGAAGCACCATAAAGAAAAGAGACCGTAAGTGAGAAATCGTTTTAATAATACATGAAAAGAAGCAAAAGGTACACGGATTAAAGTAAGTGTTCGAAGTTTCTTCCACGGGCTACAATGCACGCCTCACATCTCCGACGCATGGACATCCGAACATTCTGGAATACTCCAGGCGAATTTCGAATTTCTTCGGCAGCTACTGCGATTCTTGCAACCAGCTCCTCAGCATTGTCAACAGGGGTGTCATAAACTAGCGATTTCATATGACCCCAGAAATAAAAATCAAGACATGATAGGTCGGGTGACCGAGCAGGCCAACGCACGGGACCACCACGTCCGATCCACTGTTGACCAAATGTGACATCCAGGTAGTTACGAACATCTCCGCTATAATGGGCAGGGGCTCCATCGTGTTGGAACCACATTGTCTGTTGCGTCGATGCCGAAATCTGTTCATCTCTCAAAAGTTGTGGCAATACTTGCTGCAGAAAGATCAAGTAGATAGGTCCGGTTAGACCTATCTACTTGATAATCCATGTACCTACGGTAATCCATGTACCTTTTGCTTCTTTTCATGTATTATTAAAACGATTTCTCACTTACGGTCTCTTTTCTTTATGGTGCTTCTGTGTACAACACCGCTTCAGGAAAGCATTTCCGACCCCACATTGCTATATGATTTCGAGTTGTCAGGATGTACCCTACCTCTCTTATAAGTTCTGAAAAGTTTAACTGAAACACCCTGTATAGGGAAGACTCCCTTCAGCATTGAGGATACTCAACCCATTCAAGGCCTTACACACTTCAATCAAATAACCTCGCAGGTGCCTAGTCTCCAGACACTGTAATTTGCAAAACTTACAATCCTTTCTTCGTAAGAGCAACCCTTTGTTCATTCACTAATCTCGTTTCCCTTCTTTGTACTCGTTCCAACAGCTCTACATCCTTCTTAAAATGAGGCCTGCAGACCTGTATACAGTACTCAAGGTGTGGCCTGACCATTGCCTTATACAAGGGGATAATCACCTCCTCATCCCTGCTAGAAAAATTCTTGTATATCATTGACAAGACACCATGAGCTACTCTTGCAGACCGTCTGCACTGCTCAGAAAACTTCATATCTGCCTGTACTATTACCCCAGGCCCTTTTCACTCTCTACCACTGTCAGTGTAGTACCAGACAGTTGATACGTTACCCTGGGGTTACTGCTTCCCATATGCAGTACTTTACATTTGTCAATGTTAAGCTTCAGTTGCCACCTCTCACCCCACCCGCTCAACTTTTTTAGATACTGTTGCAGCAGCGTACTGTCATTAGTGTCATTAACAACCTGGCCGACCTTCGTGTCGTCTGCCAACTTGGACATTAAGCTTGATATACCATCATCAATATCATTAATACAGAAAACAACAATGGACCCAACACTGAACCCTGGGGGACTCCACTAATATCATTAGTGCAAGAAGAGCAGTGTCCATTAATTTCAACTCTGTCTTCTCCCACACAACCATCCCTTTATCCATAGTAGCAACTTGCCTCCAATGCCACACTGCTCCAATTTGTGCAGCAGTCTTACATGTGCAACAGTAACAAAAGCCTTTCTAAGATTCAAATATATGGTATCAAAATTATTCTTTGCATCCAGTTCCTTTGTGACCACATTATAGTATCCAATCAAATTAGTCAGACAAGACTTCCTCTTAACAAACCTAAGCTGTGTTCGAGCTATAACTGAAATCTTGTCTAGATGATCCTGAGATGCTTCTTTAACCAGTGCCTCCATTAATTTCCCTGGAACCGAAGTTAAACTAACAGGTCTGTAATTATCTGTGTCTCCCTTTGATCGGGGTCACATTTGCACATGTCCAGTCCGTGATTACCTCCCCTGAGTCCAAGGAAGCTCTCATGGATAGATTCATGGCACTCATGTAACTAACACGCAATAAAGAATTGTTAACAATAATGCAAAGTTTGCTCAAAAATTATGCGGATTGCTAAGTTATAGTGAAATAAGCATACTGACTGAGTGAACGACTTAATCCACATTGAAATCTTTCAATGTGGATTAAGTCGTTCTGATTTTCCTTTCTTGAAAGCTGTGCTAGAGAATCAGAGCCAATACGAGGGTCTCTACACTTCGTGTCTGGCCAAAAAAACTCTGTACAATTAGCAACACATGCGATGGGCATTATTGTGGTGAGACAACCAATGTCGTTGGAGTAATACCATTCTTCCGATATTTTCCCTCTAGCCATATCACGAATGCATCTCAGAAGATATGTAGAAATCTATTAATTGTTTGTCACCCGGAGCATATTCGTGGTAGATTACACTCTCACAATATCAAAAAAAAAAAAAACTGTCCGTGTGCTGAGCACGCATTATTATTAGCCCTATGATGCAAGGAAGCCTGAAGCTTAAGCTGCACCAGGCCAAAGTGAATTTAAAAAATTTCTGAAGTACCGAGAGAGAGAGAGAGAGAGAGAGAGAGAGAGAGAGAGAGAGAGAGAGAGAGAGAGAGAGAGTCACCAAGGAAGAGAAGAATGATGATATCCGGCTCAGGATCCTGGGTGTGCCAAGCCCATACTCACCAGATGTGAGCCCCTGCATAGTGGAAGTTAAAGTGTAAAGTATGTTGATGTCAAACGGCACCAGGGGTTTCCCCCATCTCCGCGTTGCTTTCATTGTAGGTGAACCAGTTCACTGGGAAGGCCAGATATTTAAAAGTGTCTGGATATTGTAAATATGTAATGTCATGTACCGTTGTTCGTCTGGCCATTTAGCCGCTGGACCCCTACTGAGGCCCAATGTTGCCCACACTTCGCCCTGTAGTGGCAGACCACTACACTAGTATTTTAAGTAGGTACTCTGGCAGGTCCTGCTGCCTACTTTCTTGAGATTTCAGCGACTAGGACCTAAAAAAAAATTAAAAATAATAAATAAATAAATAATAAAATAAATAAAAAACATATATAAAAAAATAAAATAAAAAATAATATCGATTGCGTTGGGATGTCGCTTGAAATGAATAGGCCGAGATTGGGCGAAACTCTAAATTTGGTTGAGATTAGATTTAATGTGTGGCGCATTCGCTTGTGTGCAGATAGAGTGGAGGAAGGGAGGCAGAAGACCGGTGAGTAAAGGCAGAAGAATGGGGACGATAGAGAAGATATCCCCAGATGATCAGTGGGACATGCTCATGCCCCACCAGGAGAAGAGAGAAATGGCGGGGAAAGGGGAAGCCAGGAAGCTGTCTTCCCCCTCCCCACCAGGGAGTGTGGTTTAAAGTGAAACGGGCTAAAGTGCTCGATTCAGGTCTCCAATAAGACTATTGGCAGCAAGCTGCGTAGCCCGGGCTTAGTGTGTAGCAGTCCGGTCCTAGGATTATGGTCATTCATGTGGTATGGTTCCAGGTCCATGTTGTCTTCAGTTAAGTATGGAGTTGTGTGTCATTTTAGAGTGTCCAGTTAGTCAGTCTCTTGTTGTGGCTGGGATTCTGTTCTCCAGAAGAGTGAGTCTTAGTCCACCTGCCATATTTTGTAGTTAGATCAGTGGAGCCTTTTGTTTGTGGTTGTTCCTTGCTTCAGATTTGTTGTTGTCCAGATCCCCGTGTCAGGTTTCTCCTGTTCCTCTTGGTTAGGTTGTTTGGTTCGCTTGTCGGGGCTGCAGAGTTTGGCGTCTCGCGAATAGTTCCTATGAATATTCAGAAAAGGCGATGTATGTCTCTTTGCCTTTTAAGAGACGTTGTTCTTGGTCACTGGAACAGTATTGTATTCTTGTGACCATTTGGCAGCGGAGGCCATTATATTGGTGGCAGTCATTCGTAAGTTGCTGTCAGGTTTCTTGCTCGCCACAGGTACAGTTGGGATCGTTTGTAAGTCCAAGTGAGGTCAACTTGGCCTTGATGGCACCATGTCCTGTTAACAGGTAGGTCGTGAATATGCCTGGTTAATACCAGTTCGCGTCTTCGGCTGAAATCTGTCAACTTTGGGGAGGAATGTTTTGGTGATTTGTCCATTTGTGGAGGCATCCCTTCTTTCTGGAGCCTACTTTTTTCTGCAGCGTGGTTGTTTGTGGGGTTTGCATTGAAATCCTGGTGTGTGCAGGCTGTATCCCTTATGTACCCCATAGAGCATGCCTCTTTTGACCACCTCAAGATCGAGGGGGAGGGTTCCTACGATAATCTGTAGTGCGTGAGTGCTCCCACTCAATTGTTCTTCGATCAAGGAAAGAAATACACAGCATCCTCCCGTAAAACCACATTTTAAATGTCTCAATTTTCTTTCTGTCAACTCTGTTCAAATTCCATCCTTCACATCAAAAGGTCAAGACATCAAAGGCGGATATTGTTGGGATAGCAGAGACATGGTGTCACAAAGATATAAGGAATGCAGAACTGGAATTTGGGGAGTACAATGTGTACAGAAAGGATAGACAGGACAGAAAGGGAGGAGGTGTTATGCTGTTAATTAAGAAAAACATAAAATCAAAGGAAGTGCACCCAGTTAATATAGATGAACAGTGCTCTGTTGAGTCAGTTTGGTGTGAGATAAGCACTGCGAAAGGAAAAATAAGAGTAGGAGTGTGTTATAGGCCTAATCACTTGAATGAGTACAATGAACAATTGTACAGAGAAATAGAGTGGGCCAGTAAATCAGAATGTCTTATAATGGGGGATTTTAACTTCCCAGATATTGACTGGAACTTGTGGGTTGGTCACTCACACACTAGTCAGACTTTTGTGGATTTATTGGATGATTGTTTTCTGCAGCAGCATGTTCGAGAGGCAACCAGAGAAAGTAACACTCTTGATCTGGTTATCAGCAGTGATCATTCGTGTATTAAGAATTTGCAGATAAAGGAACCACTAGGTGGCAGTGATCACAGTGTGCTGAAGTGGGATTTACTCAAAGAGGTAACTACCGTCAGGGGTAAAGGAAAGGGTTTTTGCTTCCGTAAAGGGGAGTACAGTGGTCTCAGACAGTTTTTAAGTTCTGTACAGTGGGATCAACTGATGATGTTACAAACAGTAAATTCTAAGTGGGAAGCATTCAAAGAATTAATCGTGGAAGCTACTAGACTTTATATACCGATTAAGAAATATCGTTCAAGGTTTAGGCCTAAATGGTTATCAAATGAACTAATGAGCCTCGTGACAGAGAAGAAAAATGCATGGGATGCATATAAATAATCAGGTGACGCAGAAGCCTGTGGCAGATATAAGCTAGTCTGTAATCAGGTCACAAAGGAGGTTCGGCAGGCGAAGGCGGATTACGAGAAATCTTTGGCAAAAGATGCTAAGAAAAACAGCAAGGATTTCTTTACTTATATAAACTCTAAAAGGAAGGGGATGAATATGATTGGACCACTTGACATCGATGGTTCGACTGTTGATGATCCTGCTCAGATAGCAAACAAACTGAATGAGTATTTTGCATCTACATTCACACGTGAGGAATTATTACAATTTGAAAATGGAAGAAGGTTATCAAATTGAAGCAGTGTGCTTAATGATTTTGTAATAACTGAGAGCAAATGGAGGAGAAATTGTTGAAGTTAAACACAAGAAAGGCACCTGGGGTGGATGGGATCTATCCAGTTATTTTAAAGGAGGCGGCAAAGCAACTAAGCAAACCCTTAGCCATAATTATGAGAGCATCCTTGGACTCAGGGGAGGTTCCCACGGACTGGAGATGTGCAAATGTGTCCCCAATTCACAAAGGTGGATCGAAGGGTGACAAGAGTAATTACAGACCAGTTAGTTTAACTTCTGTTCCGGGTAAAATAATGGAGTCGCTGGTTAAAGATGCATTGCAGGATCATCTAGACAAGACTGCAGCAATAATTCAAACACAGCATGGGTTTGTTAAGGGAAAGTCTTGTCTGACAAATTTGATTGGTTATTATGATGTGGTCACAAAGGAACTGGATGCAAAAAATAATTTTGATATCATATACTTGGATTTCAGGAAAGCTTTTGACACTGTTGCGCATGGAAGACTACTGTACAAATTGGAGCAGAATGGTATTAAGGGTAAGTTGCTACAATGGATAAAAGGATGGTTAAGTGGGAGAAGACAGAGGGTGGTAATCAATGGGTGCTGCTCTTCGTGGACTAATGTTATTAGTGGAGTCCCACAGGGTTCGGTGTTGGGTCCACTGTTGTTTTGTGTATTTATCAATGATATTGATGAAGGTATATCAGGCTTAATGTCGAAGTTTGCAGATGACACAAAGGTTGGCAGGGTTGTTAATGACAGTAATGGCAGTGTGCTACTGCAACAGGATCTAGATAATTTGGGCAGATGGGCTAAGAAGTGGCAACTGAAGTTCAACCTTGACAAATGCAAAGTACTGCATATGGGTAGAAGTAACCCCAGAGAAACGTACCAACTGTGTGGTACTACACTTAAGGTGGTAGAAAATGAACAAGACCTGGGAGTAATTGTGCAGTCAGATATGAAGTTTTCTGAGCAGTGCAGACAGGCTGCTAGGGCGGGTCATGGGGTTTTGTCAATGATATATAGGAATTTTGCTAGCATGGAAAAGGAGGTGATTGCCCCTCTGTATAAGGCAATGCCTTGAGTACTGCGTACAGGTCTGGAGGCCTCATTTTAGGAAGGATGTAGATTTGCTTGAGCGTGTACAGAGAAGAGCAACACGATTGGTGAGGGGAATGAAGGGATTCTCTTACCAAGAGAGGCTCAAGTTCTGCAAATTGCAGTGGCTGGAGACTAGGCACCTTCGCGGTGATCTGATTGAGGTCTATAAGGCCTTGAATGGGTTGAGCACGCTGAATTCTGATGGGATCCTTCCACTTGTTCAGATTACCAACCTACGGGGACATAAGTTCAAATTAAGAAAGGACAGATGTAGAATAGATGTGCGGAAATTTGCCTTTAGCCAGCGGGTGGTTAATTGCTGGAACAAACTTCCATCTGTCGTTGTGGAAGTTGATAGGTTAAATAAATTTAAGGAGGAACTGGACAGGCATTTGGAGGGAATGGTGTGATTTTTTTTTTTTTTTTTTTTGGCTGATGCTGCATAAGCTCCTACACTTGCTTTCTTGCATCATGTGCCACTACTACTACTACATCCATAAGTGGCAACTGGAAAATTTAACGAATCAATGATTCTCAGTTTCGTCTTTGGGGGCGAATCTTGATCTCTCCATAATTTTGTCAGATCCGTGACCAACGTTTTAACAAAGCAATTGCCTGTCGTTTCTTTACATCATTTGGGCAGTCACCATTTTTATTTATTCTTGACCCTAAGTAATTAAATTCAACTTGTTCAACATCTTGCTGATTAACCATCACTTTACTGGAGCCATGATTATCACCATTCACTATAATTTTAGTTTTACACACATTCAGAAACAATCCTTTTTTTTCTCACTTGCTTCACATTTTTTGATGTTTTTTAAAGTTTTTTAAAGATGATCCTTGGAATTGCAAATTAGCACAGTATCATCTGCATAACGAAGGTTGTTTATCTTCAGTCGTCCGAATTTTGATGCCAGTGGCCAGTCTCTAAATCTTCCAAAGCTTCACGCAGAATATCTTCGGCATAAAGATTAAAAAGATGAGGTGACAAAATACAGCCCTGCCTGACACCGTTAGGGATTGTGAAAAAAGTCCATGTTTCCCATGTTGGTTCTCACAGTACCTTCCTGTTTCTGGTACAGTAGTTTAATCAGTTGAATTATGTGAATTGGGAATCCCATAATACTCATCGTTTCCCATGTTGAACACAATCAAATGCTTTTGAATAATCTATAAAACACAAAACCTTACCAAATAGCAAAATTAAATGATAAGTGAAAATCGGAAGAATATTTTCCACAGGTTAACAAAAGAAAAAAAAAAGACAATTATACCAGGTATTCCCCCCTCACAATTATTAACCGAGCCTAACGCTGCTAAACTTCGGTGATCGCACGAGAACCGGGTATTTAACCTAGTACGATGGTTGGCCGGTTAGAGCGCTGCTAACCCATTTACTTATCAATAGTCGCATTTTCGTTGTTTTTTTTTTTTTTTTTTGTCAATTCACGAAGTTACTCACTGACAACTGCCTGGAGAGCGCCTAAAGAAGTTTCACTTCAAAAATGCTGGCAACATGACCTTTGTTTTGCTGTGCATTCTTGGGTTGGATGAGAGGTGTATTCCAATAGGACATGGTTTCTTAACCTATGGATCGCGACCCAAAATTGGGTCGGTTGGCTTGTTTGTTTGTTTGTTATTTGGTTTTTAGGAGCATTAGCAACTAAGGCCATATTGCTCCGGGATATGCGGTGGTCATTCTCTGACCTTTCCGCATCTTCCGTATTTGGTGGTGGGGTCGGTTGGCATATTCAGTGGGTCGCGAAATATTTTCAACAATAACAATATTTTTGCCTAATAACATACGATACGTTACAAATGTACAAAAATAATTTTAAAAACTTTTCGAGCCACTGCACGTCGAAAGTAACAGCTTCTCGGTATTCAGAATTCGCTAAAACTTATCATAAACACGAGCCGGATATAAATTGGTTCGTGTTTATGTCGAGAACCAAGCCGCAAAGAACACTGCTCAGTCGACGCATTACCATACCGCGGTGCACAAAGCTGAAATCATCTCTTGCGGGATTACGTTGTTGTTCTTTTATACAAGTGTTAGCATTATTTTTGTATACATATAGATTCTTAAAATTTAACCTACCCATAATGCTAAAACATGAATACAAAGAAGCATTTTTAGAGTTAGGTTTCACCTGCATTAATGATCACGGAGTAGACAAACGACAGTGTGTACTATGTTGTGAAGTATTAAGTAATGAATCCTTGAAGCCAAATAAACTTAAAAGACATTTTGAAACGAAACACAAAACGTTTACGTTTACTGGTAAAGACCGCCGTTTTTTTTTTTTGAAAGAAAAGAAGAACAGATCAAAAGACAGCGTTTGGATGCTCTAAAAAACAACAGTATTATATATTCTGCCCGACAAGCTAGATTGGCTTCATATTATGTTGCTTGGGGAATTGCAAAGCAGAAGGTTTCATACCACTGGGGAAAAGCTTATAAAACCAGCTGCTATTGATATGGTGCGTATTACCTACGGAGATGAAATTGTGAAAAAAGTGCAACAGATTCCCCTGTCAAATGATACAATTCGTGCGCGCGTCATAGACATGTCGAAATATATTAAACAACTAATTGCAGTTATAAAAATTGGTCGTATATTTAGTATTCAGCTTGATGAATCGACTGATGCAAGCAACGACGCTCAACTCGTGGTTTATGTACGATACCCAGGTATAAAAGATATGGAAAAAGACATCTTATTTTCCAGACCAATGACCACTACAAAAAAAGAAGGTATTTTTCAAATGGTAGATTCTTTTTTCAAGAAAGGACTGAATTGGAATCAATGCTTCTGTGTATGCACCAATGGTGCACCGGCAATGCTAGGGACTCGGCAAGGCTTTTGTGCAAGAGTAAAAGAAGTTAATGCGCAGGTTAAAACCTTTCACTGCTTCCTACATAGACAAAATCTTGCTTCAAGAAATCTGTCACCTGAGTTGTGCACCGCGTTAAATGAGATAATTCAGGTGGTCAATTTTATTAAATCAAGGGCTCTCAATTGTCGAATTTTTAACCAGATGTGTTCCGATTTTGGCGCTGAATACGAACACTTGCTACATTACTCTGAAGTCAGATGGCTGTCTCGCGGAAAAGTTCTTCAGCGAGTTTTATCATTACGCAATGAGATTGAAAATTTTTTTTTTTTTTGACGGAGAAAAATCACCCTCTGGTATCAAGATTCTCCAATTCAAAGTGGATTCTTCAAGCAGCTTATCTTTCAGATATTTTTTCCGAAATTAACAACTTAAATACATCTACGCAAGGGCGCAATCACACTCTTATCGAATTATCTGAAAAAATAACATGCTTGAAAGGTAAGCTAAAATTATGGAAGAAAAGAAACTTGCCTCTTTCCCGACCCTTAATCAACTTATTGAAGATAAAAAACATTGATTTCGCTGACGCTGACATACAAGAAATTATCGTCAGACATTTAGACTGCAGCCTGAAGATGACCTAAGGTGCAGCCTGTCTAATATAACACCAAGGTTTGATGAGCTTTCAAAACTTATTCAAGGCCAAGGTTCACATTAATAAGATTTAATGTTGCTACCAATATAAGTAATGTATTTTATATTATTAAAATATAAAATTTATTTAATTGTTATCTGTGTGTGTTATTTTATTAATCTTTGCTTGGGTCGCAAAACCAAAACTATTACCGTAATCTGGGTCACGGCTCAAAAAGGTTAAGAAACACTGAACTAGGATCACTGCTGATTGGTTTTGGGATAATACACATACACCCATATTTTATCTCCACTTGTAATATACGTTTCAAAAATGTCAGATCATTACTTGCAAGTTCAACCAAATTAAAAGAAACTCACTGACAGTGTTCATGTTGCTCTTCTGCTAACAGCAGCTGCAAGAACTTTGCAGAACGCTCTTTATATTCAGATCCGAAGGAGATACAAGTTTCTTCATGTATTTCACGAACAATTAATCCTCGATCATTTCTTATCAAAGTTGGCACTTGAGACAGACACGATTCATCATTTGCTGAAGTTGAGGGAGCTATTCCAGATTACAGATGACTTTCGACAAACTCAACATAACTGAGAGCTTCCAAACTTTCTCGTCTAGGGACCATAACAGAAAAAAAAAAAAAAACTGAAAGTAGCATTCGGCAAGAAACAGTTCCTTACTCAATTTTCAAAAGAGAAATAAATTTTTGTTATGAACGTTTATATTTAGTTTAATTTTTTTTTCATTTAATTTCTTTATAAATATGAAAATTCAAAAATATATGACAGCAAGCTTCGCGTTAACTAGCGCAACTCGTAAAAAAAACTGCCGTCAGAATTTTTTTTTAATGAATCGGATGTTTGGATGTTTGGTAATTTGAACTAAATGCAAGACAGGCCAAAATGCTGCAGCAGACAACCGGGAAGGAAGTCGGCCAAAATATATCGAAAGTTTTCAAAAAACCTATGCGCGATAGTGACAGACCCCCGATTTTTCAGATTCATTATCCACCTTATTGCTTGCTTGTCATGTGAGGAATGCAGGCGAGAAAGTGATTCAAATGAGTTTAGTTAAAATTGCCGACAGACAAAAAAACAGATGGGACCGACTTCCTCTAGATATTGTTACAACGGATTCATGTTTCACTTAGTGAATTTGACAGTGTCCTTATTTATATATACAAAGGGTACTAGGAAAGTTTTGCAATATGACGCAACAATGAATCACAGGAAGCTGCTTGTTGCTGCGTGTTGAGACATGTTCATACGTGCATAGTAGCCGCCGCGCCAAGTCTATGGGCTCAGTTATTCATTAGTAGTGAGAGTGTAAAGTGCTTGCGATGGCATCGTGGTCACGAAATGAGATTAGGCCAGTTTTGCGGTATAATTTCGTGCGTGGTTTAACCATAGACCAGTGCTTAGAAGAAATGACTCTTGCACTAGATGATGATTGTCCACATCGTACAACGATATTCAGGTGGTATAGAGAATTCCAAAGGGGAAATTTCACTCTGGAGGATTCTGAGAGGCCGGGAAGGCCACGAACGTCAGTTACGGAGGAAAACGTTACTGCTGTGAGGAAAATGCTTGACGAAAACAGGCGAGTGACCTACCAACAGATAGAGGATACTTTGGGCCTAAATGCACCAGCAATTCGTTCGATTCTGCAAGATCATTTGCACGTGAAGAAACTTTGTTCTCTCTGGGTGCCGCATCAACTGACTGAAGAGCAGATGACACGTGTGACTTGGTGCTGGGAGATGTTAAAAAAGTTTGATAAGGGACAATCTCGGTATGTAAACAACATCGTGACAGGTGACGAGACTTGGCTGTACTATTAGGATCTGCCGACCAAGGCTCAAAACAAAGTCTGGGTCTTTGATGATGACGACACACCCGTAATTGTCAGAAAATCCCGATCTGTAAAGAAGAAAATGATAGCTGTATTTTTCAAATCGAGTGGAATTGTGGAACGTGTCGTTTTGGACACGCAGAAGACAGTCACAGCTAAGTGGTATACTGAACAATGCCTGCCTAAAGTCATTGGATCTATGAAGAACCTGCGGCCAAAGTCAAGAATGGACACCTGGTACCTCCATCGCGATAATGCTCCAGCTCACCGCGCCAAAGCCTGCACCGAATATTTGACCACGACAGGACTGAAACTTCTCGAGCACCCTCCCTACAGTCCAGACCTTGCACTGTTCCCGCATGTGAAAATGAAGCTAAAAGGGAGGCGGTTTTCCAGTGATAAGGACCTTCTACGGGCTTGGGACAACGAGTGTGCTTTACTCCCTAGTGAAACTTGGCAGAACTGGTTTAAAGATTGGTTTCGGAGGATGGAGAGGTGTATTTAATGTAGAGGAAATTACTTAGAGGAAAAAATTAAATAAACAAAGCTGTATTGCAAAACTTTCCTAGTACCCTTTGTATATAGTCAAGTAATATAAGAAAATAACCATCACAAACGGAAGTTCAAGTCATTTTCCCATCAGATGTTGGGCACATCTTTTGACTTGCTGATGCAGTGATTTACATGTATAATTTCCCACTATTTGTATTTGGTTCCTTTTTTATTGTATCTAATTTTTCATGTCAACAGCCTCTCATTTTTAAGCCACCATATTAAATTCATTTTAATCAAATTTTTGACCATTTCATCTATCTTCACATTATAGGCTGTGCATGAACATGCTAATCCATGGCAGCCATGAAACGCAACAGCAAAACCTTCAATGTGTTAAATGTGCAATAAAGATAACTCTCTCTCAAATCCTTGCAAATGGGACATTCGTGACAGGAAAATATCAGTTATACATTAGGTAGTCCTACCTAATACGAGTAGGTCATTTAGCCCTCAGAATATCTTGAATTCATCATGGGATGGGCTTGAGATGTTGAAAGCAATTCCCAAGAATGCTTGTCCATGTTGACTCAACTGCTTCCCTTGGTTGTTAAAAATTGGATGCTTGTTGATCCCTACACCAAAGAGCTCACAACCACACTACAGCTGCTCAATTGGATTGAGGCATGTTGACTGGAGTGGTCACTGCAGTAGGCTAAATTTACTCTCATCTTCTCAAACCAGTTATCTTCAATTCTGGTATTGTGACATGTTGGAAGAACCATTTGCTGATGGATATGAGTACACTGTAGCCGTGCATCCTTCATGGATGCTGCATCATGTATCAAAGGGCCCAATGTAAACAACAAAAGCACCGCCTTTTTTTTTTTTTTTTTGCATAAATGCAATTTTTTTTATAAAAAACAGCCCACTTTGCATTAATGATATGGAGGAGGTATACTGTTTGAAGTTTTATGTCATCAGTTTGTATGATGTTAATACCGTAACTGCAAAAAATCCTGGCAATTTACAGGCATACCATCCCCTCAGCTAGAAATACGAAAATTGAGTAAGCACTTTCAAGAAGACATCGTAAATAACATTTTGTTGCCTAATGATAATGAATCCGTATTGAAGTTAATCTTGTTGATGGCCATATTCCACACTAGGAGAAAGCAGTGAGATCACAGTATGTACCTGGATGTACTGTTGTTCAACAAGATGGAAGCTGCCAAACACCAGTTTGGGGACTGTTTTTGTGGCATGCTCTAGGTTCTCTGATTACCGTTACTCAACGGCTTGACAAGAATGCCTTTCTATCAGTGCCGATTCAAGTACACCTCTTCGTGCTGACAGCATAACAAAACTCCAGCATCTAGCTATAAGACAATGGTATTCTACAGGACCTTCTGAGTTACTAAACAATTTTAGGCACATAACAAATTCTCCACGCTCCTGTGCACACCCAATTCACTTAATTTCAACCTAATTGAACAAGTTTGGGATTTACATAAAAATGACATTCGATGCTACAAGTCTACTGGCAATGTGCAGGCACTGTTGGACCACATTGCACATCGCATTTGTAGCTACCACAGGCACTCTGAAACACCTTGTGGAATCCATGCAGACTAGTACTTGCAAAATGTCTCTAGGAGGTATTAGGAAGGTTACTAATGCAAAACCAACTGCTTGTGGTGTATGTAAATTGCATGTTCTGTGGTCGATTTGCCTGATTGCTGGATGAAAAACCAAAGTTTTAGGGAAAAAATAATAAGAATGCCTTTCTATCAGTGCCGATTCAAGTACACCTCTTCGTGCTGACAGCATAACAAAACTCCAGCATCTAGCTATAAGACAATGGTATCTACAGGACCTTCTAAGTTACTAAACAATTTTAGGCACATAACAAATTCTCCACGCTCCTGTGCACACCCAATTCACTTAATTTCAACCTAATTGAACAAGTTTGGGATTTACATGACAGTGCCGATTCAAGTACACCTCTTCGTGCTGACAGCATAACAAAACTCCAGCATCTAGCTATAAGACGATGGTATTCTACAGGACCTTCTAAGTTACTAAACAATTTTAGGCACATAACAAATTCTCCACGCTCCTGTGCACACCCAATTCACTTAATTTCAACCTAATTGAACAAGTTTGGGATTTACATAAAAATGACATTCGATGCTACAAGTCTACTGGCAATGTGCAGGCACTGTTGGACCACATTGCACATCGCATTTGTAGCTACCACAGGCACTCTGAAACACCTTGTGGAATCCATGCAGACTAGTACTTGCAAAATGTCTCTAGGAGGTATTAGGAAGGTTACTAATGCAAAACCAACTGCTTGTGGTGTATGTAAATTGCATGTTCTGTGGTCGATTTGCCTGATTGCTGGATGAAAAACCAAAGTTTTAGGGAAAAATTCCTCACATCTTTGACAGGATTCAAACTCTGGTGTCACCTTTTGTGATCATGGTGATTACATCAACTGTGCTTTTCATAACGACTGTTGATAAAAGTACCAATACAGATTCTGAAAATTCCAGCATTTGCAGATTATCTTATTTAGCACTTTTAATGTAGTAATTTAGTATTAGCATTGGCAAATGATGCAAGAAAGCAAGCTTATACTATCAGCAAAAAAAAAAATTCCCATAGCAATTATCCATTCTTAGTCTGTCTAGTCCTACCTTGAATTTATTTGAGGAATATAGCAAACCTCTACAACAGATGGGAGTTTGTTCCAACAACCCCCCACTGGCTGAAGGCAAATTTCCATATTAGCATGCAACGATCCTTCCTTAGTTTGAATTTATACCCGCCCATGCATGTAGTCTGGTAAAGGATTCATCAGCATTGAGTTTCCTCAATTCATTGAATCAGATTTCCTTACAAGCACTTAGTCTCCAGATTCTGCAGTTAACAGAACTGAAGCCTTTCCTGGTAGTACTTTTTCATTGCTCCAAAACTCACTTCCCTTCACACCCATTTCACAACAGATCCACATCCTTTCTAAAACGAAGCCTCCAGACCGGTTGCATACCGGTCTGCAGCTCACGATGTGGCCAGACCATGAGCTGTATTGACAGCCTGTATGCAGTGCTGAGGGAATTCCTATCTGACTGCACAATTATCCCGTCTTTCTCATTCTCATCTACCAAGTGTAGTACCACAGTTGATGCGTCAATCTGGGATTACTGCTGCCCACATGAACTATCATGCACTTGTCAATACTGAACTTCAGTTGCCACTTCTCAGCCACCCTCCTAATCTTAGACCTTGTTAGCAGCAGCTACCCTGATTAACCACCCTGCCAACCTTTGTATATCTACACTTACCCATTAAGCCTGATATGTTTACATCAACATCGTTAATAAATACTCCGAAAACAATGGGCCCAGCAATGAATGCTGGGGGACCTACTAAGACATTACTCCTAGATAATTTTAATTGTTTTGTTTAAATGACATACCTGTATAATAAACATTTTAAAGTCTGAGCACTGTAGACATGAATTATTCATACATTAACAATTGACAGCATTTAGAAAACCCCACAGTCCTATACGATGAAATGTCAGTAAATCGGAAGAAAAAAATCTACACTTGTCTTGGAGTGAATATGAAAAAGAGCAAAAGGTATTGATATTGAGAAAGCCAATCACATTAAGGAAATACAGAATTCAAGATATTCATCCATACTACAGATTGTGATTGTCTACAAGTTCTAAAAAATTGAAACTTTTTAGAACTTCCCCAAATATGTCCTATCTGTATATTTATACACCTTAAAACCTAGTCGGTTTAGGTAAGAATTATTCACGTGTCCAGTTCCTAACTCCTGATCAGTTCATTAGAAACGATCGGTTAATGCTATTGGACTATAGTGATTTGAGTTGATAATAGCATTACTTGGCTTTAGGAGAGCCAATAATTAATGTGGTGGTGCTAATTTGGAAAAACAGTCGACACTGGCTACACTGGCTACAGCAGTGTAGCCAGTGTCTTTTCTAACCCCAGATGTTTAATCACCATGTAATATCTGGACCAGCTGCTCTTAGGTATCTGTGTAGTTAATTTTTTGTGAAAGATTCATTACTCTTTGCATAAAATTCAATTTGTTGCTTCTGGGGAAAAAAAAAAAAAAAAAAAAAAACAACCACAGCAAACAATCTAGCAAAAAAAAAAAAAATTGTCTAGGAATTTTATATTCTTAAGTTACACGATTTGATCACTCCAATGTATAGCATCAGATATGGATTATTTCTATAGCTGCCCAAATGCTAGTTAAATTCTGTTTATACTCCGGCACGACAACCAAGTCAGTAGAGTTTACAATGAATCGTAAAAACAAAAATTTATCATATTTAGTAGTCATGGGCTTGAACCCCAGTCCACTCAAGGAACGCATGCTATGCATTCTCGCTCCTGACCACTGGGCTATGTTAGGCCCAGTTGTTCAACAGATTATAGAAGTGCTTCTTCATTAAACTTTTTTGCTCAAACACGGTCACTGTGGTTCTTATTCCAAACTATTTTATTTTTTCCCCCTAGTCCCCATTCTCAGGGGCACCAAGAACCAGCACACCAACCATATTCAGAGAAAATGTCTGCCCCATCCCCAAATCTCCATAGCTCCCAAGATTTGTTTAATAAACCATGTGTTTTGGGAAGTTATATATCAGAGATGAAGTTAGCCAGAAAAACAAGGATATGGTAGAAAATAACATAAGGAAATGCCTATTTTTTGATTACAATACATGGCAAGAGTGCAGTAAAACTTTTTTTTTTTTGATCATGGTCTTTGTTCACCCCAAATTAATCAACCGTCTAAGTTGTTGCTTGAGATGCCTGTGATGTAGTTTGAAAAAGACCAGAAAAATGCCATTAAAGATTAGTTTCTTTGCCATGATACTGCACTGTCACGTTCTTCTCTACTTTTTTTTTGACCAAAGATGGAATCACTCAGGTACAGCAACTCTTGTATTCAACAGATATGACATCACAACTGTTTCCTAGACTGAAAAAATCCTGGAAGGAAATCAATTTGATGACATAGAAATTGCAGAGTAATACAACAGATCAGTTTTCAGACAACTTGAAATTACCTTTCCAGAAGTGCTTCCAAGAATAGTGGGAAAATCAATCGGCAAAGTGCAGGATTTTAAAAGGGGATTAAGTTGGTCATGCATTAAGTATGCTGTTACTGTATCACAGCAGTCCAGATATACATTTTGAACAAGCTTCATAGGAGGGATGATTACTACTGCCAATTCTCCTTACTATACTGTTGTTTTATCTTTTCTATGCATTGTATAATCCAGAACTGAAGGGTGGGGGGATTTAGGGTTTGAGGTATATCTCTTGAAGACAAGCATATTGATGCATAGTGTAAGATATCTTTCATGTTGGAGTAGCTATTGGATATGTGTGTATTTTTTAGTTGTTCTCAGAACTTACAAGTATGCCTTGTTTTTTCTTTGAATTTGTCTTTTTTTTTTTTTTAAAGAAAGGTTTCTTAGTGTTATATCCTAATCCACAAAAATCTCTGAGTCTGATTCTTCTCGTTATTTTTGCAGATTAGGATATAAACTGATTTTGACTGCCTTAAGACTGACCTCTTCAGAAATGTTAAGTCAATTCTGTTCATATCAATGACTGATATTTAAGACCTGGTTGCCAAGATTTTCAAAGCATCACTAGATAGAAATCTGAACTGATAGTTTCCTCACCTGGCAGAATATGCCCCTCATACTCAGCATTATTATGAAGAACAGTTCAAGTACCAAGCATGGCTTGGGATAATTTGTTATATTTCAGGCTTCCTTTGTTTAGCTGTTAGTTATCAAAACAAGGACCATGGTACATAAATTCTTTATTCTTTTATAATAGCATCTAGTAGGTTCTAAAATTGAAACTGACAGAACAGATGCAGCAAACTATCTATTGCTTATCTATTTATTTTTTAATGATGTCTTGTCCACAAGAAATTTAAAATAAAACATTGTGCTGCCAACTTGTTTGGCCTGTTAGGATTACTTTCATCAAAAATTTGCACCTATGTTTTTTTTTTTTTTAATGGGAAGTTCATTAACTTGTCTTCTTTCAAAACCTCTTTTGGATAATCATGAATTGGATTTGAGCAAGTCAGTGCAACTCACTAATGATCACTTGTTATGAATTTAACCAAAGATAGCCAATGTGTAAGCACATGCTTTGAAATCTTATTTTACTTTGGTGGCATGGATTCAGTTGAAACTTAAAAATCTCTTTCCTTTTAACATTTCTTTCTAGATAGTAGTAAATTTCACAAAATAATCATGTGTCTTCACAAGAAGGTATGTAGCCATCTTTTCTGACCCAATAAGATAACAAGGACAGCCTACTACTACCAAGTGCCCAATCTCCTCTTTTAATACCTTTGCTATTCCAGTTCTTGGGCCTACCACAGGTACATTATCAAGACTAAGTGCCAGACATCTTTTTCTGAACCCAAAAGCATGTGGGATTCCCACATGCTTTTGGGTTGTTCAGAAAAAGATGTCCAGCATTGTACCCTGCACAGCCACCTACCAGTGCTGGAACTGAGAGAAAGTTGCTTTTGATTTAACTTTTTTATATTACACTGTAACCTCAAATAGTCACCTCAATTGCTATTATTATTTTGGTTTTTAGGAGCATTAGCAACTAAGGCCACATTGCTCCGGGGATATGCGGTGGTCATTCACCGAGCTTTCCAGATCCTCCGTATTTGGTGGTCACAGGCTCGAATCCCGGTCTAATCAAGAAGCGTGTGCTATGCACTGATGCTCCTGCCCGCCTGGCTACAGAGGTGCCACCTCAATTGCTTGGAATTAGTTCGATTAATGCTACTTATTGCAATCAAAATGGCACATTTTTCAGAGCCATCGCTACCTCTTTTTTCCAATTGTGCAATTTCACTATTGAGATGCATATTTCTGAATAATGCACCTTCATGATCAACAACACTCAGGAGAGGGGGTATGTTCTCTGACAAAAGATGCAAAATAAACATTCAGCATTTATGACATCATCATCATCACTACAAAATGCTACATTAATTATTGCATTTCTTTCTATGCACTGCAAACTATCCTTATGCTTATTTGTTTGCAAATGTCTGATTACACCACATTTTCCACCTCATGAAAAATCACATCTATTTACAATACACACAGCAAACAAAAACAAATTACTTTTCAGATTTCACAATACAAGGAAGTTCTTGCATATATCTTTTGAAATAATGTTAATGTATTTAGCAATTTTTCTGAAGATTACTGTTAATTAGCTTTTCACTACATAAGTACAATGAAATGGATTGCACTCATGTTAATAACCTTATTCTCTGAATATTACAGAGAATAAGGCTATTAACAAACATTTCTATTTTGCAACAGACTTGAACATCCTATGGCCAATTTGTTTATGAAGATAAGCAGAAATTTACAGAATTTTTTTTTTAAATATTCCATTTTTAACATAGTTTTTATTTTGAGGTGAAAAGAAAAAGGTGAAAAAAAAATCTGTTTCTGCAAAAAAGATGGAGAAATCCTTGTAATCAGCTATAAATTGATGAAAAGGGAGAAGAGGTCAAATCAAGTAAAAAAGACATTCTCTAATCATAAATCTAAAGAGCTAGTAACTATCCAAAATGGGTCATATTTATATGTTCTATCAGTTTTTTAATTTGCCATGTCATTATGGTTCCTGGTAAAATAAGGCTTTGGCAGATGAATTCTTTATAATTATTTCTACTCTACATAACTTATTTTTATATTATTTTTCAAAAGTTCTGCACCAGTAGGAAATTGCTAACTGCAAAGGAGGTGAGAATGTTTCAATGAGATTCATGAATGTTTGAACAAAATAGTAAACTATGAAAACATTTCTTATTCAACAAGTTAATGAAGCATAAATCCACAAAGCATTAATGTACAACAGGATAAACCTAAGGATAATAATTCTACAACTATATAAAATAAGGCAAAGTTCTTTTCTGCTTCATGAATGAGAGCACATGTCAGGCTAAGGAGATGGTTAAAGAGATCTGATATAATATTCAATGGGATGCCATTTAAGTGGAAAACATAAGAGAAGATGAAGCATCTACCAGTGAATATCATGGTTATTTTCTCTTTCTGGGATTAGTTTTCCAGGAGAATGATGTCCAGAATAACTTCTTAATAGTGAAGAAACTGAATAGGAAATGTCTACCAATGAAACAATAACTTTCAAAATGTGTTGCACTAATGCCACTGCAATTTACATATAATTATGTTGGTAACTGAAAATCAAGAAAACTGCATTGAAAACTTTGAATAGAGGGACTGAAAATTTAAATGTGGCATTCACTTACTACAGTTAGAAAGGTCAATTGGTCAACCATTCAACCTCTAAAAATAGTCTGCCACAGGTGTGAGAACATTAAATCTAAAGATATTTAAGAAAAGGCTTATGTTACTGCTGTATAATAAACCAGAATGTTCTTACTCTGAATTAGGTGACCATGTTTGTAAAGTGGCACCATCGTTCAACAGCTAACTGCCATTTCCTTTTAACTCATGGTCAATGACTGGCTTAAAGAACAAATTATAGATCAATAACATACAGCCAAGTGACTTGAAGTTTAAACTTATTCTCTCTGGGCATACTAATTTTTTATTCAAGAATGATCAATAATCAAGAATATGCAAATAAATTTTCCCACTATCTTTTAGAAAATTATAAATAATACAAAAAGTACAGGATGACAATGTAAAAATATGTAAACATTTTGACTTAAACATTAATCTACATACACAACCAAAATTTATGGTGTGTTTCAAATGGAAAGGAAAATAAACAAATAAAAAACACAATGTTACATAAATTAACCTGTATTTGCTAACACCTCACAAACAGTAACATCATATTATAATACATTTCTCCCATCTGCTGTTGTTATCAAAATGGTAATAATGTTATTGCTACACCCAAAGGCTTTGGAGTGAATGAAACTTATCAAAAGTAAAAGCTTTTTCCTTTACTCAATTCTTGATGTCAGAACTGTAAAAATATTATCTCTGGCTTTACCCTTAGGAGGATGCTCCAGATAGTTATATACCACAAGATACTGCTACTCCAAATAATGACCAAAATCCTGAAAGTGCACCTTTTTATAAGTTCAAAAGCAGTTAGTTCAGTTATCCTCCAATTCAGAAGTTGAAGTAAACAACATGCTTATCACACAATATCTGTATATCCCTCAACCTTAATGACTAACAAGGTGAAAAAACGTTGCTGTTGTTGTTGTTATTTGGTTTTTAGGAGCATTAGCAACTAAGGCCATATTGCTCCGGGGATATGTGGTAGTTATTTCCTGACCTTTCCGCATCCTCCATATTTGGTGATCACGGGCTTGAACCCCGGTCTGATCAAGAAGCATGTGCTATGCACTGCTGCTCCTACCCACCTGGCTATGGAGGCGCCAGTGAAACAACCTATTTTATGGTCTGATGAGAGCAACTTTTTATCCTCATGGTTCTGATATAGGGATTTAGAGGGGGAACAGGCATTCTGTGTTATCAGACACCCAGTCTAAAACACTGATAGATCCAATATCTTTCTATTTCAGAAGATTTAGGAGACGTCTGGTTGGCCTGCCTCCCTAAAATCCACCCATGCACACCTTCTCAATGGTAAGCCATGTTACATCACTTTGGTGGCAGCGAACGTGTAGAGTGGTTCTCTTTAAGACACCTGGTCAGAGTGAAGAGGAAAAGATCAAACCCTCCAGCACATGGCAGCACGATGAAACGAATGGCCCTCAGTCCCCAGTGCTTTCACTCCCCCTCTTACGGCAACGAGAGGATCAGAGTGGAAGCAGAGGGTGCTAAGAATCTCTGGGTACAACCAGGCTGCCATGCACAGAAACTGAACTTCGCATGTAACAGCGTTGCTCATCGGTGAAGACAGGATATTAGAGCTGGAAAAGGAATTAGAAAATGTGAATTGGAATATCATTGGTTTGGCTGAAACAAGAAGAAGAAATTGATCACCTATACACTTATCAAGTGGAAATCTGCTGTAGACCAATGGAAACAGTGAAAGGAGTGAAGGTGGAGTTGGCTTTCTAGTCCATACAGATATAAAAAAACAACATTTTGGAATTCAAAAGTACATCACCAAGGGTGTCAAAACTACTACTCAGGATTTCTAAGAGGTATAAGCTAAAGGTTATAATGATTTATGCACCAACATTGAGCCATGATGACGAAGAGGTTGAAGAAATGTACACCAAAATTGAGTCTTCTAGATCTAAATCCAGCCCGCCCCCTCTTTTTAATCCGGCCTGCGGGTTAATATTGTTTTTTACATGAAAAAAATTAAAAATAAATCAAATTATGCGCTGCAATAGCCGATAGTTGAGTTGAGAATAATGACCGCACGTGGCGCTACCGGCGTCACATATTTGCATTCTGTCATCTACCGTAGAACAAGTGTTGCCAGCATTTCTCTCAGTTTTGCTTTAGCGGCGTACGTGGTATTGTCTGTCACGGCACTCTGCGATCTTTTTTTTTCTTTCTTTTATCTATTACCTGCCGTTTCCATGTCACCCTCAAGACCAAACACGAAGAGAAAAGTGGACTTTGAATGTCGTGCTTTTAAAGCTAAATGGAGTGTGAATTATTTTGTCATAGAAATAAATGACAAAGTATCATGTTTATTATGTAATGACACAATAGCTGTGCGAAAAGAGTAGAATAAAAGAGTACGTATATTGCACTCTTTTCGTCATTACCAAACTAAGCACGCGGCACAATATTCAAAACTCACAGAAAATCAAGGGAAGCTAAAATTGGAAAGTTTAAAACGTAATGCATCATCACAATGCAATCTATTCGTTAAATAAAAAATGATAATGAAGCAGTAACTAAAGTAAGCTTACGAATAGCTCATTTATTAGCCAAGAAAGGGAAACCATTTACCGATGGTGAATTAGTTAAATCATGTTTGCTTGTCGCAGCTGAAGAAATGTGTCCAGAGAAAATGGATTTGTTTCGATCTGTCAGTCTTTCGGCGAGAACAACTGTTAAAAGAGTTGAGGACATTGGGAGCCACATCAAGAGTCAATTAAAAGACAAGGCAAAAATTTCAAGTGGTTTTCGTTGGCTCTTGATGAGTCTACAGACATTACTGATACTGCTCAATTGTTGCTGTTTATTCGAGGAGTCAATACTGAGTTTGAGGTTACTGAAGAATTAGCTTCTATGAATAGTCTGCATGGAACAACTACAGGCGAAGATATCTTCAAGGAAGTCGAGAAAACGCTAACACAGTACAATCTGCAATGGAATCAGTTAAAATGTGTCAACAGATGGTGGTAAAAATATGTGTGGAATGGGGAAAGGATTAGTTGGACAAATTTTTAAGGCTTGTGAAGAAGCTAAATGTTCAAAACCTCTAGTAATTCATTGTATTATTTACCAGCAGGCTCTTTGTGGGAAACACCTCAATCTGTCATGTGTTATTGAACCTGTTGTGTCAGCGGTTAACTTTATTCGCTCTCGTGGATTTAACCATCATCAGTTTAGTGATTTTTTTTATTAGAGATTGAAGCTGAATATCCCGATTTGCCCTAACCATACAGCAGTTCAATGGCTCAGCAATGGAAAAGTTTTATTGAGATTTTTTGAACTCAGAGAAGCAATAGAAATTTTTCTAAATGAGAAAAACTGCCCACAACCACTATTATCTAACAATGAATGGCTATGGAAATTAGCATTTGCTACAGACATCGTGGGATATCTTAACGAATTTAACTTAAAATTACAGGGGAAAACAGTGCTCACATGTGAAACTTATTCTATTGTAAAGTCATATAGTCAAAAATTTGCATTGTTTGAAACACAAATCACATTAACCAAGTTTGACCATTTTCCATGCTGTAAAAAATTTCAAATATTAGCGAAATCCCCATTACCAAAAAAAATTCACGGCAGATATATTTTCTGAACTTAAACTACAGTTACAACAGCGTTTTTCGGATCTTGATGCAAGTGCAAAAGACATTTCCATATTTCAAAATCCATTTGGCTGTACAATTGAGGAGCTTCCATCAGACCTTCAATTGGAAGTGATTGATCTGCAAAATGATGATATGCTAAAGGTTAGGTTTAAAGAAATGGATCTAACCCAATTCTATAAATATCTTTCGGAAGATAAATACGGCCAATTAAAACGGTCAATGCACAGGGATTTATATTTGTATTTGGGAGTGCTTACCAATGTGAAAAGACATTTTCGAAAATGAAATATGTAAAATCGCAATACAGATCATTATTAACGGATAGCCATTTGCAAACAACTTTAATGATAGGAAGCTAACTTCGAACTCCAGTATGATGAAATATTATCTCAGAAAAAACAATTACATTCATCGCATTAGTACAAAATTTAACCAGTTCTATAATATATTTATTAATAAATGGAAATATTTTATTCATTTTTTTTTAACTGTCACAGCATGTGTATAAATATTATGTAAAATATCACTTCCTAATAAAAAGATTTTGAACCTAGTTTTTTGTTGCTCTATGAGTAGAATTACCCATGTAAATATCTTCGAGCTTGCTAACTGACCCGCCGAGCCTAAAAATTTTACGGTCTGGCCCTTTCCAAAAAAGGTTTGCCGACCCCTGTTCTAGATGAACAGAAAACTCATTACACTATCATTACGGGGGACTTCAATGCTAAGGCTGGAAAGAGACAAACCAGTGCAGAAAGGGGAACTACAGGAAATTTTGGAATTGGTGAAAGAAATGAAAGTGGTGAAAGACTGGTGGAATTTGCAGAATCTTGAGGAATGTCAGTAATGAACACATTTTTTCAAGAAAAGGGTGAGCAGAAAGTGGACACAGAAGAGTTCAAATGGATTAACAACTAATGAAATCGACTTCGCCCTCACTAACAGAAGATAAATCGTGAATGATGTTACCGTCATGAAAATGTAAATGTTGGAAGTGATCACAGAATGGCAAGATGCACACTTGATATAGATGTAAGAAAAGAAAGGAAAAAACTGACTCGAGTAAATAATACAAAGGTCTTTGAGATAACAGAAGAGGAGAAAAAGCAGCATGTACTGGAACTTAAGAACAAATCTGAGCTTCTGCAGACTGTTCAGGACCAAGATATCGATGAGGAATATTACAACTTTCTGAAAGTGATAAAGCCCAAGAAACCTATAGGTAAAAAGAAATCCAAAGCAGAAAAAATTAATCAAGAAACACTTGTAATGAACTGAAGACGACAAATGAAGGGCAAGATAAACACTAACAAAGAGAAAATTGAGTATACTGAGTTATGCAAAGCCATTAGAAAGAGACTCAGAGAGGACATAAGAAGATTTAATGCAAGAAAAGTAGAAGCATTAAGGGAAAACAAAGGACTTAAATCATCAGCCATTGTCAGTAACACAGAAAGACAAATGATACTGAAACTGAAGAATAGCAATGGTGTACATATAAATAGCAGAGAAAGCATCATTTAAATAGAAGACTACTATAGAAAATTTTACAAGGAGCGAAGGATTGATGTCAGCAGTGGGGAAGATGGATCACAAATTAGTAACACATACGACATACCTGATATCCTTCCTGATGAGGTAGAACATGCTTTGAAGAAAACAAAGAATCAGAAAGCCCTGGGGGGGGGGGAATGATGTTACTGTAGAGTTGTTAAAACTGGGAAGAAGAGACATGACAGAGAAACCGGCAAGATTCTTCACAAAATGCATTGCCGCCTCTGCAGCCAGGTGGGCAGGAGCAGCAGTGCGTAACACACACTTCTTGATTAGATAGGGGTTTGAACCCGCGACCACCAAATACGGAGGGTGCAGAAAGGTCAGGGAATGACCACCACATATCCCCGGAGCAATATGGCCTTATTTGCTAATGCTCCTAAAAACCAAATAACAACAATAACAACAAAATGCATTAGAAAAGGCATGACACCTAAGGAGGGGAATAATGCAATCATAGTTTTACTGCATAAGAAAGGAGATAAATCAGAAATTGGAAATTATAGACCAATTTGCTTGTTATCCCACATCTACAAGTTGTTCACAAGGGTCATTACTAACAGATTAGAAAGAATACTTGATGAAAATCAACCGAAAGAGCAAGATGGCTTTAGAACAGGATTCTCAACTATGGATCACCTTCATGTAATATCACAGCTAATGGAAAAAGCAAATGAATATAAAACACCATTATGCCTGGCATTTGACTCCATACAGCATAACGCAATGTTTCAGGCACTGGAAAGACAAGGCATAGGTACCCCATATATTATGATTTTGAAGAAAATATAAGTGAGTGCTACCTCCTTTATTAGACTAGACAAAGACAGTAGCAAATTTGAAATTGGGAAAGGAGTTGGACAAGGAGACACTATCTCCGAAGTTGTTTACTGCTGCCCTTGAGGAAGCTTTCAGAAGATTAGACTGGTTGCAGAAAGGAGTCAATGTAAATGGAGAGTACCTAAACCATTTACGATTTGCAGATGACACTGTGATCATAAGCCATGATCCAAAAGAATTAGAAGAAAATCTTAATCAATTATGCAGAGTTAGTAAAGATTTCGGACTAAACATGAATATTACTAAAACAAAAGTAATAATGAACAAGTATGCCACAGAAAGGGATATAATCATTGAAGGAGCAGTAACTGAAAAGGTGGATTAATATACTTATCTGGGACAAGTCATTAGCTGTATTAATGATAAATGGCTGGAAGTCAAGAGATGAATAAATTTTGGATGGATAGCATTCAGGAAATATAGTCACATACTGAGAAGCAATGTCTCAATTTGTCTGAAATGAAAAATAATGAACCAATGTACACTCCCCATCATGACTTATGGAAGTGAAACTTGGGCACTCACCAAAAGAATGGAACGAATTATATTAGGAATCAGACTATTAGATAAGAAGAGAAACACATGGATTAGGCAGCAAACTCAAGTAAAGGACTTTCTTATCAAAACTAAAGAACTAAAATGGTCTTGGGCAGGACACACAGCTCGAAGACATGACAGATGGACAAAGAGAATAACAGAATGGTACCCAAGATTAGCTAAAAGACCTGGAAGACAAAGACAGAGATAGACAGATGAAATTCACGAGTTTGTGGGTAGTAAGTGGATGGCCATTGTACAAAACAGAAGGAACTGGAAAGTTGCTGGAGAGGCCTTCATGATGCAGTGGATTGAAAATGGCTGATGATGATGATGGTTCTAATATGCAATTGTGTTTGCTGAACAAAATTCAAGGAAAACACTCATTCAACAAAGTGCCATTCAAGGAGAAAGAATAAGTGCAGATGAGGGGCAGCTGCGGGTGAATTTTGTGGTTAGTCCTTTTTTTCACTGAAACACGTTACTGATTCGGATATCAAAATTTTAAATATTTTTAGCCATGTAAACTGGAAACCCACAAGTGTAGATTGATATGTTTATATCAAAACATTTACATATTTTTACACCAATTACTTTATGACTACCATGCAGAGTGTACACAATACAGCAGATCAGTCAAATAATTTGACTGAAAAATTAATGCATATTTTCTTGGTTACTAAAAACATCTTGTTTAATTTGAAAACAGCTTTCTTAATCTTGCAATGGTGACACCCATAACTGTTAAAAAATGGTAGCACTACACCTGACGAGTGTAGTATTTCCCCCCCACCTAGAGAAAGTTCATGTGTTTTTTAATTTCTGCTTGGAGTTTACCATTTCATCTTTTCTTAGGCACCTCCTTAGCCAGGTGGGAAGGAGCAGCAGTGCATAGCACACGCTTCTTGATTAGACCAGGGTTCGAGCCCATCACCACCAAATACAGAGGATGCGGAAAGGTCAGGGAATGACTACCGCATACCCCGGAGCAATATGGCCTTAGTTGCTAATGCTCCTAAAAAAAAAAAAACCTACCAACCAATCTTTTCTTAATAGATTGTAATACCTACTGTGTGTATTTTTTAATTTTTAATATAAAAATTAAATGTTTAAAAAAAGACGTTTTTTTACATCTTTGTAAAATATGTATATGATATATTATACATATATAATGTATAATATATTAATACTGTCATATGCATAATATTTATTCTGCTGAAAATTAAAAATTTCCATCTTGATTATTCAAAATAATAGTGAAAAATTAATTATGATTCTTTCATAAACACCTGTGACAGTTCTTTAATATAGATAGACTATTCTACTATTCTTTATGTTCACAAGATTAAAAAATTTGACTGCACGAGCTGCACTATTAAGAAACAAATAGTAGCCAATCTTTCAAAACACCTCTTGTAAGATTATTGATGTCTGGGACAATTCATTACCATACAGTCTATCCTGTTATTCTTTATGATCACAGCAGGAAAAACTTTGCCTGCACAACGTGTTGTACTACTTTCAAATGAATGGCCTTGCTAAAATGTTAATCTTCTATTTATCAATTTCCGGAAAATCATAAATTAGGCAGAGTCTGCTTTACTTTATAAAACAATCTCCATCTAATTTATGATTGTTATTTGGATAACTACAAGCCTTTTAGGCTATAATGTTCTAAGTGTATTCATAAACTGATTGAAGAGATCATTCAAAAGTAATGCACATTGTCAAATGTATAAATAATAATAAAGGAAAGAAGAAAATATAATAACTCACATTAGAAAAATATGTAGCTGCCTGAATAGAAATTACTGGAGTAAACATGAAACTGAAACAAACAAGATAAAACATCCAAAATGCTGTGAAACAGAAAGTTAATGCATAAAAAATGCCTTGAGAGTAAATCACATGCAATGCGAAATCAATATTTCACATAAACATCATTTTATCACTTCACGGCATTTCTAAATGCAAGACAGAAAATAACACAAATAATCAACAGGCATGAGAAATATTTCATGGTATAAATAGTGAGATATGCTACTGCCAAAAACAGCAAAAAATCTGGCTGTCATGCCTGCTTGGTGCAACCATACTATAACTCTGGGAAAACAATAAAAAAAAAAAAAAAAAAAAAATGCAAAAGACATAACCAATAAAAATTTGTCTATACTTAGGAAGGTACAGAAAATTAGACTTTTATTGTAAACTAACAATTAATGCACGCCCATTATTTTTGAGATAAACCTTACAGGTGTGGTGCCACCAGTGAAATATGTGGTATAAAAAATTTAAATCTTATCTATCACTATTAAACAAAATAAACTTTTCACTAAGATGTTTTGGTATTATCTTTTAAGAAGCTATAAACCTCACTATTTTTATTTTATTTTTTATTAAATCCAAAACTATTTCAAGTGGTCTCCTTTCTTTGAATGATTAAACCATTAGCAGCATAGAGCATAATACAGAGTATCCCAGAAGAAGTGACCTGCCCAGTTTTAATTTCATTATTTAAACCACATTTCAGAAGTGTGCATGCACACAGTGTTTAACTTTAGAAATGTGATGGCGTCCCCTCCCAGCTCAGAAGTCTGGTATACCCTGTATTCATCACTTATACATGGTAATGGTACAATGTTCAAATCAATCTACTCACAGTGGTGGACAAAAAAAACCTGCATCACCTTATAAAAGGAGACATCTGTAGTGAAATGTGTAAGATATTGTTTGATTACAGTCATTTTGTTTGTTGCAAAGCAAAGCAAAGGTATTGCATCGGCTGTTTCTATAAATACGGCATTGGAAGGTATACACGTTCATTACTATCCTGTTTTGCAGAGATGTAAGCATGGCTCCATATGTTCAGTTGGCACCAAGAATAAAAAAAGTGTAGCTGTTGCTCTGTCCCAGGAAGGGCTTTCTATGCATGCCATCGCTGATAAAATAGGCTGCCACCAGTCAACAGTATCCTAGGTGCTGAACTTAAAGCGTGATACCGGTGATGTGAAGACCTGGATTAGGCCGTAAGAGAGTGACTACACTTTCCCAAGATTGATATTTGAAAAGGCTATGCCTTCGTAATCAACATGCTACTTTCCTGATTGATCTAAAACTGGACTTTGAGATGGCTTCTGGTGTTGAAACAAGTGCACGAACTATCCAAAGACAGCTTTCAGAATTTGATCTGCATGCCTATCGAACCGAGAAGCCTTTGTTGACCCAACAAATGAGGAAGAAGCGACTTGCTTGGACTAAAATGGATGTTTCATGGACAAAAGAGAATTGGGACACCATCTTCTTTTCTGATGAATTGAAATTCAACCTGAATGGCTCTTATGGGAAGCAATATGTCAGACAACAAAAATTGGAGGCATAACATCCTAACTGCATAATACTGACTGTAAGGTTCCACGATGGTCAGATGGTCTGGGGATGCATAACAAGCAAAGGGGTGGCACAAATTAAGTTTATTAACAGAACAGTGAATGCACTGCTATCTTGGAGGAGTACCTGAAACCCATTATTAGGGATCATCACACAGACATCCAAAATTGCATTTTTCAACAGGAATCAGCACCTTGCCACACAGCAAAATTGGTAAGTTTTATGCTACTTAGATTTAATGATGAGTTTATCTTCTTGTCTCACAAGGCTTAAAACATACTTACACCAATATTTTCCCTCGTTTTAATCCCTTAAGGTGCAGTCACACCTCAAAAATGTTGGCATTACAGTGTTGGACTTGCCAGGCAACAGTCTAGATTTGAACCCTATTGAAAACTGCTGGTACATAATGTCATCTAAAATTGCTCAGAAGCCAACAAGTAAGATTCAGCTGCAGTAGAGCATTGTAAGGGTGTGGTACCATGAAATTGGGCAACTGTATATCCAGAAGTTGATTAACTCCATGCCATATTGTTGCAAGGCTGTAATTGCAGCTCGAGGAGGAACAACAAAATATTGAGGACTTAATTTGCTGATTTACAGTACATAATACTCTTACGTTAGCTTGTCATTTCAGCTTGCACACATAAATGCAATAAAATGTACGTTTTGCAAATCATGCAAATGTCAATCATGGTTATCATGATTGATATTTGCATGATTTCTTATATTTCCATTAATTACACATTTTACCTTTTGGGAAGACATTTATAGCAATTACGTATATCAGGTGGAGTCTTTTTATTAAATTTCATTCACAGAGATATATATCCCATCTTACAAATGCATTTCGAACATCTCTACAACCCACAATGCAGCGAACACATTATTTGCAAAATTCACAAGTGATGCAGTTTTTTTTGTCCACCACTGTATATAATCATACAATATATAATTTATGACATTTCCCTTGGTCATAAATCTCAATTAACCAAGAGTTAACTAATGAATGTGCCCATTATAAACACAAAAAATGTACATCAATAAACAATTATTTACTTCTGTATCATATTTTTAATAATTCATCAAGGCAATTATATTTTTAATTTCATAAATGCAATTATAGCTTCAATGTTTTATCATTACAATTTATCCCATAAAAATTAACAAATCAAAATATTTTAAAAAAAAAAAAAAAAAACAAACCTCACGTGTCAGGAAACCAAACTGGAATAAATATTACTCTTTATATGAAATACAGAAGATAGTATTAACTGTGCTTTTAATATTCTGTTGTAACTACAGAACAAAGCTGCAGAAATGAATATTTATGTCTATGCCTTAACTGGAATTGAAAATAAACTAATGTTAATGCAAAATTTTGATATTTAATACTTTTGAAAGGAGTGCAACAAAATGTTTAGTGCCAAATAAATTTTGCATTAAGTTGTTACACAATACCTCACTCTTAATAAAATAAATTCAAAAATTTAGACAAATCTTTTAAGGCACGAGGTCAACTGAATAAGACAAACTGCAAGGGCATTATCAATCTTCACAAGTTATGAATGTCAAAGATGTTATGAATGAGTGTTGAAATTATCACCACATCACCACAAAAATTAATAATTTGCAACTTAATATAACTGATCACATAAAGTATAAAAATCTTATACTGCTATGTTTTTCAATGTATTATTCATATTTATATATACACTTTGTACAAATATGCCCTGTATTAAAATCAGTATAATACTTACACTAGAAGTATGAGCACCCAACTCCTAATTAGGATCCAGACTTAGAGAGCCAAACATTTTAATTTCTTTAAATTCATATTAGTGGCTCTCTTCAACGTACTAGAACCCTTGCCATTTAATGAACATGAGAGAAAAAAAAGGTCTATTTCACCAGTGCTACTATGCTGAATTTTATAAACGCAAGATAAGGAATTCTGGAGTCTTTTTTTTTTTTTTTTTTTTTCCTCCCTCCTTTCTTTTCTTTCTTTTTTTTTAAATCACTGGTTCTTTAAATGCAGTTAACATTTTGTATTAAGTCCCTCTGCTAACAGTGAAAAGGTTTGTGCTGTAGTTTCATTCTGCTATACATATACTCACTTAAAACTGGTGGCAAGGATGCAACATATTTCAAGAGTCAACATCTTGTACCATGCGAGCTATAAACTTGTCAAGTTTCTGCCTTCACTTGACATGCAAACAGTTGAATTTTTTTTGATAATGATTGTTCATGAGAGCATAATATCATACATGATCATTTTAAGATACTGTTTTTTAATCTTCAAAATTTTTGAGTCACAAAGATGATGATGTTTTCATTTGGAATACTGCCCTGTAGTATACAATGAGCTAGGTATTCATCAAATGGAAAGATTCTTTGAAAGACGTGGGCTTCATTTTCTGAAAAGAAAAGGTGTAGCACATTTTTAGAAGACACAAACATACATAACATACACAAGTACATAACAAATCAAGAACACTGAATAATGGATCACTACACTCTTTACCGAGAAATGGGAAGATTCTCAAATGATTAAAGAAATGTTTTCTGTATGCCAATTCTCAACCTAAGTTACAGACTGGCATTACAAAAATGAATACTGAACTTCTACAGGTGAAATCTTTATAATAAAACAAGTTATAAAATTTAAATTTTTTATTATATTTGTGCACTTTAACTAGATATTTATATGTTTTAACTTTTACTGTCATTTGTGGTTTACAAGAAACAAATTCAAGGGTCTGGTAAAACTGCTTTGAATTAGTTCATAATTTATTTGCATTTAATGCTTAACTGAGCACAGCATTTGTTATATTCACTTTGTTATAATCCATTCTATAACAAAGTGAATTTAAAATTCTACTTTAAATCAGATAATTTTAAAATGTATCGACAAAAAACTGAAATGAGGGCAATTCCACTAAGTGAGGAAAGGTGCCCAAAGCATTCAGTGTTAAATTTGACATAGCCAAGTTTTGAGGTTTAATGGATAGCCTATTTTATATTTGTAAATCCCTCGCACTACAATGCCATGATGGAATTAATTGTACATATCTTATAGAGCAATACTATCATACTCATTCTTCTCCATTTATTCATTCAACTTCCATTTTCTGGAACAACAATGTATTTCCTGAAAATTAAAATCTACAGAAATTCAAGTCTAATATCAACAAGTATCTCTACTTTCATCTCCTTGAACCTTCAGCCCATGCACAGTACTAAGTACTATAGGTTCTATTACCTCTAATGTTTGGGGATTTCATAAAATTAAAAAAAAAAACAAAAAAAAAAAAAAAAACACACACACCTCAAATGCCTTACTTCTTTTTCCAATTAATGAATTTTCCAATTCTTCTTTTTAATTAATGACTTATTTTGCAATGAGCTAATGCTCTACCCTATATAAACAAAATCAATGCTAAAATATTTTTTATCATTGATTTTGGACTACATTAATGGAATGATTTTTAGTAATGAATGGGCCTGGAGTACTGGGGTCCATAGTTTAATATACACGTAAGTTGGTTATAAACCAGTTATACAAATAGATTAACAAAAATCAGTAGCTTTCGGGAAAGCTACTGATTTGTATAACTGGTTTATAACCAACTTACGTGTATATGGAATGATTTTTGTTACTTAGCAGTCTCAGGTGGTTTTCTCCTGGCATGATTCCTTCAAAGAAAAATGGTCCAAGAGCACCCCCTGCTGAAATTTGATCCCAGATTGTTATGCCAGGAGCTTTAAATCCTGATTAAAAAATAACTGGGAATTGTCATGAGAGTGACAACTTGCGAATGATATCTGGGTCATCCTCATTCAAACTTTACAGTAGCATGGGATGGTAAGCCTAGTATTTAAAGTACCAAATTTTGCTTTGAGTTTCCCCCCCAAAAACTTCTTTGGATACCTTCTCTTACAAGTTCTAAATTAGCAAATGCTGTTGTGATACAATGTTTATAGTCTTCAACACGGATGGTTTATATCCAAAAAAATCCATTTAACCGGTGTACAATTTGTGCAGAATTTTGAAAAAGGCACTTACAGTAGTAGGATGTACAATAGATATTGTATATATAGCATTCACCTTTTCCAGTTTCCAATATAAAATTGCTAGTTCTTTGAACACACTACTTTTTTTCACAATTTGTTTTGGGAGCATAATCAATACTCGTGGTAAAAAGGGTGTTTCAAAAATATTGTTACAAATGTTTAGGGGAGGTAGGTAACATCTAAAGGAATGTGAATCGCATAGGAACCCATAACCGGAAACGTCACGGGAAAGTAGTAGCAGAGGCACAAGAAGCAGAAATGACACAAGACAGTAATTAGTGGCAAACATTTATTTGACATAATATTAACAATGGAGTACGAGATGGATGCATGCGTGACACCGACACAGCATGGATTGGCGGACATGGTCGAACACACCTGGAGTTTCTTTGACAGTAGTAGCAGCGCGGACAAGTCTAGCCACGAGATGCATTTCCGTCTCCACAGGCGATTCATACACGATAGATTTGAGGGCCCCCCACAGAAAGAAATCAAGGTTCGATAAATCAGGTGAGCATGGGGGCCAGGCAACGGGTCCACCATGGCCAATCCATCGACGCCCAAAACGCCTGTTCAAATGGTCACGAACACGCCTTCCATAATGGCCAGGCACCCCGTCATGCTGAAACCAAATGTTGCGTCTCACATTTGCTGGAACATCGTCAAGTAACCCTAGTAGAACTTGTTCAAGAAAGATCCGATATTCAGCGGAGTTCATGCGGGATGGTAACAGGTATGGGCCGACTAAGCAGTCACCGACCATACCCGCCCACACATTTATTGTGAAGCGATGTTGTGCCGCATGGGAGTGCACACCGTGCGGGTTGTCATGAGCCCACACAAGAGCATTGTGCTGATTGAATAAGCCTTCCCGAGTGAAATAAGCCTCATCCGTGAACAAAACATAGGCTGGAAAATTCAAGTCTTGAACACTTTCTTGGAGAAACCACTGCGCAAAAGCCACACGTGCAGAATGATCTTGGGGAAGCAGTAACTGAACCCTTTGGAGATGAAAGGGGTGTAAGGAATCGTCGTGCCAGACACGCTGTACACTGCAACGAGACACTCCTAAGGCAGAGGCAATGGCAAGTGTGCTGGTAGTAGGATTATTCTGGAGGGCATTCAACACACTTTCTTCCATGGCAAGAGTTCGCGTCGAACGTGGTCTGCCCACACTACTCCTCTTACCTCTAAATGACCCATAATCGCACAAATTTTGATGCACACACACAAACAAACGGTGGTCTGGTACATGTCTGTCTGGGAAGCATTCTCCATAAATTCGTTGAGCAGCTCATCCATTGCCCTCTGCTAATCCATACACTAGGTGCATGTTTGCCAGCTCATAGTTCGTATATAGATGCATGCTCTTCGTGCAGCGACTACTGCTTGAATGAGTAAACCATAAATTTTCCCTCTCACGAACTGATGAACAGCGCCGTCTACCGACTTACAGTGACATTTCTGGTTATGGGTTCCTATGCAATTCACATTCCTTCAGATGTTACCTACCTCCCCTAAACGTTTGTACCAATAATTTTGAGACACCCTGTATACAAAAATGTGGTATGAAGAGGCACTTCATATTGAAGTTGGAAGGCCCCGTGTTGTGGAGAAGTTCAAAACAATTTTTTGCATCATGCAGTAATCAGAAAGGTTCAATTTTTGAACATTACGTGTATTGCATTAAAAAAAAAAAAAGGTGTTACATGAAACTATTTTGCAGACTGTCTTTTGTGTCGCTTTTCCACAGTGATCATAAAATGCTGCATTACTGTTACACTGATCTCATACTTGATTCTGCAATTTTCATGCTTGCTCAGCAATTATGGAGTTAGACAAATTTTTAATAGAGGAATTAGAGAAGACACTTTTTTTAAAGGTAGGTCGAGTTTCAATTGTGAGGATAAGGTGGCTGAAGAGTGTGAAGGTCCCAATAACAGGTCCATAGGATCTTGTGCACTCTTAATTTGGCAAGCAAGATTAACAAACTTAAAAATTTTTTAAATATATTTAAACATTTAAAACTGATAAAGATGACACCATTCATTTGGTGTCAGTAGATGTCAAAATACAGTATAACAATATAAAGTACAAGAAATAATTTAAAATTATTTCTTGCCTTTAAAGGTCCACCTCTGAAGAAACTGCTCATATTATTGTCTTTCATGTAACTGCTAAAGCAGTGTTTCCCAACCTGCGCGCTGCAAAAATTCTACTGCTGTCTACACCCACTTTCTGCATTTAGGGATAACTATAGTTATTTTTGTATTGTCTCAGAAAATAAGGATCTGTAGCAAACTGCTGGCTGTTTAGGACTTAGGAATCAAGCCAAAACTACCATGTGCAGCCATGCATTTGGTTGCTCTGCATTTAGTGCTAAAAGCATAGCGTTCAAACCAGTGCACCACAATGAATCTAATACCAGAAGATTCCTTGTAGTGCCAGCGATCCATTGGTGGAGCTACTATCCAACTCTCTCTGACAGGTAAATCTTTGTCATTTTTTTTTTGTCTTTCATAATACAAATCTACAGTGAAAAATGTCCCGAGTATGGCTTACGGTTAATGTAGAAACCACCCGAGGTCAAGGTCGCCACACAATTTACCTGATTAAATCCCTTAATCAGTCAATGTGGTCAATTCCCAAGTGGACTCTACTCCAGTGCCTGAAGGCCGGCGCATTATGGCCTTAGCTGCCAATGTGCCATTAAAAACCAAATCAAATCAAAATCAAACCTGAAGGCCTGCAATCTGCAAGGAAACCTGCTAATTGTCACTGTGGCAAATTGTCTTGTAAACTCGCATTCTGTGCTTAAACTCTAAAATCACGGAAACAAAGGTATTTTAAAACCACTACAGTATAACTTGGCTGAGTTTAAATTTGATGAGAAGAAAAGCATGTCCCCCGGTATGTGCATGTGCAGCCAATGTCAAAAGCTTGCATCACTTACTATACAATGTGTCAGCTGCTCACTTAGCTTCGGGGCGTGCTGTGTGAATAATCTTTCGAAATTGACAATTGCGAAGCGAAAATCCTACCTATGCCAAGAATGCAAAACACTGTAAATCAGAAAGTACCATTAAATAAAAGGTCGAAATTGAAGAGAAAGGTAACCAAACCTAATAATTCCACAAATACAGACAAGTCCCTGTCAAGAGCCAATGAAAGAAAACAGTAGTGTCAGGCCTGCTACCTTATGAAACTCAGAGGATCATGCAGCTGTCAATGAGAATGAAATTCCGTGTGAAGTGCTTATTTATTTATTTATCGTATAGCAATTCTTACATCTCACAACAACCACTCCATCAATCAAGAAGAAATTATAATATCTCACATCTCAAACCACACGAGTCTACTCAATTCTGTTTAAGTTCACTATCAGTCATATTTATAGTATTAAAAGAATTATTAAAAAATTAACAACTGTATAACATTTGTACAAAATTTATATATAATATATATGGACTACTATAGTTGTATGTCCAAGTTATTAATATAATCAATTGACATGGGCGTTAATTCCAGGAAGTCTCTCGGATCCCCTTGTTAAGCCCTAAGGTTGGCAGTCCTGTATGATGTGTTCGAGGGTCTGCCTTCTGTCACTGCAATCACATCCCGGGGCGTCAATCCATTTCCACTTATACAATGCATCAGCACATTTTCCCTGTTTAGTCCCAATTCGATTCGCTTTTGACCATATTCTTCTAGGGAGATCAAATCCATCAGGTTTCTTGGTTATGCATGTTAAGGCTGCTGTATCTAGTGATCGGTAAGAGTTCCGTTCCCGTTTCCATTCAGTAATCAGATCAAAATTTGCACTTATCAATTTGAATGCTGTTCTGACTGAAGGTTTCCTAGAGGGTAGTCTTTCCATTATGGTATCAGCAAAATCATTGTGGATTGGTAAACTTGGGATTTCCATTATTCCTTTATATTCTTGGAGAAGAGCTGCAGATCTACATAGATGTGGAGGAGGTATGTGGCTTAGAATTGTTAGCCAAAAAGTCGGGGTCGATCTTATTGTCCCAGTAATCAACCACATAGTATAGTTTAATTTGACATGTGAACTGTTTATCCAAAGGGTACTGCAGTATTCTGCAGCAGAGAAAAGTAAGCCTATTGGGCTACAGCGGAGTGTCTCTGCCCCGGATCCCCATGTCGAACCACATAATTTCTGAAGAATGTTATTCCGAGTTCTTATCTTTGCTGCAGTTTTTTTCCAAATGCTGTTTATATGACGGGTTCTATCCAGAGTAACACCCAAATATTTAGGGTATTTACTATTTTTTTAGGAGTACTCCGTCAAAGAACACGCTGATATTTGTTGTTGCCATTTGATTACATATGTGAAAACAAGTCACCTCAGTCTTGTTTTTATTAGTTATTAGGTTCTCCATTTTTGAAAGTACTCACTTAATATTTAAGTTGCCTGTGAGTATTTGTTCTGTTTGATTTATCTTGTTATGTCTCGTAGCCAGGGTCCAGTCATCAGCATATCCAAATTTTCTCGCCTTTGTTATAGGCATATCTGCAATATATAAGCTAAACAGTAGAGGGGTCAGTACTGAGCCAAACCATTATTCAGCTTCTTCCATTTGCTGATTAAATTTCCTCTAACTGCTCTAAACAGCCTATCAGTCAGCATACTGTTGATTAACTGAGCAACAGCTCTACACGGTATGACTTGTAAGAGTTTGTAAATTATTCCTTCTCACCACACAGTATCATAAGCTGCAGAGAGGTCTATAAAACGCGACCAACCAGCTTCTACCTGGTTTGAATCCAGCTTGCTCAACAGGTATATGGTCTAAAATCTTTTGGCCAATCCTATTTAATAACAGACATTCTAATAGTTTATAGCTTACACTTAATAGGGCAATTGGTCGGTAGTTCTCTGGCCTGTCATCCACCTTCCCTGGCTTTAATAAGGCAATGACCTTCGTAAGTTGTGAAGTGCTAACCAGCAACAATAAGGCCATGTATTGCACCGCATGATCAGAAAACAGATGATTCAATATGGGAGAAAACACTCGGAGAGCTTGAGATTACGAAAATAGCCTGCCAACGTAGTTCACCTGTCACTCAGACAGCTGGTTCCCTAGCGGCGAATTATATAGTTATGTTGTGTTTGTGAAGCTCCTCAAAAGTTCGTTCAAATTTTGGATTACTTTTGGAATTAGCGATTTTAAAGTAGTGTCGTCGACTCCATATTAGTTGGTGAGTTGGTGCATGTATTTTTGTGGCTAAATTTTAAGTGAGTGAGAAGATATTAACGTTTTTCTAATTTGCATTGTACAGACATGCTACCTCGTTGTTGCTTGTATGTAATGGCCGCTCCCACTGTAGTTCTGCCTATGTCTTTGTATGTCTTGTAATAATTTCTATAGTGTCAGTTAATACTGTTCCTGCTGCTTGTTAGTTTGATTAACTGTACTTTTGGAACACTGGGGAAATTGTTATTATTTCTATATCAGTTATACTCACTACCAAGAAGACTATGGGGTTCTTAGTATTGTTGCCACATTTAGCGATAAATTAATTAGCAAATAGTCGGCCATTGCTTCTTCCGGAAGCAAGTCACGTGAACAGTGCTTTCTTCTGTGATTGGTTGCTGGAATTCCTGCATTTGAAAACTGCCATGAACCTATATTTTAATTATGCTGCTGCTTATTTTCTTAAATTTATAATCCCCTTATTTCATAATGTGTTATACAGTATAATGAGTGGAATTAATTCAATTGTCTCCACAATCAGTATAGTTAATTAGTGCTTGGAAACTTGATCAAAACCTTCAGATTGTAACAGCGCGCTATTCGCAGTGCCCCCTAGCAAGTTCGCAGCAAGTGCAAATTAAAAATTATCTCCTCAGACAGCCCAACCTCCAGCCCAACAAGCTGCTGGTTTTTGTCAATGCTACATCGCTACACTTGTGCTTTGCTTTTCATCCTGCACTCCCTTCACCTGACATGAGCGGGAGGGAAAGTTCCAGTTCTGCTAGTGAGGAGGAGCCTGAAACAGTTCCAGAGAATCCCCCTCCAACTAGTACCCTGCCAAAGATCCAGCTCAAAAGTGGCTATCTCGCGAGGAAAAAAGAAAAGAAAAAGAAGGCCAACAAGAAAACTAAGGAGACCATGGAGACATGGGCTGCTCTCCTCTGCTCGGAATTTGTGACCCAAGATGAGGGGCAACCACTGGCATTGGCCCCTGACCAAAGCCCTGTTGCTGAACCCACTGATGCTGCTCCACCTTCTGGGGAAATAGCCTCCACCCATACAGAGATTAAAAGTGTCTCCCAAACTATCACACCGACAGCCCTTGCCAACGCTATCGCAGTTGGGTTAAAACCCTCTCCTAGACTGGGGATACCTCCTCCATCTAGTGTCCCAGAAGGTGAACCCACTCCAGAGCCAGCTACCCTTCAACAAACAATCTCTCGACTTCGTAGGCAGTTGATCGCATTCCTAAACCACGACTCCAGTCGCTTCACCAGAAGTGCAGGTAACCGTGTGCAGGAGTTGTGGTCCACCCTTGAGTCAATTACAACTGAGCTCCTCATTGACAATGAGAGGCTCAAAGCTGTGAATGAAGAACTTCGATCCAAAACTGATGTCCTGGAAAAGGTCATTGATGCTATTGGCAGGCCCCAAAATTGTACTAATGCTGACCCTGACTATATTGAGACTCCGTGCCCCCCTGAGCCTGCTGCGGATGTCACTTCCTATGCTGATGCAGTGAAGTCGGGACAGAAGCCCCTTGCCCGTGGCATGATACAAACTCTCCATGTGCACCGCCCAGAGAAGAAGCCACAGCATCTACTACTGTTGAGAGCAAGTGATACCTCAGAGCTCAAGACTAGCAATGACGTCAAAGATCTGGTGCAAAGCACTATAAGGGCTGATTATAAGAATCTAAAAGTGAAATCCCTGAGACCCATTAGGAACAAAGGAGTCCTACTGGAGACCGCAACAAAAGAAGACCTAACAAGTATTGCCACATGTGGTACTCTCACAAATGCAGGAGTGGTCATAGCTCCTCCTAAAAAGTCAAATCCGTCAATCATAGTGTACGATGTTCCAAAGCACAGTTCCAACGACGAATTACTTGAAGATCTGTTCCACAGAAACCTACAGGACCGGGGATTCGCCTGGGAGGAAGTTAAGGATGAGACCACTTTTAGGTTTGCAACAAAATCAAAATCCAACTCTACAGAACACAAAGTAATCAGCTTCTCTCCACGGATTTATAGAACTGTCCTCTCTACAGATAGATTATTCCTTGGTTGCAGTGCACACCGATTTCGCCCGTTTACAATTGTCACTAGGTGTTTCCTATGTCTGGGATATGGGCATACCTCCCAACGCTGCTCCCACAAATCTCCATCCTGCGGGCATTGTGCCAGGAGTGGGCATGTCCAAGCAGAATGTCCCTACATTGACGAAGAGCCCTCTTGTGTGAATTGTAAAAGGAACAGGCGAGCACATAACCATTCCCTCCGGGATATTTTATGCCCAGAATACCAAAGGGCTCTGGAACTCGTAAGACTAAGGACCGCTGATGCCTAAATCAACAAGAAATCCCAGTTGTGTCCCCGCTCCAGTCCTGCCCACTCTTTCTGGGAGCCTAAGAGGAGCCCCTGTATCTCAAACTAAATACTTGCGAATGATGCAAATAAATGGGCAAAGGTCCCGCACAGTTGCGGATGAAATACGCCAGGCCACTGAGGAGCATTCAATTGATGTTGTTCTGATTCAAGAGCCGTATGCTGCAAGAATACAACCCCATCCAACCTCTAAAATTACTGGCTTTTCCATACACACGCGAGTCATTCAACCTGTCCCAGTGGACCCAAAAACATGTATAGCAGTCATAAATAGGGATCTCGATGTCCTGGTTGTCCAGGGCCTCTGCAATCAGTTCTCCACCTGTATCCAGATTACATGTACAGATCAATCATTCTACCTGATGTCACTCTACAGCCCTCCCTCAAGTAACATCAATGAAGCACTAAACTTTTTGGAATTTGCCCTGAATTTTATTGGCTCCAAACAACTCCTGGTTGCATCTGACTTGAACGCAAAATCCCCCTTCTGGCACAGTGCAGTTGCCAATGGCCGTGGCCAGCTTCTTGAGGACTTCATCCTCAGCCAAAATCTTATTATCCATAACCAGCCTAGCCAGTTCACTACTTACTCTAGCTCCACCGGTGAATCTAATATTGATTTAACCCTGTCTACAAAAGACCTACGTCAGTCAGTTAGTTGCTGGAAGGTAACTCCGGATCTGACTGTTAGCGACCATAGAGCCATACTGTTCCATCTTGACTTGGTTCCACCGAGAAACAACAACAGAACAAGGCCAACTGACTTCATTAGATTCTCTTCGAGAAACGTCAATTGGGAAGCATATGACAGCTCCATAGAACTGGACTTTCCAAATCCAGACCCATCACAGATGGACTCGCTAAATGCACAGGACTTGACCACCTTTATCCAGCACTCCATACTCAGAGCCTCATACAGGTCCTCAAGGAAGAAGGTGTTCCGCCCAGCAATCTGCCCATGGTGGACCCGGGAACTTACCATCCTTCGTAAGGCAGTCCACTCTGCGCGCAGGAACTACCAGCGACACCGTGATTGGCCAGCTCCTGATGTCGAACGCCTTCATAGGGATTATATCGCCAAAAAGAATGAGTATACCAAGGCAATTGCAGCCAGAAAGAGAGAAACTTGGGCAAATTTCGTAAAAGAAACCAACCGTACAAATCCATGGGGCCTGGCATATAAGATTTTGAGAGAGAAAACCTTCTCCCCAGAAATATTCAACACTGTTTCAGTAGACGCTCAGGAAACTAAGTGTTGGCAAGATTCTGCCAACCTTATTCTAGACAAACTGTTTCCACCTGATGACATCTCTGAGGATCATCCAGAACACTCAGCAATTAGAGCTGCCAACAGCAATTACATAGCAAAAGAGCAAGCCAACCCATTCACACTAGAAGAACTGGGAGCAGTCCTTAAAAACATTAATGCCAAAAAGTGTCCAGGCCTTGACCTAATAGAATACATCTTCATCAACCGCTTTCACACACTGCGGCCGCACCATCTACTCCTTCTCTTCAATAAATGCTTGGAAGAAGGATGCTTCCCAAAAGAATGGAAATTTGCCCTCATTCGCCTCATCAAGAAGCCTCACAAACCACCAACAGACCCCCGCAGCTTCCGGCCTATTGCCCTGCTGGCTAACCTTGGTAAGGTCCTTGAGCGACTCATGGCTCTCAGGGTTGTCTCCATGCTACAAATGCACGATTTGGTCTCACCATGCCAGTATGGCTTCACCCGTGGAAGGTCGTGTGAAGAAGCTCTGTTCGATTTGGTTTTACACATTGAAAGTTCTGAAGAAAAATTCGAATTGGCCATCTTCATAGACTTCGAGGGAGCCTTCGATACCGTCTGGTGGGATAGTGCCTTGGCACGCCTTCGAACTGCCGCTTGCCCCCAGCAATTATACAGCCTCTTCCAGAACTATTTTTCCGACCGAGCAGTTATTCTCAAGTCAAAATTCCAGCAAGTCACAAGATCAGTAAATCGAGGTTGTCCCCAAGGGTCAGTCCTGGGACCCCTCATTTGGAACATAGTCCTCCAAGACTGGCTCTCCCGCACCTTCAGGAATACAAAAATTGTGGCCTTTGCCGATGATCTCACAGTTGTGGTGTCAGGGCATTCACGGAAGGCCATTGAAGAAAATGCAAACCAGGTCCTCGACGATCTCTCAACTTGGGCCGCACTTAATAAGTTGCATATCAACCCAACAAAAACTAAAATGATGCTATTCAAGAATAGACTGGATCTCAGGCGCCCACCGCAGGTAAAGATATGTAATGCTCAACTGCCAATCGTCACCGAAACCAAAGTACTTGGAGTGATTATTGACCACAAACTCAGCTTTCTTCCACATCTTGTTAATTTAAGAAACAAAGTTAAGAGATTCTCAGGAACCATCATACGCATCTCTAAGAATGATTGGGGACTCTCCAAAAGGTCCCTGCGGTTGTATTACAACGCAGTATTTTTACCAATTGTGACCTATGCAGCTGGAGCCTGGTTCCATCGGGTAACTCTTGTAAAGATGCGAGACAAGCTTGGAACCATCCAGAGGTCAATGTTAATGGCAATCTGCCGAGTGTGTAGAACGGTCTCCACTCCTGCCATTCAGGTCATTGCGGGAGCACTTCCGCTCGATCTACATGTCACCTTCCGAGGGCTGTGCTTCCGCATTACGAAAAATATCCCAACAAGGATCCTTGACATTGAGGTTAATCTGGATGCTGACCCCAAGGCTGAGATGACACGTTGCTACAACGAGCTCTTCAACATTTGGCAAACTCGATGGCATAATTCAACAAAGGGCATTGTCACAAAAAGATTCCTACCTGATGTAACCTACACTGCTACTAAATCTGTACAGTCTTGGTTCACCCCTTCACTAGAAACATCATACCTAATTACCGGACACGGATCCATGAATGAAAAATTACACCATCTGGGTCTCCACCCAACAGATCTCTGCCATTGTGGAGCCAAAGAGAACTGGTGGCATGTACTATTCGAGTGCATTGCGTATGCTGATCTGAGACACAACCTTGTCAGCTGTACACAGATCTCTGGCGAGTATCTAGAGCTCTTCCTACAGAACCCTAACAACCTCCCTGCACTGCAAACCTACTCAGCTGAAGTCTTTAGGCGCAGAAGAAGGATTAACAGACCACCAGTGGCAAACATCGATGACCCAGCAGTGGACTGAAACCGACCATGTATTCCCCCCTCCCCCCAGCCTGCTGCATGGGCTGTGGAGCTTGTTTCTGCGGCCTGTGTTCAGGAAGGAAAACATCTCTCTCTCTCTCTTTCTCTTCCCCCCCCCCCTTTTTTTTTTTTTTTTTTTTTTTAATAAATATATATGTATATATGTTTTTTTTTTTTCTCGCATTCTACAATCAATCCATGGCTGTTTTTTTTTTTTTTTTTAATTTATTTTATTTTTTAATTATTATTATTATTATTTTATTTATTTAATTTATTTTATTTCTTTTATTCTTACTATTTTTTATTTATTTATTATTTATTTTTTTTTTCTCTCTTCGCGTTCTAAATCAGTCACATGGTTGTTTTTTTTTTTTTTTTTTTTGCGTTCTTCAGGGTTGCTGTCACTTTTTTTTTTTTTTTGCGTTTTACAGTGATATTATTATTTTATTATTATTATTATTTTTTTTTTTTTTTTTTCTTTTGCACCACGGGAAAATCTAAATAAATATATATGTTTTTTTTTTTTTTTTTTCTCTCCTCTGGAGTGGGCCCCTAGAGGAATCTGGCCCACCTTTTGGCAACATCAGGTGGATCAGAGTCTCATATTGAGACAGTACGTGATTAGCTGAGACTGGCCCACCTTCCCGTGGTGTGGATGAGTACCCAGAATCATCTGTCCAGGTGACTGATGCTTCTGGGTAGCCAAGTGGCCAGAACAGAACAACAGAACACACACATAATACACACAAACCGACGTCACACACATATCTGGCCCATTTGTAGTGATACTGTTCTTCACAGAGATACGAGGCGGAGTTGAACTAACGTTCTAGGAGCCGCCCATTACAAAAACACATGTCCACATGTCCACATGTCACTCAGACACCTGAACAGTCTAAGAGTGGTAGGCATTCTGTATGGTCTGAGAAGAACAGCCCTACATAATTTCATACTAATGAAGCATCAGAAAGAAACCCCTCCACCCAACCGGGCACCCAGCAAACAGGCTTTTGTGCAGAATGACTGATTCAGATCAAGAGTCATGTGAAAGAATGACTATCGGCGAGCCTCAGTTTCTCTCTACAGAACAAGGAACAGAAATGAAGCCAACTAGTCAGCCATGCTACCTCGAACTTCCTGATGTTAGGGAAGAGCATCAAACTGTACCAACTGTCCTCCCGCTCGCATCAATCAAATCAACCATTCATCCCACACAGGAAATTACCTACCAGGATCCTCCTCACAACTTTAGTAGGTCTCCTCAAGGGCACACCATATATCACCATATCTTGAAAATATGGTGAAACTGATGTAAAAGAATCTGGCAAAACTTCTGAGTGATAATTATCGACTCAAAATTCAGAACACGGAAATTAGAGATAAGCTACTTCTACTCAGAAAACAAATTAAGGATCTGACATTCCTGGTCACGGACCTAGTTAACTTAACAGAGCTCTCTAAACTGGGCGATGCCTCGGTCATTACCAACATCCTATCGTCACAGGAACTTGTTAAGTTATACAAATACAAAGCTGATGCAGAGAGAGAATCGCACAGGTGGAATCTCATGCCAGACAACTTGACAACAGAGCAAGTCCAACGAACCCCACCAACTAACTTACAGAGAACAAGCAAAACCGCAGTGACCAAATGTTACCCAAACGGGCACCTCTCCCCCTCCTGCAATATGCATTCACAATTCATAGGGAGACCAATTTCTCAACACCCCTTGACAGAACTTGGACAAGCCTTTGGCTGTTACTGCAGAGAACAGCCCTCTCCTCCCCTGACAAGCAAGCAGTACATGAACTCCAGGTGATGCCAAGGGACCAACCAGATCTTATGCACAATTTGTTCAGACAGCAGTTGCTAGCACAAATATTGACAGGTCTATCAGATGCATCATGTCAAATCCAGACGGAATGAATGTCCTTAATTCAACCACTAAGCGTACTCAATCGATGGAAACTCTCCAGCTCATGATAGGTGGAATAGGACCAGGGTATGTCTGCCAGGGGCAAAAGTTGATGACGTTGTAGAGCGGATATCATCTTTTAAGGGCACAAAAGGTGATATAGTTGTACACGTTGGCACTAATGACATTAAGAGTAGGAGACCGGCGGAATTACTTGACAAGTACAGGTCACTGATGAAAAAAAGCCGTGAATTAGGGTTGAAATTGAAAGTGTCTGCAATTCTGCCCAGACACGATAGGAGGGAGTATATGATGAGAGCCCTGTCAATCAATTCGGCCCTGGAAAGATTGTGCAGGGCTCAAGGGGTAGAATTTTTTTCAGCCTGGTCTGTACTTGTTAACAGGAGAGACTGCTTCTACAGGGATGGGATACACTTAAATAGAAAGGGTGCAAGAATGTTTGCTGATGCTATCGAGGCAATGTTAGGTGGGTCGGAAAACTGCTAGATTGGGGGGATACAAGGACTAATAGATTAACAGTAGCCACTGGCAGAGGTGAAAGTGATTCTTGCACTGCTTCTATTGGAATGAGCCGCAGCCTGGAAAATAAGATGCAGGATATTTCAGAGACTGCTGGGAATCATTGGGGTACAAGTAAACACATGGGTTGTGTTAGGGTAGCTAAGAAAAAGAACAGGTGCATGTATACTTGTGTGTACACCAATGCTAGGAGTTTAGTAAATAAATTTGATGAATTTGAGGTATTGCTCAAAACATCAAAGGCAGATATTGTGGGGATTTCAGAGACGTGGTGTCACACAGATATAAGAAATGCAGAACTGGAATTTGGGGAGTACAATGTCTACAGAAAGGATAGACAGGATAGGAAGGGAGGAGGGGTTATGCTATTAGTTAAAAAACACATAAAATCCAAGGAAGTGAAGCCAGTCGACATCGCTGGACAGTGCAGTGTCGAGTCAGTTTGGTGTGACATAAGCATTGGGAGATCAAAATTGAGAGTAGGAGTGTGCTATAGGCCTAATGACTCTGATGAGTATAATAAGAAACTGTTCGGAGAAATAGAGTGGGCCAGTAAATCAGAGAGTCTTATAATGGGGGATTTTAATTTCCCAGATATTGACTGGAATTTGGGGGCTGGTCACTCACACAGTAGCAAGGCTTTTGTGGATTTATTGGATGATTGTTTTCTACATCAGCATGTTCGGGAGGCAACTAGAGGGAGTAATACTCTTGATTTGATTATCAGTAGTGATTCTTCATGCATTAAGAATCTGCAGATAAATGAACCACTTGGTGGCAGTGATCACAGTGTGCTGAAGTGGGAGTTACTCAAAGAGGTAACTACCATTAGGGGTAAAGGGAAGGGGTATTGCTTTCGTAAAGGCGACTACAATGGACTGAGACAGTATTTAAATTCTATAGAGTGGGATCAACTGATGATATTGCCAACAGCAAATTCAAAATGGGAAGCATTCAAAGAACTTATCGTGGAAGCTACTAGGCTTTACATACCAACTAAGAAATATTGTTCAAGGTTTAGGCCTAAATGGTTGTCAGATGAACTAATGAGGCATATGGCAGAGAAGAAAAATGCATGGGATACATACAAATTAACACGTGACACGGACGCCTATGATAGATACAAGTTGATCTGTAACCAAGTTACAAAGGAGGTTAGGCAGGCGAAGGCAGATTACGAGAGATCCTTGGCAAGGGATGCGAAGAAAAACAGCAAAGAGTTCTTTACTTATGTAAACTCTAGAAGGAAGGGGATGAATCAGATTGGTCCACTTGAGATCGATGGGTCAACTGTTGATGACCCTGCTCGGGTAGCTAACAAACTAAATGAATATTTTGCATCGACATTCACACATGAGGAGTTATTCAGCGAGGGGAATGCCAGAGGTGTATTCAACTCTAGCAGTAAGCTAGAGAATCTTGTAATAACTGAGAGCAAAGTGGAGGAGAAATTGTTGAAGATAAACACAAGAAAGGCACCTGGGGTGGATGGGATCTATCCAGTTATATTAAAGGAGGCAGCAAAGGAGGTAAGCAAACCCTTAGCCATAATTATGAGAGCTTCCTTGGACTCAGGGGAGGTACCCATTGACTGGAGATGTGCAAATGTGACCCCAATTCACAAAGGGGGATCAAAGGCTGACACAAGTAATTATAGACCTGTGAGTTTAACTTCTGTTCCCGGAAAATTAATGGAGGCACTGGTGAAAGAAGCACTGCAGGATCATCTAGACAAGACTTCAGTTATAGCTAGGACACAGCATGGTTTTGTTAAGGGGAAGTCTTGCCTGACCAATTTGATTGGATACTATGATGCAGTCACAAAAGAACTGGATGCAGGGAATAACTTTGATATTATATACTTGGATCTTAGAAAGGCTTTTGATACTGTTGCACATGGAAGACTGCTGCACAAATTGGAGCAGTGTGGCATTGGAGGCAAGTTGCTGCTATGGATAAAGGGGTGGTTGAGGGGGAGAAGACAGAGAGTGGTAATCAATGGACACTGCTCATCGTGGACTAATGTTATTAGTGGAGTCCCTCAGGGTTCAGTATTGGGGCCTTTATTGTTTTCTGTATTTATAAATGATATTGATGATGGTATATCAGGCTTAATGTCCAAGTTTGCAGACGATACGAAGGTTGGCAGGGTTGTCAAGGACACTACTGACACTATGCTGCTGCAACAGGATTTGGAAAGGTTGAGCAGATGGGCTTCGAGGTGGCAAATGAAGTTTAACATTGACAAATGTAAAGTACTACATATGGGAAACAGCAACCCCAGAGCAACGTATCAACTCTGTGGTACTACACTGACAGTGGTAGAGAATGAAAGGGACCTGGGGGTGGTGGTGCAGGCAGATATGAAGTTCTCTGAGCAGTGCAGACGAGCTGCAAGAGTAGCTCATGGTGTATTGTCAATGATATATAGGAATTTTTCTAGCAGGGATAAGGAGGTGATTATTCCCTTGTATAAGGCAATGGTCAGGCCACACCTAGAGTACTGTATACAGGCCTGGAGGCCTCATTTCAGGAAGGATGTAGAGCTGCTGGAACGAGTACAGAGAAGGGCAACTAGATTGGTGAATGGGACAAAGGGGTTCTCTTACGAAGAAAGGCTTAAGTTTTGCAAATTACAGTGTCTGGAAACTAGGCACCAGCGGGGTGATCTGATAGAGGTGTACAAAGCCTTGAATGGTTTGAGCATGCTCAATGCTGATGGGATTCTTCCTCTAGCTCAGAAAAATCACCTGAGAGGGCATAAATTCAAATTGAGGAAAGACAGATGTAGGGTAGATGTGCGGAAATTTGCCTTTAGCCAGCGGGTGGTTGGTGGGTGGAACAGACTTCCATCCCTTGTCGTGGAAGTTGATAGCCTAAATAAGTTTAAGGCTCAGCTGGACAGGTATTTCGAACGAACAGAGGGGTGAAGTGGAAGTGGTTATTTTTATTTATTTATGTTACTTTTTTTTTTTTTTTTTTTTGGCTGATGCTGCATAAGCTTGCTTTCTTGCATCAAATGCCTCTACTAATGCTAATGCTAATGCTAATGCTCGGGCAAGTTTGCGAAACTTACAACATCACAGCAGTGACTTCCAGTGCCAAGCTGTTCATCACTAGGCTGGCGCCTACTACACAGGCCACTGCTATCAAAAGCTTCCTGGACATAGAGCTTGGCATAAAGGTAGACGTTAGAGCCACCAAAACAAAATAGGCATCATATTCCTCATTTGTTTTTTTCTACAAAACATTTTTTAACATTTTTTCCACAAAACGTTAGGAGCCTTGCTAACAAGCTACATCAATTGCAAGCCCTGCTCCTCCAGGAAGATACTGATTTTATTTGCATCTCGGAAACATGGGTTGATGAGGGAAAACAACTTGGATTGCTCCTCTCATCCACTCTATCAACATATTGTAAACTCCAGGAAGTATAAAAGAGGAGGTGGTGTTGCCATCTTCTACAAGCCCTCTTTCAGGCAGATACATGTCTACAGCAGTAAAACATCAAACTACGAAGCAATCACTGCAATTTTCAGCAAAAATGAAAAAGGATTCAAATCTGTCTTATGTATCTCCAACCAGGACACACCCCATCAAGCAGATAGGATCTTATCTCATGGATGTCTTATCAGGATGCCCTCGAAGGATTTAAAGTGAGGGGCCCATCAAGCTCTCAGTTGCCCACATCAGCGCCAGAGCTTGCACTTGGTCATCACGCAACACAGCGGCAATCCCCAAGGCAGAATGCACTGGTCCCACAGGAACTAGTAGTTGTTGGTGAAACGGGGAACATGCTTTGTAAAAAGGATAGGTGGAACAGGACCAGGGTATGTCTGCCAGGGGCAAAGGTTGATGACGTTGTAGAGCGGATATCATCTTTTAAGGGCACAAAAGGTGATATAGCTGTACACGTTGGCACTAATGATATTAAGAGTAGGAGACCGGCAGAATTACTTAACAAGTACAGGTCACTGTTGAAAAAAAAGCCGTGAGTAAGGGTTGAATTTGAAAGTGTCTGCAATTCTGCACAGACACGATAGGAGGGAGTATATGATGAGCCTTGTAGATCAATTCAGCCCTGGAAAGATTGTGCAAGGTTCAAGTGGTTGAATTTTTTTCAGCCTGGACTGTACTTGTTAACAGAAGAGACTGCTTCGACAGGGATGGGATACACATAAATAGAAAGGGAGCAAGAATATTTGCTGATGCTATCGAGGCAGTGTTAGATGGGTCGGAAAACTGCTGGTTGGGGGGGGATAGAAGGACTAAAAGATTAACAGTAGCCACTGGCAGAGGTGAAAGTGATTCTTGCACTGCTTCTATTGGAATGAGCAGAAGCCTGGAAAACAAGATGCAGGATATTTCAGAGACTGCGCGGAGTCATTGCAGTACAAGTAAACACATGGGTTGTGTTAGGGTAGCTAAGAAAAAGAACAGGTGCATGTATACTTGTGTGTACACCAATGCTAGGAGTTTGGTAAATAAATTTGATGAATTTGAGGTATTGCTCAAAGCATCAAAGGCGGATATTGTTGGGATATCAGAGATGTGGTGTCACACAGATATAAGGAATGCAGAACTGGAATTGGGGGAGTAAAATGTGTACAGAAAGGATAGACAGGACAGGAAGGGAGGAGGGGTTATGCTATTAGTTAAGAAACACATAAAATCCAAGGAAGTGAAGCCAGTCGACATCGCTGGACAGTGCAGTGTCGAGTCAGTTTGGTGTGACATAAGCACTGGGAGATCAAAATTGAGAGTAGGAGTGTGCTATAGGCCTAATAACTCTGATGAGTATAATAAGAAACTGTACAGGGAAATAGAGTGGACCAGTAAATCAGAGAGTCTTATAATTGGGGATTTTAATTTTCCAGATATTGACTGGAATTTGTGGGTTGGTCACTCACACACTAGAAGGCTTTTGTGGATTTATTGGATGATTGTTTTCTACATCAGCATGTTCGGGAGGCAACTAGAGGGAGTAATACTCTTGATTTGATTATCAGTAGTGATTCTTCATAAATTAAGAATCTGCAGATAGAGGAACCACTAGGTGGCAGTGATCACAGTGTGCTGAAGTAGGATTTACTCAGGTAACTACCATCAGGGGTAAAGGGAAGGGTTATTGCTTGCTTTCGTAAAGGCAACTACGATGGTCTGAGATAGTATTTAAATTCTATACAGTGGGCAACTGATGATGTTAACAACAGCAAATTCAAAATGGGAAGCATTCAAAGAATTTATCTTGGAAGTTACTAGGCTTTACATGCCAACTAAGAAATACTGTTCAAGGTTTAGGCCTAAATGGATGTCAGATGAACTAATGAGACATATGGCAGAGAAGAAAAATACATGGGATACATATAAATTAACACATGACACAGAAGCCTATGATAATAGATATAAGTTGATCTGTAACCAAGTTACAAAGGAGGTTAGGCAGGCGAAGGCAGATTATGAGAAATCTTTGGCAAGGGATGCAAAGAAAAACAGCAAAGAGTTCTTTACTTAAGTAAACTCTAGAAGGAAGGGGATGTTTCTTTGTTTGTTATTTGGTTTTTAGGAGCATTAGCAACTAAGGCCATATTGTTCTGGGGATATGCGGTGGTCATTCCCTAACCTTTCCGCATCCTCCGTATTTGGTGGTCACGGGCTCGAACCACAGTCTAATCAAGAAGCGTGTGCTCCTGCCCACCTGGCTACGGAGGTGCCAAGGAAGGGGATGAATCAAATTGGTCCACTTGACATTGATGGTTCAACTGTTGATGATCCTGCTCAGGGAGCTAACAAACTAAATGAATATTTTGCATCAACATTCACACATGAATAGTTATTCAGCGAGGGGAATGCCAGAGGTGCATTCAACTCTGGCAGAAAGCTAGATAATCTTGTAATAACTGAGAGTAAAGTAGAGGAGAAATTGGTGAAGATAAACACAAGAAAGGCACCTGGGGTGGATGGGATCTATCCAGTTATATTAAAGGAGGAAGCAAAGGAAGTAAGCAAACCCTTATCCATAATTATGACAGCTTCCTTGGAATCAGGGGAGGTACCCATAGACTGGAGATGTGCAAATGTGACCCCAATTCACAAAGGAGGATCAAAGGCTGACACAAGTAATTATAGACCTGTGAGTTTAACTTCTGTTCCAGGAAAATTAATGGAGGCACTGGTTAAAGAAGCACTGCAGGATCATCTAGACAAGACTTCAGTTATAGCTCAGACACAGCATGGTTTTGTTAAAGGGAAGTCTTGCCTGACCAATTTGATTGGATACTACGATGCAGTCACAAAAACTGGATGCAGGGAATAACTTTGATATTATATACTTGGATCTTAGAAAGGCTTTTGATACTGTTGCACATGGAAGACTGCTCCACAAATTGGAGCAGTGTGGCATTGGAGGCAAATTGCTGCTATGGATAAAGGGGGTGGTTGAGGGGGAAAAGACAGAGTGGTAATCGATGGACACTGCTCATCGTGGACTAATGTTATCAATGGAGTCCCTTAGGGTTCAGTGTTGGGTCCATTATTGTTTTCTGTATTATAAATAATATTGATGATGGTATATCAAGCTTAATGTCCAAGTTTGCAGGGTTGTTAAGGCCACTACTGACGCTATGCTGCTGCTGCTACAGGATCTGGAAAAGTTGAGTAGATGGGCTGAGAGGTGGAAAATGAAGTTTAACATTGACAAATGTAAAGTACTACATATGGGAAACAGCAACCCCAGAGCAACGTATCAACTCTGTGGTACTACACTGACAGTGGTAGAGAATGAAAAGGACCCGGGGTAATTGTGCAGGCAGATATGAAGCAGAGCAGGGATAAGGAGGTGATTATTCCCTTGTATAAGGCAATGGTCAGGCCACACCTTGAGTACTGTATACAGGTCTGGAGGCCTCATTTCAAGAAGGATGTAGAGCTGATGGAACCAGTACAGAGAAGAGCAACCAGATTAGTGAATGGAACAAAGGGTTGCTCTTATGAAGAAAGGCTTAAGTTTTGCAAATTACAGTGTCTGGAGACTAGGCACCGGCGAGGTGATCTGATACAGGTGTATAAAGCCTTGAATGGTTTGAGCATGCTCAATGCCGATGGGATTCTTTGTCTTGCTCAGAATAATCACCTGAGAGGGCATAAATTCAAATTGAGGAAAGACAGATGTAGGATAGATGTCCAGAAATTTGCCTTTAGCCAGCGGGTAGTTGGTTGGTGGAACAGACTTCCATCCCTTGTGGAAGTTGATAGCCTAAATAAATTTAAGGCTCAGCTGGACAGGTATTTCGAACGAACTGAGGGGTGAAGTTGAAGTTTTTTTTTTTTTTGTTTTTTTTTTCTGGCTGATGCTGCATAAGTTTGCTTTCTTGCATCATATGCCTCTACTAATGCTAATGCCTGCTCATCTATACCCCGTTAGCCAAACAACCATTTTAGGAGATTTCAACCTGCCACTTCCAAGGTACAAGGATGCAAGGCAAGACATGGAAGATACCATGCGAACCTTGGGGCTCATCCCACTGAATACACCACCGACAAGAGGAAATCAATTCCTGGACAGCGTCTACCACAATTTGGAACAAATACAAATCATTCCCTATAAATCCAAATTTGTGTCGGACCACCTCCCAATAGTGTTTGAAATTGCACAGGCACCTGCAACCTCAGTCGCTGGGACCAAATCAGCAGACCTGGGTACATACAATAACCACGTTTTCAACAGACCTGGTCGTGCCAAATGTTATCCTCACTGAACTTAAAGCATTTAATTGGAATAATCTCTGCTCGAAACAGTGGAAGAGGCAATTAATGCCATTTCTAATGAACTGAGACACAGTGCTCTCACTGATGCATCAAAGACAATTAAAATCTCCTGAAACACTAAGTGGTGGTTCAACTCCAAAACAAAACAGGCTTTTAATCTAAAGCAAAAAGCCCACAGAACCTGGAAAAAAGTATGGCTCCATGCTAGATCACATCGCTTACAACAAACAAAGGGCGAATTTTCTGCATGTTTGGAAGTAAGGTACATCGTAAGTATATCCAGAGAAGACTTACACATTCTAAGCGTATCATTTCCACATGTAATCGTCAAGTGAAAATGGATGAAGAAATGATAAAACTGTGGACGCAGTCAACCTTCCACTCTGACCAGGAAAAACATCCAGAACAGATCTTATGCGTGCTAATATCTCAAGGGAAATGATTGTGAAAGCAATAAACAGCCTTTCAAATAAATCTACAGTTGGCCCCGATGGATTTCCCCTCTTTATTCCCAAAATATGCAGTTTCTATGTGATTGACCTGTTACATCACATCTTCAACTGCGTCCTCGATACTGGTATCACACCAACAATTTGGAATATCACCATGCTTTACCAGTTCAAAAAACCAAAATAAACCAAATAATCCAAAAGATCCCAAAGGCTACAGAGCAATCTCTATTTCCTGTGGACTACTAATTGGTCCTTGAGGCTGTCACAGACATTCTCTCAGATATGCCAGACAAGCTGTTCTTGCTACCTGTGAGTCTAAAACGCTGATGGAACTGATATTCGGGTGACACTCAAGTCAAAGTGGACCCAATTTCGGCGAAGTCCGGACGGTCTATGACAGCCAAATCCTCTGCTTGCACCTTCACGATGGTGGGACTGTTAGTAATCCTGGGTATAACCTTCATGCACAAGTACATGGTGGGTGACCACCCAGGTGTGAACCAACGTAAGCAGGGGTCGAGGTGTGGCGCCCACACCACATGGAGGAACACCGCCCCTCTATGTTACCAGGCAGTACTAGGTGGTAGATGACTCGTCAACCGGTGAAATACCACCACTTTGCTTATTGGAGGCTTGAAGTGGTGGAACCCATGTTTAGTCTCTAGAGCTAAGTTCCGGCCAACCCTTCCCTATCTCTTCCATCATGCAGTATGATTGATGATTTTTGAGGTTATGATGAATGTCGTGGCGAGATCCAATATTCCTTACATTTCGAGGGTACAGCTCTAAAACGGTATTCGCAGGCCGGCCGCTAGTTAGTACACCGGACTGAACCTATTGGTAACTCTCTAGGAAGCTTCCGGATCAGCTAGTGTATAATCTTGCTACCTCTACTCTGCCAGATAGTGACTGGAGGGAGTCCGAGTAGTGTGTATGCGGGGAGCATTGTCGAGGCCACGTTATGTCAAGGATCCGGGTATATTCTTACCACATGTACGCCATATCCAAAAATTTCATTACTTCATACAGCATGTCCCACCCACTTTCTTACTATTGAATACACCATGAATTGTCAAAATAATAGAGCAAGCTTATCTGCGAAAAGATCTAAACCTCCCAAGGACTTCCTAATTCATTTCACAAATATACGTGGTCTCAATTCTAATCTCAACAGCGTCCATTTCCACTTGCAGTCTTCCAAACCTCATGTACTTTTTCTGACTGAATCTCAGTTATCAGTTGATTCAACTACTGCTCATCTCAGATGTCCAAATTATTTGCTCTATGATTCCTTTCGCCTCAAAGGTGGTACTTGTGCATATGTCCGTTCTGATATTCCCTGTCAGAGACTTGGCAATTTGGAATCTCCTCTCTTTGATCTTCTCTGGCTTAAAATCTCTCTACCTCATTGTGTAAAATTCATCTCTTGTCTCTACCGTTCTCCCAACTCCACTAATCACTTGGAGCTCTTTGACTTCCTCTCTTTGCAACTTGACTTTCTCCAGTCCAACTTTCCTAACAGTGAGGTAATTTTCCTTGGTGATTTTAACGTTCACAACTCCAGCTGGCTTCCGTTTTCTAGTCACACCGACCCAGCAGGTCGAGATGCTGAGGCTTTTGCAATTACTAATGACCTAGCACAGATTGTTCATTTACCTACAAGAATACCGGACAATCCTAATCATACAGCCAATACGCTTGATCTTTTTCTCACAAACAACCCTTCTAAGTACAAGGTTGAAGTGAGAGGGCCTTTAGGCACTTCAGATCACAACTTGGTGATTGTTTCTTCTCCAATGGAACCTTTATCTCATGGCTATTCCCAACCTCGTATTGTTTGGCATTACAAGAATGCAAAATAGGATGACCTGCGAGACTTCTTTTCTTCTTTTCCTTGGTCTGATTACTGTTTCAAAACTTCTGATGTCAACGTTTGCTCAGATCGTGTCAGTGAAATTATTCTTGCAGGAATGGAATCCTTTATCCCACACTCCACTTTAAAATCTCGTCCTTTATCTAAACCTTGGTTTTCCAATAAATGTGCTAAGGCTGTCCAAGAGAAGAACGTTGCATATCGTAATTGGCTTGTTTCTAATTCTTCAGTTTCATTTTCTGCCTACACCAAAGCTCGCAACAATTGTAAAGCAGTTATTAATCAGTCCAAACTAGAGTTTGAACAGGCTAAGAGTAGAAAACTTGCTTCTTGCCCTAATGGTAGCCGAGCATTCTGGTCTCTTGCCAAAGCTATTGGCCGCAACTTTTGCCCATCTCTGCTCCCACCTCTGTCCAAACCAGATGGTTCTGTTGTCACTTCAGCCAAGGATAAAGCTGACCTGCTAGCATCCCATTTTTCTTTGAGCTCATGTATTAATGATCTTGGTAAAACACCTCCCACCATTCCTAACACGCTCCATTCAATGCCTCCTGTGGTCTTCCGTCAAAAGGATATCAGAAGGATTTTGATGAATCTTGATGCTAAGAAAGCTCCAGGTCCTGATGGTATTTCTCCACTTGTTCTCAAAACCTGTGCTCCTGAACTTACTCCTATTCTTTGCCGCCTTTTTTCACTTTCTTATTCCAAAGGTGTTTTTCCTTCTGCTTGGAAATTTGCTCATATCCAGCCAGTTCCTAAAAAGGGTGACAAATCCCTCCCATCCAGTTATCATCCCATTGCAATTACTTCTACTCTTTCTAAAGTAATGGAGAAATCAATTAACCGCCAACTCTTAAACTACCTAGAAACCTTCCATCTTATCAACGATCGCCAGTATGGATTCCGTGAGTGTCGATCCACTGGTGATATTCTGGCTTATGTTACCCATTTATGGACTAATTCAATGGAAAGGTTCGGTGAAACACAATTAGTTGCTCTTGACATCTCAAAGGCTTTTGATCGTGTTTGGCATAAAGGTCTTCTAAACAAGCTTCCATCTTATGGTTTGCCAACTGTTTTTAGTAATTGGTTATCCAGTTTTCTCTCTGATCGCTCACTGAGGGTGATGGTAGATGGCTCTCTGTCTTCTAACTTCTCCACTAATGCCGGTGTCCCCCAAGGTTCAGTTCTTTCCCCCACTCTTTTCCTCTTGTATATCAATGACCTTCTTCCATTGACTGGAAATCCTATCCATAGTTTTGCCAATGATAGCACATTGCATTCAACTTTCCATTTTGAGAAACCTTGTCCAGCTCAATCAGCTTCAAGTTCTCGAAAATCTGCTGCCAATTCCTTAAATGCCGATCTTCAGGTAATTCTCCAGTGGGGCAAAGACAACTTAGTTGATTTCAACCCTTCTAAAACTCAATCTTGTCTTATATCTCGCAAAAAGGATTCTTCTGCTCCTATGCTTATGTTTAGTGACACTCCGATTTCTAGGCAAAATGATATATCTCTTTTGGGGATTACCCTTACTTCTAATCTCTCTTGGCACAAGCACATTACAAATATTGCTTCCTCTGCATCTAAAAACTTGGTTTTCTCTTTCGCTCTCGGCGTTACTTTTCTCCCAAACAGCTGCTCACTCTGTATAAATCGCAAATCTGCCCTGCCATGGAATATTGTTCCCACATCTGGGGTGGTGCCCCCAAAACCTCTCTCAGGCTTCTTGATTCCATTCAGAAGAGGGCAGTTAGGTTAATTAATGATTCATCTCTAACAGAGTCTCTCCACTCGCTGTCTCATAGACGCACTGTTTCTGCTGCATGCCTCTTCTACAGATACTTCCATGGGCACTGTTCTTCTGAATTGGCTTCTATAATTCCCGCTCTCTCTTTCAAAACAGTCCGAACACGTGCCGCCACCAGCCAACATCCATTTACTGTCCAACTTCAGACCCACAGAACCAACTTTTCATCTTCCTCATTTATTCATTCAACTGCCGTTTTCTGGAACAACCTTCCTTCATACGTATTTCCTGAAAATTACAATCTACAGAAGTTCAAGTCCAATATCAACAAATATCTTCTTTCGTCTTCTCAACCTCCAACCCAAGCACGGTACTAAGTACTATAGGTTATAATACCTCTCGTGTTTGGGGTTCTCATAAAAAAAAAAAAAAAAAGTGTTTGAAAAAAATGATACAATCCATCTTAGTCGATCACTGCCTAGGAGGTCCACACTTTCAAATCTATTAATGACTAGCTGGGCAATCCAAAAAGCCTTTACCTCTAAGAAACAACTTGAAATCTTATTCCTAGACATACAGACAGCTTTTGACACACTCAGCAGAACAGAGCTAGTTAAAATTTTGAAGCATTATTTCAGAATCGAAGGTAATCTTCTTGCTATCCTCGAACTCCTCATCAACAGGCAAATATTTATTAAATATGACCATAGAGTGGAGAGGACCACCATGATCCCTATCGGCATTCCACAAGGGGGGGGGGGAGTTCTCTCATCATGGTTTTTTGCCACAGCATTAGAGCCCTTCCTTGTGAAGCACCCAAACTTCATTTCATATGCTGATGATCTTAAGTTGCTGGTCACATCCGATGATCCAGCAAAAACTGAGGCAGTCGCCTATGAAAATCAGATAGTACTGTTTGAACTCCAGGATTATCTGGGACTTAAACTGAATCCTCAGAAAGTAGCTCAGATGACCTTCACAAAAAGGAAGACTATTAATGAAATTATGCTCACAATAAACGGGACCACCATTAAAAAGCTTCACTCCCACACGGATTTGAGGTTGAAGTGGGATGATGGACTTACTTTCAAAGACCATCTCAAGATGGCCAGGCTAAAAATGCTTGCAGTGTTCTGGGCAATCTGGCAGGACTTGGTTGGTCTTAGGCCTCAAGAGTTCCTTTTGGAATACATCTGAAGATATTTAACATCCATACTGCTCTACGCTTCGGTACTCTAGTCAGGAGCCTCCTCTACTCAACTAAAGAGATTTCTGGGGTTTGAATATTAGCTCCTGAGATGGCTAAACAGGGAGATGGGCTACCCTTTCACCATCTGTAGGAGCATGCTCTATGCAAACCTTGGCATCATCAAATAGAGAATCTGCACCCCCACACCTTGGCACAACTTCTATGTGGACAAATGGATTCGTCTGACACCTGGGATGTTTCTGCAAACCCTCGGACCTCAGAACAAACCCAGTGCAGTTCAACACCTTGTCTACAATCTTCTCTGCAAAACGTGCAATACCTTAGGTCAGTGTTTCCAGCAAATACGTTCGTAACATATAACTCCCTGGGAATTAATGCCTCGTCTTTCTGCAGTTCGAAGCTACAGGACAGTGAAAGAACGGTACAAAAACAAACAATAAGCATTATGGGAAAAGAAGCAAAGGCTTTCCTGGATTCACCGTTGTGTTTTTTATTGTTTGTTATTTATTTTATTTTTTATGATTTTATTTTGTTGTGTATTTTCAATCTGTTTTGATCTCTTGCAATTCCAATCAATGTAATCAACTGGAATTTGCATAATGTACACTCTTCTAGCCGAACCAGGCTGTTCCAGGGGTGCCCACTGATGTGGAAATAAAATGATATTAATAATGATAATAGTCTGCAAAAATAAAGTTTACAGTATTAGAGTTCTGAAGGATAAGTTTACGGTATAAAATAGTATTTATTTCTGATATTCTTTTATAGTTTGGACTATAGGAATTGGAGGCATGTGAAAAGCATACAGGATTACTTTGTCATTTACACTGTTGTTTGGTTTTTAGGAGCATTAGCAACTAAGGCCATATTGCTCCGGGAATATGCGGTGGTCATTCCCTGACCTTTCCACATCCTCCGTATTTGATGGTGATGGGCTCGAACCCCGGTCTAATCAAGAAGCATGTGCTACGCACTGCTGCTCCTTCCCACCTGGCTACGGAGGCGCCTCATTTACATTGTCTGTGAGCAATGGAACTCCAGTGTTCCAATATGTCGTACAAGAATGTACATGGCTGGCTTCCGTGAGTGCCATTCTAGCATGGTTTTCACACTTGTTTTTCTAATTCATGCTTAAAGTAAGTGGCAAATCTTATAACATCCTAAAAGCTTAGCCTTACTGTTCAAGTATTTACATTTCATTTTTACTTGTGAAGTGGCAGCTTGCTCATATGCTTCACTTCCACCAGAAGTTTTATTACCTTTTGCAAATGTTTGAAGTGTACGCTTAATTAAAAAAACATTGTGTTTTTAATTATTATTTAAAGGTGCTTATATTGTTTAATTTAATCTTTTGTAGGATCCATAGTAAAAATGAATAAATATGTTAATAAAAAGTAAAAAAAATAAAGTAGTGTAATGTAACCAGGGCAAAAAGTGCACAGTCTTCAGGAGTGATGAATTATAACAAGTAAACACAAGTTAAAATAGTAACTGCATTATGGCTAAAAAATCATCAGAGGTAAAGATTATCTAAAGTAAATTAAAACAGCACATGAATATTTAGTTTGCAAAAGTGTTTCATACTTCAAACAAATATCAGGCATACGAGTAAAACAATCTTCATTATTTGCTAAGAAGTTTAAAGATGTGCCTGAAAGAGCACTTAAGGCTAATTACATGGTCTCGGAACTAATTGGTTAAGAAAATGAAATCCCATACAATAGGCGAGTCACTGATTCTTCCAGCTTGCTCAGAGATGCTAAAAATTATGCTAGACACCGATGTTGAAAAAGAAATTAAGAAAATTCTCCTTTACAATAATACTGTCAAAAGATGAATACAGGATATTGTCAGATATCGAAGTGAATATTGGGGCAAGATTAAAGGAAGCTATTGCATTTAGTCTTAGATGGACGATTTCAAAGATATGGGTGGAAAATGTTAACTCAGCTTTTATTCATTTTGTAGGAAGTGATAAAATAACAGACCAGTTCCTTTGCTGCAAGGAGCTCAAAGAATCCACCAAACTTGAAGACATATTCGAATCGATGGATTTCTATTTCAAGAGTTTGGGTTGGTCTTGGGAAGCATTTGTTGGGACATGCACCGAAGGTGCTCCCAGTATGATAGGATCGGTAAAGGGCTTCATTTCCCTTGTGAAATTTAATAATAAGAATGTTTTGACTCACTGTTTCATTCAACATGAAACTCTTGTAGCCAAACTATGTCCACAAATGAAAACTGTTCTTGATGAAGTGGTTAAAATGGTTAATAGCATTAAAAGTAGGCCAGATTTGGATTGTATCAGAGTGCCTTATCATATGGGTGATCTGCTCCACTATGTGCAGCTGAATTTCTTGTACCAACAGCAGTGGATGTTAGCTATTCCTGGGGTTTGCCAGTTGTGGGACTTCCCAGTTAACTGTTGTACTTCTTCCTCCAAAATCTCCCATTCTGTCATCTCTTGTACATCCTTGTTTTTTTTTTTTTTTTTCATTTTAGATCAATCCAAGGGGCACATCATTATGGGTAACTTTGTTGCTCCGCAGGTTACCCCATACCTCTTCAAGTGCCTTTTTGTTAGGAGTCCACTGCCCTCCTGCTCCTGTTATCCAATGTTCCTGTAGAAGACCCTTGGTTTTCATCAAATATCTGGTTATCTGTTTTGCTATGGACACTCCCTATGTCAGTGAGGTCTCTTACTGAGTGCAAAGAGGTTCTGCTTGAAGGTGTCCAGATATTCTTCAATTCTCTGATTATAGGTCTCGTTTGCTGTAGAAGTCTTCTTGAGGATGGTCTTTACTTTTCTGATTAGTTTCTTTCTTCAGTTAGCCCCTTTGATATCCGGGTTAATTGGCCTATCTTCAGTCTCAGCCTTTATCTTTTGCTGCAACACCTTTACCAGGCTGATGATTCCTCGTCTTTGAGTTTTGTTTGTCTCTGGTTTCTCTTCCGTTCCTGGTGGCTGCTACAGCGGCAGAGTAAATGGCTATGTGGATGGTATCTAATGTTTCTTTGTTGTTGAAGTAATCCAGTATTATTCGCCGATTGAGGTGGTCTGTGATTTGCCACAGGATTCTGTTGGGTCTCTGCTTTGGTATGATGTGGGTCTTTGTGGGGGGTCTATGCCCTCAAATTCTGCCAGGGCCTTCTTCCACTCTTCTATTCAGAATATCGTGACCTTGTCCATTTCGACTTTCGCTGCTCCAGGTTGTAGTTTGGTATTCCACTTTCAGCGCTGGTTTAGTTGTGCTTGTATTCTTTGTAGTTGATTGCTCACATGCTGCTTGATTTATTCCAAGATTTCAGGAGTTATCAGGCTCTTTGTGATGGTCCGTCTGTGGTCTGCTGTTTGGTGATCTGAACAGTCAGGAACCGTTCCAGCCACTTGGTGTATAGTTTCGCCCTGTAGAGTGTTGTTTCAGTCTCTAGCTTCATTACTTCACAGTATGCTCACATGATGAACATATTTAAATGCTCCACTTCATGCACCGGCTTTTTCTCCTTTCCTAATTGGTCACTAGCACAGTTATGCAGGAAGCATTTCCTGTTGGTTGGGCTGAATGGTCTTGTCCTTCCCTTGTGGTAGCCATACTAGGCGGTGTCCTTATCATAGTATTCTGGAAATTAGTCTTACAAACCAGATATAGGAATGCCCGAAGACGTTACCACCAAGAGATCTACAAACACAAGAGTTTCGTGGGAAGGCCTTGTAAATTCTCGGGGAAATGATAACCCGTGGGGTTTAGTTTATAAATTGGTCAATAAATTATCTCCTGGTGAGTTTTTTTACATCATGCTGTGATGATGGTTCCGAAGCACTCTTGGGTTGAGTTGATAAATAAAATATTCGATGTCATCATACATCAAGATGATGGCTTAATCGTTAATACAGCCTACTATTATAGAGGAAAATTTGAATTATTCTGGCCCCTCTACTGAACTGCCTTTTTCCAAGGATGAAGTGGATTGTGCCTATTATGAGCTTGAAATCTGGTAAGTGTCCTGGATTTGACAGACTGGAAGTCCTTAAAAAAGCTTGGAGAATTAAACCTGATGTATTAAACTTTCTCGTTAACTCCTGTCTACGGGCTGGTCTTTCCCCAAAGGTTTGGAAGATAGCCACTTTGAAAATTCTCATTAATGTCCTCAAAAACTGGCTAACGATCCTCTCTTCTACAGGCCAATAGCCTTGTTGCCTGTTAAGGGAAAAGCCACTGAAAAACTTATTGCCAGAAGACTTATTGCTGCTTATTCGTCTAGAGGACTTTCTTCTCCTTGTCAGTATGGGTTTGTGAAGGGAGTGGAACCGAAGATGCCATACATAAATTGCTTGAACACTGTGACCAGACATCCTCTAAATACCTGCTGGGTCTCTTCGTGGACTTCAATGGGGGGGGGGGCCTTTGACACTCTTTGGTGGCAAAGTGCCCTCGAAAGGCCCAGGTTTATATGCCCTTATTCTGTGCCCTCATCAAAGTAAGTTGTGGCTTAAATGAGACCTCGAGAGTTGTTACCAGAGGCTGCCCACAGGGGTCCATTCTTAGAACATTGTTTTTGATAAATGGTTGGGTAAAACTTTCTCTTATGTTCGAATGGTAGCATATGCTGAGGACCTAACTATCTTGGTCAGCGGAAATTCTAGAAAACAACTGGAGGACACTGCAAACTCAGTATTAGTGGAATTATCCAACTGGACCTTAACTCATAAACTTCAAATTTCATCTGCCAAAACATTCCAGATGCTTCTGAAAGGAAGGTTGGCTCCTAATCGTCCCCCTGCAATCAAATATAATCAAAAGGTAATACACTATAGTTCTACAGTTAAATATTTGGGCATACTACTGGATGACCATCGAAGTTTTCTACCATGTGTGAAGTATGTCAAAGATAAATGTAAGGTTCTGATGGTAAAACTAAGGCAGATTGCGAAATGAGATTGGGGAATTAAAGGACACACGTTGCATCTCTACTATAACTGCATCTTCTTGGCAATTATTTCCTATGGTGCTGGAACTTGGGGGTTTTGCGCTAACAAAGTCGTGATTATTAATCAACTGCAGCAGGCTCAAAGAGCTGCTCTTCTTTTGATATCACAGGCTTGTAAAACTATGTCCAATGCTGCCTTACAGGTCCTACTCAAAGGTGTAGAATTTTTTTCAGCCTGGAATGTACTTGTTAACAGGAGAGATTGCTTCTACAGGGATGGGATACACTTAAATAGAAAGGGTGCAAGAATATTTGCTGATGCTATCGAGGCAGTGTTAGGTGGGTCGGAAAACTGCTAGCTTGGGGGGAGACAAAGACTAATGGATTAACAGTAGCCACTGGCAGAGGTGAAAGAGATTCTTGCACTGCTTCTATTGGAATGAGCAGAAGCCTGAAAAACAAGATGCAGGATATTTCAGAGACTGCTGGAAGTCACTGCGGTACAAGTAAACACATGGGTTGTGTTAGGGTAGCTAAGAATAGAAACAGGTGCATGTATACTTGCGTGTACACCAATGCTAGGAGTTTAGTAAATAAATTTGATGAATTTGAGGTATTGCTCAAAACATCAAAGGCAGATATTGTTGGGATATCAGAGACGTGGTGTCACACAGATATAAGGAATGCAGAACTGGAATTTGGGGAGTACAATGTGTATAGAAAGGATAGACAGGACAGGAGGGGAGGAGGGGTTATGCTATTAGTTAAAAAACACAAAATCCAAGGAAGTGAAGCCAGTCAACACTGATGGACAGGGCAGTGTCGAGTCAGTTTGGTGTGACATAAGCATAGGTAAATCAAAATTGAGAGTAGGAGTGTGCTATAGGCCTAATGACTCTGATGAGTATAATAAGATACTGTACAGGGAAATAGAGTGGGCCAGTAAATCAGAGAGTCTTATAATGGGGGATTTTAATTTTCCAGATATTGACTGGAATTTGTGGGTTGGTCACTCACACACTAGCAAGGCTTTTGTGGATTTATTGGATGATTGTTTTCTACACCAGCATGTTCGGGAGGCAACTAGAGGGAGTAATACTCTTGATCTGATTATCAGTAGTGATTCTTCATGCATTAGGAATCTGCAGATAAAGGAACCACTGGGTGGCAGTGATCACAGTGTGCTGAAGTGGGATTTACTCAAGGAGGTAACTACCATCAGATGTAAAGGGAAGGGTTTTTGCTTTCGTAAAGGCGACTATGATGGTCTGAGACAGTATTTAAATTCTATACAGTGGGACCAACTGATGATGTTACCAACAGCAAATTCAAAATGAGAAGCATTCAAGGAACTAATCTTGGAAGCTACCAGGCTTTACATACCAACCAAGAAATATTGTTCAAGGTTCAGGCCTAAATGGTTGTCAGATGAACTAATGAGACATATGGCAGAGAAGAAAAATGCATGGGATACATACAAATTAATGGGTGACATGGAAGCCTATGATAGATATAAGTTGGTCTGTAACCAAGTCACAAAGGAGATTAGGCAGGCAAAGGCAGATTATGAGAAATCCTTGGCAAAGGATGCAAAGAAAAACAGAAAAGAGTTCTTTACCTATTTAAACTCAAGAAGGAAAGGGATGAATCAGAATGGTCCACTTGATGTTGATGGTTCAACAGTTGAGGATCCAGCTCAGGTGGCTAACAGTCTAAACGAGTATTTTGCATCTACATTCACACATGAGGAGTTATTCAGGAAGGGGAATGTCGTAGGTGAAGTAAACATTGGCAGTGAGCTAGATTATTTTCTAATAACTGAGAGGAAAGTGGAGGAGAAATTGTTGAGGATAAACATAAAAAAGGCACCCGGGGTGGATGGGATCTATCCAGTTATATTAAAGGAGGCAGCAAAGGAAGTAAGCAAACCCCTAGCCATAATTATGAGAGCTTCTTTGGACTCAGGGGAGGTACCCATGGACTGAGATGTGCAAATGTAACCCCAATTCACAAAGGAGGATCAAAGGCTGACACAAGTAATTATAGACCTGTTAGTTTAACTTCGGTTCCAGGAAAATTAATGGAGGCATTGGTTAAAGAAGCACTGCTGGATCATCTGGACAAGAATTCAGTTATAGCCCAGACACAGCATGGTTTTGTTAAGGGCAGGTCTTGTCTGACCAATTTGATTGGATACTATGATGTAGTCACAAAAGAACTGGATGCAGGGAATAACTTTGATATTATATATTTGGATCTTAGAAAGGCTTTTGATACTGTTGTGCATGGAAGACTGCTGCACAAATTGGAGAAGTGTGGCATTGGAGGCAAATTGCTGCTATGGATAAAGGGATGGTTGAGTGGCAGAAGACAGAGAGTGGTAATCAATGGACACTGCTCAACGTGGACTAATGTTATTAGTGGAGTTCCTCAGGGTTCAGTGTTGGGTCCATTGTTGTTTTCTGTATTTATAAATGATATTGATGATGGTGTATCAGGCTTAATGTCCAAGTTTGCAGATGATACCAAGGTTGGCAGGGTTGTTAAGGACACTACTGATACTATGCTGCTGCAACAGGATCTGGAAAGGTTGAGCAGATGGGCTGAGAGGTGGCAAATGAAGTTTAACATTGACAAATGTAAAGTACTACATATGGGAAACAGTAACCCCAGATCAACGTATCAACTCTGTGGTACTACGCTGACAGTGGTAGAGAATGAAAAGGACCTGGGGGTAATTGTGCAGGCAGATATGAAGTTCTCTGAGCAGTGCAGACGAGCTGCAAGAGTAGCTCATGGTGTCTTGTCAATGATATACAGGAATTTTTCTAGCAGGGACAGGGATGTGATTATTCCCTTGTATAAGGCATTGGTCAGGCCACACCTTGAGTACTGTATACAGGTCTAGAGGCCTCATTTCAAGAAGGATGTAGAGCTGCTGGAACGAGTACAGAGAAGGGCAACAAGATTAGTGAATGGAACAAAGGGTTGCTCTTACGAAGAAAGGCTTAAGTTTTGCAAATTACAGAGCCTGGAGACTAGGCATCGGCGAGGTGATCTGATAGAGGTGTATAAGGCTTTGAATGGCTTGAGCATGCTCAATCCCGATGGGATTCTTCCTCTTGCTCAGAATAATCACCTGAGAGGGCATAAATTCAAATTGAGGAAGGACGGATGTCGGATAGATGTGCGGAAATTTGCCTTTAGCCAACGGACAGTTGGTTTGTGGAATAGACTCCCATCGCTTGTTGTTGAAGTTGATAGCCTAAACAAATTTAAGGCTCAGCTGGACAGGTATTTCGAACGAACGGAGGGGTGAAATGGGAGTAGTGGTTTTTTTTTTTTTTTTTTTTTTTGGCTGATGCTGAATAAGCTTGCTTTCTTGCATCATATGCCTCTACTAATGCTAATGCTAATACTTGGCAAACTGCCAATTCGGTACGAGATACAATACAGATACCGTCTTTTTCATTTGAGAAGGAATATCCCTCTATCCCTTGGTGGTGTTCAGTTAAACCCAGAGGAAAGTTTAAATAGTGAAAAGAAGAGGCTTTGTACTCATTTTGTCTCCTTGTGGCAACAGGACTGGTCTTCTTCAGTCTGCTCTGTAATGAGAGAATTTTTTCCTGAGGTGAAAGAGTTTCTCAAAAAGGATCTACTCTGGATGTTACAGTCTGTATGGAATGTTTCTTCTAACAGAACATGGCAGTTTAAATAAGAAGTTGTTTAAATTTGGTGTCTCTGACACTCTGATCTTAGGACTGAACTGGAGTCATCAGTTCCAAACTTTTCCCCGGCTGTGAAAAGGGCCTTGGCGCAAAAAGAAAATGTTTTCATAATCAAACTCTTTTGCTGACAAAGCTTTCAAACGAAGAGAGTTTCTGCGTTAAGCAGTGTCTCCTTAATATAATGAGAACTTCATGGTTATACTGAACTCTGATAACACAAGTTGTTCCTAACATGCATCTTCATGATATACTTGACTGCTCTTGTTTCTCTGCTTAGAATTTAGTAGATAGCATCTTTTGCCCTGTTATACTGTGCACTTTGATCTGCTATGCACTTTTGCTCTCAGTGGAACAGATTATTATGGAAAAGATGTGCTTGTGAATTTCAACCTGTTTGGAAGCTACAGGTGCATGCCTTAGAAACGTTCACCTAGTCTGGAAGTCACAAGAAAGTCTGTTGTATAATTGATAACTGTTGGAATATTGCAAATATTCTACTATATCTGTTATAAATTATGTAATTTTTTATAGTGTAAATATTGTATTGTTGATGATCATTTTGGTTTTAACTTACTGCTTGGGAAACCCATGCTCATTAACTTTGACTTTGTTGGAAGCCGCAGGAATATGGCATATTTGTAATTGTTATTGGTCCTTGAGAACTGGACTTAATGTATAGTATACTGTATAGTGTATATATTGTTTAGTTGGTCTAGCTTATGCCCTGACTGGATTAAGTGTCAAATATGTGTAATCATTAATGTCTGGTTTCTTATGAACTTTCATTCTGAAAGACAAATGAGTCTTATTTGCGAACTTTCACTCCTGGAAGTTGCAAGTCGACTGTGAAGATTCAATTTTAAATTACTGGATATTAGTTGGAGGTTGGTGTAGTTCCTCTGCTGTCACTTAATCTTAAGGTCAATCATTCTTTGGTTTAGTAACTTATTCTACTGATAATGTCATTGTTATCATTACTATATAGCCTTATGCCTTTTGTGTAAGGTTTGAGTATGGTATATGCATATTTAAATTAATTAATTATGCTGTATATGCTCTGATAATGTATTTGACAGTTATGTTTAATTAGCTTTGATGTTCTGAAGTCTAATCACGCTGAGAGTGTTGTGATAAAGTTGTTATTGAGATTTGAGTAATATACTCTATTTTTAACTTCTTGCTCTACCTTATGTTCAACCTGAAGATGTATTTAAATATATTTTAGCCATTCTACTGGCCATCTGGCTAGTTAAGTTGTTTAACTAAGATGATCCTTCTTGTATTTTATGAGTGTTAACCTGTTAGAAATTGTATACAGAACTACAGATATTGTTGATTGTTCTGTAGATAATTTTGTGTAGTTACCTAGTTACTCTGCTATCTCCACATGATGTTAAACTGCAGCTAATGGGGGAAACCCTGGGGCCTACCAATCAACAAATGAATAAAATGTAAAAATGTAGTAGCCGTACGGGCAACAGTGCCACCTAGTCTTCCTCAGGAGACAGTTTCCAACTTTTTGAGCAGACCCCTCTGCCTAAGGCCTGAATGGAGGGAATTTACCCTGCACCACACTTGGAGTATGTTCAATTTTTCTTCTTCTCATCTTCATCCTGTTATGGAAGTGGGCCTGTTTTAGCCTTGGCTTTTGCATCCAGTGGTAGGTGGTAGTTATTGGGAATGACACCAGATGGTGCCACTCTCTGCTTTGACCATCACTTCGACCTTCAGGGAGGTAGATCTGATGAAGTTATTTTGCGATTTTTATTATTTTTTTTTCTTAGCACTCTCCCATTCCTCCCACGTTGCTATTCAAGTTCAGGTCCATGATATTGCTGGTCTGGTATTATAGCCACTCAGGTAATTGCACCCCTTATTATGTATTATTATTAAGTACATGTGGTAGAGGTTGAGTATTGAGTATTTTCACAAAACTGAAGCCAATCAACCTCTATCAAAATCAACTTCAGTCAGCCCATGTCCTACACCTTCAAAGTTATGTTTTGTTGTGTCCTATATAAGGATGCAAAAGCCAATAATTTTCGTAACTTGAAATACTATCAATATGTTTAACTGTTTAGTTTGTGTTGCAGTTTTGGCACCTTGATGATTTCCCTACAATTTTGGAAATCATGGCTGACACCATTATATCCTAACCATACAAAGCAATATTAGGGTTAATGTCAGAGAGGAAAACACACAGATAATTCCAAAATTATTCTATTTTTAATTTTAACACTTTGTTTTTTTTTTTTTTTTTTTTAAATATACCTAAGCCAATCTGTATTTGTAATATACAGGGTGATTCACTACCAGTGCGACAAACTTGCAGCAGGTGTAGGGGGCACAAAGACGAATCGGAATCACATAGCATTGCAGGGTCCGAAATGCTTTCGTCATGTGGTAGAGGACGTTGAACGGGAGGTCGCGTGAACAGCGATCCCACTGAAAGTCAGCATTTGCGAACTGGTTCCCGAGGCAGTAGGATGGACGAGTATTCAAACGTTGAACTGGCCGGCATGCACCTCGCGTATGGAGCTGCGGACTGTAACGGGCGCGCCACTCTGCGCTTGTACCAGAAACGTTTCCCGCACAGGCGTGCTCCTCATCATACGATTTTCACACGTGTGCACAGAAGGTTACGTGAGACTAGTTGTTTCACGAGAGGTACCATGAATCGAGAGCGAACGACGAGGATGCCAGACAATGAGGAGAATGTCCTACTTCTTGCAGAAGGCAATCCGAGTACGAGTACTCGAGTGATAGGCCAACGATTGGGTATTTCCCAATCCACTGTATGGAGGATACTGTCAACAAACCAAATGAGTTCATACCATCTGCAACGTGTCCAATCATTGGAGCCTGCAGATTATCCACTCTGGAGGACTTTTGCTACTTGGTTTCTTCCACAGAAACAGTTGGCAAATGCTGACTTCCAGCGGGATCGCTGTTCACGCGACCTCCTGTTCAACGTCCTCTACCGCATGACGAAGGCATTTCGGACCCTGCAATGCTATGTGATTCTGATTCGTCTTTGTGCCCCCTACACCTCCTGCAAGTTTGTCGCACTGGTAGTTAATCACCCTGTATATTCATGTGCAATGTTAATAAAGAATACACTGCATGTATTTAATAAATAGTTCACATAATTATTAGTGGTTTATATTGAAACAAACAGCATTTGTTACATACCTGTTACTTATGAGTAAGACTAGCAGTCCATTTTTTACTTCAACTATAGCGATTCTCAGAGTTCATCACGTAAAAGAGTATACCTATTTCTTGATGGACCCAATTTTCTGAATGTAGATTCTGGAGGGTCTGTTTGAATATGCTAAAAAAAAAAAAAAAACCTCCCTTTATATGATCAAACTTCAGCAAAACAAAATAGTCAAACTTGGTTATAACAAGCATGGAAATAATGAGGTCATGGCTGTTATGAGCAAAAAGCCGTAATGATTTTAATTTATGTGTATTCCCATACACATAAATTAAAATCATATATAAATTAAATTAATATGTGTATTACCATACGAGTGTACTAAACGGATATGCTGTACAAATTTTTGTAAACATGCAAACATTCTTAATTGCTCAAAAAAACCCATTCTTGGAATAGACAAAAACGAAAAGGGTGACTTAGCTTTTATGACCACCTGAACCGAATTAGCAGCCAGTTTATAACCTTGTCCTTTTGGGGATGGGGCTATACAGTAGTGCACTGGCATTCTGCTTGTTGCCATACCCTATTTACAGATTGTCTTGTATTCACAGAACCACAATTTGTTTTGATGAATTTGAGGTATTGCTCAAAACATCAAAGGCAGCTTTTGTTGGGATATCAGAGACGTGGTGTCACACAGATATAAGGAATGCAGAACTGGAATTTGGGGAGTACAATGTGTACAGGAAGGATAGACAGGATAGGAAGGGAGGAGGGGTTATGCTATTAGTTAAGAAACACAAAATCCAAGGAAGTGAAGCCAGTCGACATCACTGGACAGTGCAGTGTCGAGTCAGTCTGGTGTGACATAAGCATTGGGAGATCAAAACTGAGAGTAGGAGTGTGCTATAGGGCTAATGACTCTGATGAGTATAATAAGAAACTGTACAGGGAAATAGAGTGGGCCAGTAAATCAGAGAGTCTTATAATGGGGGATTTTAATTTCCCAGATATTGACTGGAATTTGTGGGTTGGTCACTCACACACTAAGGCTTTTGTGGATTTATTGGATGATTGTTTTCTACATCAGCATGTTCGGGAGGCAACTAGAGGGAGTAATACTCTTGATTTGATTATCAGTAGTGATTCTTCATGTATTAAGAATCTGCAGAAAAGGAACCACTAGGTGGCAGTGATCACAGTGTGCTGAAGTGGGATTTGCTCAGAGGTAACTACCATCAGGGGTAAAGGGAAGGGTTTTTGCTTTCGTAAAGGCGACTACATTAGTCTGAGTCAGCATTTAAATGCTATACAGTGGGACCAACTGATGATGTTACCAACAGCAAATTCAAAATGGGAAGCATTCAAAGAATTTATCTTGGAAGCTACTAGGCTTTACATAACAACTAAGAAATATTGTTCAAGGTTTAGGCTTAAATGGATGTCAGATGAACTAATGAGACATGGCAGAGAAGAGAAATGCATGGGATACATATAAATTAACACATGACACAGAAGCCTATGATAGATATAAGTTGATCTGTAACTAAGTCACAAAGGAGATTAGGCAGGGAAAGGCAGATTATGAGAAATCCTTGGCAAAGGATGCAAAGAAAAACAGAAGAGAGTTCTTTACCTATGTAAACTCTAGAAGGAAAGGGATGAATCAGATTGGTCCACTGGATATTGATGGTTCAACTGTTGATGATCCTGCCCAGGTAGCTAACAAACTAAATGAATATTTTGCATCTACATTCACACGAGGAGTTATTGTTGAGGATAAACATAAAAAAGGCACCCGGGGTGGATGGGATCTATCCGTTATATTAAAGGAGGCAGCAAAGGAAGCAAGCAAACCTTTAGCCATAATTATAAGAGCTTCTTTGGACTTAGGGGAGGTACCCATAGACTGGAGATATGCAAATGTTACCCCAATTCACAAAGGAGGATCAAAGGCTGACACGACTTCTGTTCCAGGAAAATTAATGGAGGCACTGAAGGATCATCTAGACAAGACTTCAGTTATAGTTCGGACAGAGAATGGTTTTGTTAAGGGAAAGTCTTGCCTGACCAATTTGATTGGATACTATGATGCAGTCACAAAAGAACTGGATGCAGGGAATAAATTTGATATTATATATTTGGATCTTAGAAAGGCTTTTGATACTGTTGCGTAGGCAGGCAGGTAGAGAGAGAGAGAGACACTGGCAGAACTAATGCCGCACAATATCTATTGTTTCATCTATTTCTTTATTTTGAATACCTTGTAGTCGCATACAGAAATAAAGTATTTTCTTACTGAACAAAAGAACAGAATCACCTTTTGTTTTAGGCTTCAGCAGTAGAAACATCCATGAAAAAATCAAAATGTTCTGCTTTAGTCTGTTATCAACTTTTTCAAAATGGAAATAAAAGATTTAAAAATTGTTGGTATTTCTTCAATTCATCTATAAGTAATGACCTCAGTACATTGATGCAAGTGGTTGTTTTTGTGGAGTTTTTTTTTTGGTATGATATCCATATGGTTCTCTCTCAACTTTAGTTTTATTTTATATTTTGGTATGTTTGTAATTATTAAGGTATTATTTTTATATAATTATTATATGGCATTTATAGCATATGATAAAGATTAATTGCCTTTATAAAATTTAAGATATCAAAGACTACTTTTATCAAATAGGAGGTTGGTGTACGTTGGTGTATAATAACTGACTGATCGGTAAACAGTTTTGCAAAGGATTTTTCATATTCAGGGTAGTCTAATAATGTGCTTAACTGTTTCATCTGTGCAATAAATTTGGAATCTTGGAAGTTCTGTTTAAAGAAAGAGAGAATGAGATAAGAGTGTATCCTAGCATATTGTTAAGACTAATGTTCTCTCCTTAACTTTCTTAAGCATGAAGACCATTTTTCAATTTTTTGGTTTAATCTCATACGATTTCTTTGAAGTTCGATTTTGTTAAATTTGTCGTCAAGGTAGGTTGATAAGCTCTCTGTAGTCTGTATATTAAGTAAGAAATGGCTATGGAGTCAAATTGTGATTTTTTCTGCTTTACATCTTCATTTCCATTTATTCCTGCATGCCTGGAATTAATAAAAGTGTATATCTGGTTCCTTCTTTACAAGGTTTATTGCAACTGATGGATTTGTTGAAGGAGTGGATGGGTATAAGTGATTGTGTCTAGTATTTTTTTACAAAATGCTTGGGGAATTTGTATATATCATTCCTTTCTGATGTATCTTATTTTTAAAGTAGTTCAGTGCTATGTGCACTGCTAAAAATTTTGCAGTATTTGGTAGTTTGTACAATAATACTATGTCTGGGAAGACTACTGCAGCACCAAATGAAGTCTGTATATGGAATAAGAAATAGCTTTTGGGGTAGAAATATGGTGGGTTTTGCAACATCTTCATTTCCATTTATTTCGGCATGCCTGGAATCGAGTAAAACTGCATATCTGGTTTCTTCATTTTGAGGTTTATTGCAATCTGATGGATTTGTTGAAGGAGTGGATGGATATAAGGGGTTGTGCTAGTAGTGTTTATAAAATGCTCAGGGAATCTGCATATATTGTTCCTTTCTGATGTATTTTATTTTTAAAATGGTCCAGTGTCATGTTTGTTTGTTTTTTGGAGCATTAGCAACTAAGGCCATATTGCTTCGGGGATATGCGGTGGTCACTCCCTGACCTTCCCACATCCTCCGTATTTGGTGGTGATGGGCTTGAACCCAGGTCTAATCAATAAGCGTGTGCTATGCACTGCTGCTCCTTCCCACCTGGCTACTTTTTTTTTTTTTGGTAGTTGTTGGCGCATCGGCTTCTGTGGCCATAGTGCACCTCCCAAAGTTTTTGCAGTACTTTGATCCAAGCCCAAGGCGGGATTCGAACCCGCAACCTTTGGGTTGCCAGGCAAGCACTTTACCCACCTGGCTACGGAGGCGCCTCCAGTGTCATGTGCATTGCTTCTAATTCTGCAGTATTTGGTAGTTTGTACAATAATGTTAAGTCTGGGAAGACTGCTGCAGCACCCATTCAAGTTCCCAATTTAAATCCATCTGTGTCACTGAGCTGATTTATACAGCTTCTTAATGTACCGTTATGTAATCGACTTAATAATAATAATAGCAATAAGAGCTTAATTGACAATACTCACCTCAATTGATCTGCTTAGTTACATGGCAGTGAAGTGGAAATGAATTAAATGAAGTTTAAAATAAGTTAAAAAAAATAAAGATGGAATTGTTAAAAACCTGTAATTAAAATTTTCTCAAGAAGGAAGAAGTGCACTACCTCGTCCCTGGTTGTCATTTATAAAATATTAATATGAGAACTAGATGAAACCAATAGTCACAACAAGCAACTTTTGTGAAAAACGTCTTCGGTTGGCAATGATAGGAGAAAAGGATTTATGTATTTAAAGAATTCCTATGTTCCCATAATGCATTTTGAGACGTGGGAACTTCATGTGCATAAGGTTCCAGACCGGAAAAAGGTTGGTTGGAAGTTTTGTTTAGAACGTTAAATTGAGTGTTATGGCGACACCATTCTATGACAAGCACCTTGTGATGGAAGATTTTGTAACTAGGTCCTAATTTAATAATTGCGATGGCTGAATAGATTAGGGGATTGTGGTTGTGAGAGTGCAAGTGTTGTGTAAGTTCGGTGCCGGCTTGATTAGTTCTGAAGCTATTATGGTGCTATATTTTGCAGAAGTGCTCCCGATGTAGCATGCGCTACAACCAGATTGACATTTAATTAAATACAGTAATACCCCGAAGTTACGCGATAGGTGGGTCCGACGAAAATCGCGTAAGTCGAATTCGTGTAAGTCGGGGTACAACTTTGCATATAAATACATATAAATTTTGCTTAATTGGGACCAAGGACTAACAAAAACACTAGTTTAGAAGAAAAATATTAATAAAATTGCAGTTCTTTATACATATTAATACAAAATATGTATTAAAAAAACAAATGACTTACGTTAAAAAGTTATTTCGATGTCGATGGCTTCATAAAATCTAACAAATTCGTCTGACGACACAGCGCGTTCCTTTTTTTTCACGCAGAATTTCTTCGTAGCAAGCTAATAATTTTTTTATTCCTTGCTTTGTAGCTATAACGCGTTCTTCGTTGGAGTCTATGTTTTCTAAAATTTTTAAGCCCTTTACAATTGAGCCCTTTTCAATTTTCAACCTGTCAAGTTTGCAATTGTCATGTGCTTTTCGCCGTTGTTTCATTTAGGCCTGTAGCACGTGCAATATCACATGGTCTTTCATTTCGCTCAAAGCCTTTCACAATTTCATATTTTTTCTCTATCGACAGAGGCGGACTGGCCATAAGCCTTACCGGGGAAACCCCAGTGGGCCAGTGTGATTTTGGCCATAAACCATAGTGTGAGGCCACTATAAATTTTCCCGGGTAAGAATTTTTGATCCAGTCCGCCTCTGTTTATCGATAATTGCTTTTCTTTTTCTCTCTGAATCTGCAGTGTCTCCACCAGGACGCTTCCTTTTCACACCTTTTAATTTTACTAATTTTTAGGGAATAAAGCACAATTACAAAACGAGGAGCACACTTGATACGCATAAACAAAGCTGCGCGCATGTAGCAACTGAATAAACACTATAAAGGCAGAGATACACTATTAACACCTCACATTTCTAGGGGTTACTACCATAAAACAATAAAAATCAAGTTGCGTTTCTGCTAGTGAAATCTGTTATAAACTGGTAGTAAACTCCATCTAATTGCATTTGCGATTATACCGATAGCTGGAATTGTGTTGGTTTTTACGTTATTATGGTGAAATGTGTTTCCCCTTCACTGATATAAAAAACATAAAAGCAGCAAAGTTGAATTTTGTTCATCTTTCGCTCTCAATCTCCGCCGTCGCACCGGATATCGATAACATATGAAAAACGACCTTGAAGATAGTTGGCGGCAGCGTTGCCAAACGAAAAAATCAAGAACCGCGTAACTCCGAGTTCGCATAAGTCGGGGTATTACTGTATATAACATTGTAATGTCACTTATTGGATATTTGTGTGTCTCTTTATATGTATTAAACATGGTCCCTAATTTATTATATGAAGAAAATATTAAAACGTTATGTCTGTATTGGCAAACACTTGGCGAAGCTGCCTGGCGAGTCCGCTGTGATAGGGGAGGACAATGTGTTTAGTTTATTGTTCTGGTTTGTGCTATGATTATGTGGGTTATTGACATTTCTTGCAACAGAAATTGTGTGTTGAATTAGATGTGAAGGTTATTTCCCAGCTATGAATTTCTTTGTAAGATATTGTAGTTCGGTGGATAAATCATCCTGCGAAGAACTAAACTTAATGGCATTGTAGATTTGATTGAAAATGTAAATATTTTCCTGTGTGTGTCTGTGTCTTTTCTATAAATTTTGGTTCCTAGCTTGGTGCCCATTTTATATATATTGTGAGGTTATATTTCAAGGGTATATTTTAATCTTTCATGTATTGTATTGAATTTAACAAAAAGATTATCAATAGTGGTTCTGTTTCCTATTAATAACACATCGCATACTGCATGTAGAGCTTAATACCCGAAGGAAAAGTTTGAAGTACTTGGTCTTCGATCATGGCTAAGTAGATTTCTGATAACTGAGCTGAAATTCCTAATTCCACGGGGAAACCAAATATTTGGTCCTGAAAACGGAAGTGCCTAGCTTCAAGTAACATCAAGGCGAGTTCTAAAATGCTGTTGATGTTAAGTAAAATGCATTTAGCTAAAGTTGTTGTTATTTGGTTTTTAGGAGCATTAGCAACTAAGGCCATATTGCTCCGGGGATATGCGGTGGTCATTCCCTGACCTTTCCGCATCCTCCGTATTTGGTGGTCACAGGCTCGAACCCCGGTCTAATCAAGAAGCGTGTGCTACGCACTGCTGCTCCTGCCCACCTGGCTACGGAGGCATTTAGCTAAAGTGTTGTCTAACATTAGGAGTTCACGTAAGGATTGTAATGTACAGGATAAATGTACGTTGGTGTATAAAGAAACAACATTGAAGGAGGCTAGGATATCTTCCCCAGAACTTGAAATTTGCAATGTAAATTTAGAGTTAACAACATTAATCAAGCTTTTGAATATATAAACACCACCATAATTTCTGGGGAAGACATCCAAGCCTCCTTCGATGTCATTTCTTTATACACCAACGTACATTTACCCTTTACATTACAATCCTTACGTGAATTCCTAACAATAGACAACACTTTAGCTAAATGCACTTCCCTTAACATCAACAGCATTTTAGAACTCACCTCGATATTACTTGAAGTTAGGCACTTCCATTTTCAAGACCGAATATTTGGTCTCCCGACGGGATTAGGAATTTCAGCTCCCTTATCAGAAATCTACTTAGCCACGATCGAAAACCAAGTATTTCAACCTTTTCCTTTAGGTATTAAGCTCTACACGAGGACGACATGTTATTGATAGGAAACAGAGCCACCATTGATAATCTTTTTATTAAATTCAATACGATATATGAAAGATTAAAATATACTCTTGAAACAGAAACTGACAAATAAAATCAACTTCCTTAACCTCACAATATATAAAATGGGCACCAGGCTAGGAACCAAAATTTATAGAAAAGACACACACACACACACAGTAAAACATTTACATTTACAATCGCATCACCCACTCAGTACAAAAAAGTAGGTTCTCTACAATCAAATCTACAATGCCATTAAGTTTAGTTCTTTGCAGGACGAATTATCCACCGAACTACAATATCTTACAAAGAAATTCATAGCTAGGAAATACCTTTCACATCTAATTTAACACACAATTTCTGTTGCAAGAAATAATGTCAATAACCCACCAACCAGAAAAACAAACAAAACACATGCATTGTCCTCTCCCTATCACAGCGGATCGCCAGACAGCTTCACCAAGTGTTTGCCAACAGACATAATGTTAATATTTTCTTCATATAATAAATTAGGGACCATATTTAATACATACAAAGAGACACATGAATATCCAATAAGCGACATCAATAACGTTATATATTTAATTAAATGTCAATCTGGTTGTAACGCATGCTACATCGGGAGCACTACCTCAAAATATGGCACCACAAAAATTTCCAATACATGTGTTTATTACCATCATAATAATTTCAGAACTAATCAAGCTGGCACTAAACTTCACAATACGTGCACTCTCAACCACAATCCCCTAATAGATTCAGCCATCGCAATTATTAAATTAGGATCTAGTTACAAAATCTTCCAATACAAGGTGCTTGTCATAGAATGGTGTCGCCATAACACTAAATTTAACGTTCTAAACACAACTTCCAACCAACTTTTTGCCGGTCTGGAACCTTATGCACATAAAGTTCCCACGTCTCAAAACGCATTATGGGAACAGGAATTATTTAAATACATTATTCCTTTTCTCCTATCATTGCCAACCGACGTTTTTCACGAAAGTCATTCGTTGTGACTATTGGCTTCATCTAGTTCTCATATTAATATTTTATAAATGACAACTAGGGACAAGGTAGTGCACTTCTTCCTTGAGCAAATTTTAATTACAGGTTTTTAACAATTCCATCTTTATTTATTTTAACTTACTTTAAACTTCATTTAATTCACTTATACTTTACTACCATGTAACTAAGCAGATCAACTGAGGTGAGCACCATCAATTAAGCTCTTATTATTATTAAATTCATCTGTGTATATTGGAACATAATTGCAAAATTGTGTTGGATGCATTGTATGTAGATGCTGAAAATTGTACCCCAAGAAAGATTGTTTTACCACAGTTTCATAATGAAAGGTTGCACCGCCGAAATGTCTCTTTTGGTGTTTTGGGAACATCTAGATCAGGGATTGCCAACTGTATGCCTGCAGGCACCAAAGTGTCAGCCTAAGGGTTTTTATATGCCAGCGTGAAAAATCGGAGCAATCGCCCTGTAATCCCCAGACTGTTTCAAATACAGATATATACAGTTATACCCAGATATTTATTAACAAATAAAGTACAAATAAAATAAAATATAAGTACAAAAACCAGTAGCTTTCGGAACACGTGTCCCTTTATCAACTGATAAGTTAATATAAAATTTGAATACACTACAAGCAAAGTGTGGCACGTTAATCATGCGTCATTGTTGTAGCACGGACGTGTGCTGCCTTACGCCAGTGATCATCCATCAATAAAACGGTTGTCTCTAGGATGGGATGCAGACGCATGCCTTTCTGGCGATTTAATGCCTTAGGGTTGTTTATTATGTTTAGTGACTCTAGCCATAGGCGGTAACGAAAGTGTCGCGCGTGGTCCACTATCACAAAGTCGCGCTTGGGGTCAAGATCGTGGTTGGTAGCCCAAAAATGTTCTGCGAGCACGGACTGGTCAGTTTCGGCAAGCCGGATTGCTCTGTCGTGTTCCGTGAGGCGATCCTGGAGACGTCTCGATGTCTCACCTACGTAGCAACTGTTACAGGCCTTACAGGTGATACGGTACACTACATTGCTGCATAAGACAGGTGTGACAGGGGTCTTCACACTGGAGACAAGTGAACGTAGGTTCCTACCGGGTAATTGTACACATTTGATGTTGTAACTTCTAAGGATCTTCGAGATACGTCCTGACACTCCTGGATATTACGGAATGTAGGCGGACGATATGCCGACTTGCTTCGGAGGTCTTGGGTTGAATGTAAATTCTTCTGCCTGTAACAAGCATCTGTTTAGTACATGGGATGGATAACCGCATCTGGTTAGGTCCGCCTTCACACGGGAGATCTCGTTACGTCTAATTGTGTCGGTGCTGGAATGGCTCCAGGCCCTGGAGAATAGGGTGCGGGCAGTGCTATTGAGATGGCTTGGAGCGTGGCCGGACCCGTAATTGGTGAATTGACCGCACCACATGGGTTTGCGGTATACTGAGGTCTCTAGACGTGGGCCTACGCGATGCACTAGTACGTCCAGAAACGGGAGCGAACCGTTCATCTCTGATTCTATGGTAAACTTGATGAAATTGGATAGGGAGTTGAGGTGTTCTAGTAGTACCGTTTCAGAACCACGTGGTATTATGGTAAAAATATCGTCGACGTATCTACACCACGTTGTAATAGGTGTAGGTGGGTTCTGGTGTATCTGCTCCTCTAGATCTTCCATGGCGATGTTAGCTACTACGGAACTGACAGGGGCACCCATAGCAGTGCCATGTACTTGTTTGTAGAGTGAGTCTTCAAAGGTGAAGATGCTGCTAGAGAGGCATAGGTTGAGGGCGGTACAGATGTCATCAGTGGATAGTGACGTCCTGGATTGGAGGCTTAAGTCGCTCTCAAGGAGCCTTCTGGCGCAGTGCACGGCCTGTTGGACGGGAATCGAGGTGAATAAAGAGACCACGTCAAATGATGCCATGACAGAGTTGTCAGGGATAGAAATGTCCTTAATGATGTTAATAAATTCACTGCTGTTTTTAACGGTGTGAGATGTATTACCTATAAGAGGCGAGAGGAGGCTCGCGATGTGTTTGGACAGTTCATACGTTGGGGCACTGCAGCAAGACACTATAGGTCTGAGAGGAATACCCGGTTTATGGATCTTTGGTAATCCGTAGAATTGCGGTAGTTGGCAGCCAGTAGCACGTAGAAGATGGTGAGTCGCGGTCGGGATCTTCTTATCTTTAAGCCATGCGTGGACAAGTTTATTAACATTTGCTTCCAGACGTTTCAAGACTTTAACGGGAGGATCAGGTAGAGGTTCATATACGTTAGGATCGAGTAATAGGGCCAAGGCTTTCTCTCGGTAGGCTGATCGGTCCAGCACAACAGTCCGGCGCCCTTTATCCGCAGGAAGTAAAACGATGGAGTTGTCTTTTCTTATAGATGACAGGGCGGCACGCTGGCGGTGGTTGAGGTTTGAGTACGTTTTTCGAGTGTTGCGGAGGATTGCGGCAGTCTTAAGCCTCCAATCCAGGACGTCACTATCCACTGATGACATCTGTACCGCCCTCAACCTATGCCTCTCTAGCAGCATCTTCACCTTTGAAGACTCACTCTACAAACAAGTACATGGCACTGCTATGGGTGCCCCTGTCAGTTCCGTAGTAGCTAACATCGCCATGGAAGATCTAGAGGAGCAGATACACCAGAACCCACCTACACCTATTACAACGTGGTGTAGATACGTCGACGATATTTTTACCATAATACCATGTGGTTCTGAAATGGTACTACTAGAACACCTCAACTCCCTATCCAATTTCATCAAGTTTACCATAGAATCAGAGATGAATGGTTCGCTCCCGTTTCTGGACGTACTAGTGCATCGCGTAGGCCCACGTCTAGAGACCTCAGTATACCGCAAACCCATGTGGTGCGGTCAATTCATCAACTACGGGTCCGGCCACGCTCCAAGCCATCTCAATAGCACTGCCCGCACCCTATTCTCCAGGGCCTGGAGCCATTCCAGCACCGACACAATTAGACGTAACGAGATCTCCCGTGTGAAGGCGGACCTAACCAGATGCGGTTATCCATCCCATGTACTAAACAGATGCTTGTTACAGGCAGAAGAACTTACATTCAACCCAAGACCTCCGAAGCAAGTCGGCATATCGTCCGCCTACATTCCGTACTATCCAGGAGTGTCAGGACCTATCTCGAAGATCCTTAGAAGTTACAACATCAAATGTGTACAATTACCCGGTAGGAACCTACGTTCACTTGTCTCCAGTGTGAAGACCCCTGTCACACCTGTCTTATGCAGCAATGTAGTGTACCGTATCACCTGTAAGGCCTGTAACAGTTGCTACGTAGGTGAGACATCGAGACGTCTCCAGGATCGCCTCACGGAACACGACAGAGCAATCCGGCTTGCCGAAACTGACCAGTCCGTGCTCGCAGAACATTTTTGGGCTACCAACCACGATCTTGACCCCAAGCGCGACTTTGAGATAGTGGACCACATGCGACACTTTCGTCACCGCCTATGGCTAGAGTCACTAAACATAATAAACAACCCTAAGGCATTAAATCGCCAGAAAGGCATGCGTCTGCATCCCATCCTAGAGACAACCATTTTATTGATGGATGATCACTGGCGTAAGGCAGCACACGTCCGTGCTACAACAATGACGCATGATTAACGTGCCACACTTTGCTTGTAGTGTATTCAAATTTTATATTAACTTATCAGTTGATAAAGGGACACGTGTTCCGAAAGCTACTGGTTTTTGTACTTATATTTTATTTTATTTGTACTTTATTTGTTAATAAATATCTGGGTATAACTGTATATATCTGTATTTGAAACTATGGACCCCAGTACTCCAGGCCCATTTGTCCCCAGACTGTGTTGGATTGTCGGGTCACCGACCGGTAACCTGAGGTACTAGGGCAAGGCATTATATTTATATCTTGCAGCAACGGCCTTCCAAGTGTAATAGGCAAAGAGGTTGTAAAATGTTTTCTTTGGAGCTTTTCCAGTTATTTTAGTCATTTTCGGTTTTCTTTTCCAATTTTCTTGGGTTTTCTAACCTAACCTTCCCGGTCCCGAAGTTAGGAATTCCGAAGAGAACCCTGTAAATCCAATGATTTCGTGACGTATATATCTCAGTTTGAATCTTCATATGTGTCATAGAAGAAAGCAGAGTAGGGTACTGAATTTAAGAATTACCATTAGTAGACTACGGTTGCAGGAAAGTGATCCAAACTTAATAGGATATGGACCGGAAGAAACCCGCCGTTAATGAGAAAAGGGTGAAGCAAGATTACCTTTAGTCTCCAGATAGAGAAGTTTTATAGAATAAGAACGGTGTTTTGAGGAAGCATTTTTCTAAGAATTTTTCAAAATAGCCTGAAAAGGAAAGTATCTTTTTTTGGCAGTTCCACTAAGAGTTTTGTTTAAACAAGACCATTGGTGAGAGCACTTATAGTTTCCTAGTCCCTTTTTGGATACCAGTGAATATAGGGATAGTGGAAGAGATTTATTTTGTGTTTAATTGGGTGATTTTGTGAAAATTTAACAATTTTATATGTTAAAATAAAATACAAAGTATATAATTCCTTGGTATAATTTTATATTATGTTTATTTTTAGGTGGAACCAACAAAGAGTAACTTAATATGAGTGGAAAAAGACAAATGGGAAAATCATATCATTTCAACAACCTCAAGAACAATTCTCTTTATCATGTGTAATGGAAAGTGTGTGTGTTTGTATCGTAATTTTGTGGCAGTATCTAAGAAGCATAACAATGAGAGGCATTTTAAAACGAATCACAGAACCTTTGACACAGACCATCCACATAACTCTGCTATAAGGAAAAACAAATTTCGTGCATTAAAATCTGAAATTTCAATTCAACAGTTGCTTTTCACTAAGCATATTAAGTCTTCAAATGCAACGATATCATCTTTCAAAATTGCTTATGTTCTTGAGAAAAGATAAAAGCCATTCGAGAATGGAGAAGTAGTTAAGGAAGCAACGTTGTCTGCTGCAGATTCCCTTTATGAAGATTTCAGCAATAAGTCAGCCATTATTTTGTCAATTAAAGATTTACAACTATCTGCTAATACAGTAAACCCCCGCTATTCGCGGTATCTGTATTCGCGGTTTCGCGATCGCCGATTTAATATAAAATGAAACCTAAAAAAATGCGAATTTTAAAGCGCCGTGAATATTTTCCGCCATAAAAAACATGAGCGTGGCTAAAATTATCTTTCCCGGTCAAAACAGCGCTCAGTGGGCGGGGGGGAGAGGGGTGACAAAATCGCGAGCGTGGATATTTCTCGCTAATCCTTGTTCAGTATGTGTTATGCGCTTGTCATGGAAGGTTTCGTCGTTTGCTTTTAATTTCTATGCTTATAAATTGAATAAATTTATCAATTTATAAATTGATATGCTTACAAAAATGATAAATCTACCGTTTTGCAGTGTAAAACAGACTTTTTCGAGTGTGTTAACGGAAGAAAGTGACTTTATTGTGGACAAGTTCTTTCTAACCTGTACAAAAATATGGCTACGAATTACAAGAGAAATGTGAAAATATCAAAGAAGGTGATGACATTAGCGAATAAAATTGAGTTATTAGATAAAATTTCTAATGGTGAAAGTGTCTCTTCAGTGGCAAAATATTATAAAATCAATGAGGCAACGGTACGATCAATCAAAAAATCGGAATAAAAAATCCGCCGTAGTGTCCATGAAAACGCGCTAATTGCTTCAAAAATTTGCTCTGTAACTCGTGATATTAAATTAGAAAAAATGGAAAAAGCTTTAAATCTGTGGATAGAAGACCGAACTCAAAATAAAATTCCGTTAAGTTCACTCATCATTCGTGAAAAGGCAAAACTCCTTTATCAAAACTTTAGCGAAACTGGTGATAGCACTGGCGGGATAAGTTTTTTTGCTAGCAAAGGCACTGGTTTGAAAGATTTATTTGAAATTTCTAATAAATATTACATTTAATATTAAATTGTTTCTTATTTTCGTTTCGATGCCATATGCTTGCATTTCACTATGTACATAGTCATATTATGAAGGTACATATAACACATACATAGACAAAATTTTAGACTAGTTTTTCTTATATATTTCATACTTTGGAATGGAACCCCTTTATTTCTATGGGAGCCATAACTCAGTATTCGCGACATTTCTCAGGAACGTAACCCCCGCGAATAGCGGGGGTTTACTGTACTATAAAAAGGAGGGTAGTGGGAATTTCAAAAAAAATTAAAGTCACAGTTGATGGGTGACCTTCACACCTGTGCCTACTATTTATTATAATTTGATGAGTCAACAGACATAACAAATACTAGTGTCAATGACCACAGATGGTGCATCTATGATGGTAGGTATCAGAAACAGTTTCATTAGTCAGTGTAAGAAAGATACTTCATTTCCAGCACTAATTACATATCATTGTATTATCCACTGGGAAATACTCTGTGCAAAAGTGATTCGTTTTAAGAATGTGATGAATGTGGTAACAAAAACTATAAATTTCATTCGTTCTTCAAGTTTGCAGCATAGGCTATTTAGATCTTTCTTGAAAGAAGTCGAATCTGCGTATTCAGACTTGATATTGCACATCGAATCATTGCAGAGCTTAAGCATGCATGTAACTGGTCAGTTAAATGACCAAAACGGCAACCAGAATGAATGGGCAATGTGATGGATGTGCAGAAACAATTTTCTCAGTTTGCACATAAAAGTTATTGCTATTTACTAATATGCCTGAAATGTAACACAATGTGTTCATTAACTAACTTATTTCCCCTTCAAAAACAAATTCTGAAGAATCTAATTTTTGATCAATTCTTTTTTCTCCAAAAGAATTTCACTAGGATTCCTACACTTTCTGCTTTACTTATTTTACTGTTAATTTCCATGTCTATTCTTCCACTTTCATTAAAGACTGCTTTGTTATTTACTCTACATACTATACTTGTCTTGTCTCACAACTTTTCAAATTGTGTATCTAATTTTAATGTAGCACCACATGCAATCTATATCTAATTTATTCAGAGATTCTTGAAGATCTTGTAATATTCTTGAAGCTAAATATTCAGCAGCATAATATCATTTACTCATAATGATCCAATTTTTATATCTCACATACTAAATTTTTCACTAACATTGAACTACTAAATTGTCCATGAAACAAATTTTAATAAGGTGCAGTCCTGTCTCACTCCAAGTTTAACCTTAAACAATTTTCCAATGCTTTCTTCAGTGCTCACTGCTGAATTTCCATTTTTATACAAACTTTTTATTCTATTTAAAAGATTATCCTTGATGGCATATTTTTCTAATATTAGAAAGGACAGATTTCTAGGTGATTTAGCATATGTTTTTTCAAGAGTGAGAATTCCTGAGCATAGGTTTTTGTTATGGTCTCATGATTTTCTATAATCTGTCAATACAAACAGATGAGATGTCCAAAATTATTCGGTCATCTAGTGCCTCAAATCTGTTCAGACATTGCACATAAGTGGAAGGTGGAATGCACAAACAACAAAATTTGAAATGTTTCACCAACTTTTCAAAAGTTAAGAATTACAGAGAAACAGTCAACGATGGCTAAAGTCATTGTAAATTAGGACAGTTTGTCCCCCTGGTCAAATGAAATATTCATGTTAAAGCCATTTACGCAGTTTATATATAAATCTAGAGGTTAATGAACTAAAATCGCTTTCATATAAATATTAAAACAAAATTTACCATTTTGTTTTAATATTTATATGAAAGAATGCAACTAAGATAAATATTACAAACAAAATGACAAATATCTGACTGCAAATATTATGCATACTTGGATTTCATCAGTAGTGGGATCTGGTCCATAGTGAAATTCCCTGTGCAGTTTTCCAGAGTATAAGTCTTGAACAAATTGCTTCAGTTTAGTTGGAATGCTGGAAAAATATCCATAAATTATAAAAGTAATAAATGCAAAAAAAAAAAAAAAAAAAAACTCTTATAATTAGATTGAGATTGAAAATAATTCTTAAGTATTAAACCAATCACAACAATATTTATCCAAGCATAAGTTGACTCTCAATTTGTTAACAGCAGATATATAAATCTAGAGGTTAACTTTGCACATATACATAAATCAGAGATTTTACAAGGTGAGGCTATTAAATAACACAACTGTTGCAATAAAATATGAAATATTTCATACCTTACAAATTATCCCCTTCAAAATAATTGCCTTTGGCTTGCACACACTGTTCCTTACATTTCTGGAAATCATCTTCTGTAAGTACTTTAACACTTTAGTCATTTTTTGCTGAATGTCTCAATGGACTGAAAATGGGTTCCTTGAAGTACGTTTTAATTTAAAGAAAAGAAAAAGTCACAAAGGGCTAGATCTAGCAAATAGGTTGTACATAGAGGGATTTGTTTTTTGGCCACAACTGGTGGGTGGGGGGGGGGGAGAGCACGTTGTGTGCTGGAGCATCCAACCATCCTTCCACAGTTCAGGTCTCTTCCTTTGAATTTTCTATGCAGCCTTGTCAGAACTTCAGTGTCAATGTAAGTATGTTTGATTGCCAGTCTGATTTGGTCAGACATATTCAGCCATAATAATTCCTTTAATATCAAAGAAATCTAAAATAAAATTTAACTTTTTATATTTATATATATATATATATATATCCAATATTTTAAATTAAATAAAATAAAACATAAGCCAGTAGTATGGCAAAAACTGTAGAGCGAAAATTAACATAAAAATAACCCAAATAAACAATCGAACAAAAAGAAAGAATAGATATAAATATTAGCCCATAAATCCTTTATAATTTTGAACTTTAAATCCAATTAAAACTATACAAAATTTAGACTAATGCCAATTATTTATTAATTTAGCGGTACCCCCCCCCCCGAGAGGTACCAGTTCCGAAAGACGTGAAATATCACCAAAAGAGGGTTAAAGGAACTACCAGACGATAACAAAATCAAAATAAATTAAAATAAAATAAAATAAAATAGACTGACCATCATGCCCCATATCGACAGAGGACCATGAGGCCAATAATGGTCATGGAATCGCTGCATTTCAATCGCTATACAAATCGTCGCCATGGTGAAAAGATCGAAGTACCAATTCACGCTCCCTCCTCCGATCGATCCACCAATGCAGAGGATTTGCACGGCGGTGGTCCTTATGCAGCGAAAAATAAAATATAGAACAGACAGCACTCTAGAGCAGAGCCACACCACTGACATACTGTAAGCTGAATCAGCTTATATAGAAGAAAAAAGGAAAATAGATGGCGGCACAGGCGTTGCTAAATTAGCATATTGACCCATTACTATTGAATTATATTAAATGTTGACAAAAGTTAAATTATAATAAAATAAATAATTAAGCATTCATTAGAGGCAGCATCTTGCAATTCCTCCATATGAAGCTGAAATATATACTATCATTGAATTATATTAAATAAAGTTAAATTATAATGAAATGAATAAATAAATAAGCATTCATTAGAGGCAGCGACTTGCAATTCCTCCATATGAAGCTGAAATACATCCAATATTTTAAATAAAATAAAATAAAACATAAGCCAGTAGTATGGCAAAAACTGTAGAGCGAAAATTAACATAAAAATAACCCAAATAAACAATCGAACGAAAAGAAAAGAAAGAATAGATATAAATAGTTCATTTCATTATAATTTAACTTTATTTAATATAATTCAATGATAGTATATATATATATATATATATATATATATATATATATCCAATAATTCAAAGATAATTCAAAATAAAACGAAATTAAAACATAAGCCAGTAGTATGGCAAAAATGTAGAGCGAAATATTAACATAAAAATAACGTAAAATAAAATGAACAAACAGGAAAGGGAAAGTAAAGGTAATAAGACATAAACAGTAACCGATTGTACCCTATATAATTTAGCACTTTAAATCCAATTAATAGAACCGATGTCAAATTTAAAATAATGCCAATTATAATATGATTTAGCGGTATCCCCCTTGAAGGTACCAGTTCCGAAAAACGTGAAATATCACCAAAAAAGCGGTTAAAAGAACTACTAAAAGCAAAACAAAATATCATGATATTTTGTTTCCCTTTGTTTACCTTTACTTTCCCTTTCCTGTTTGTTCATTTTATTTTACTTTATTTTTATGTTAATATTTCGTTCTACATTTTTGCCATACTACTGGCTTATGTTTTAATTTCGTTTTATTTTGAATTATCTTTGAATTATCGGATATATCAGGGCTTCATGTGGAGGATGTGCACTTTGCTGCCTCTAATGATAGCTTAATATTTATTTTTTTTCTTATTTTATCTTACGTTAAACCTTAAGCCATTATTTAAATATATATATTTATATATATTTGTTTTGATACCTATGCTATCTTCATGCTTAGGTGTGGGGTGGACTGAAAAGTAATGCCTTTTACTTCAAACCTCAGTATTAGGCAGTGAAGCAAGTTCCTAGTAGGTTCTACAGTATATGTATCTAACATTTTCTAGTTAGCAAGCACAGTTGTGTTTCTGCATGGTTATTCATCTTCAAATGACATTTTTTCAGATGGAAGAATTTTTGAATACAGATAAATTTTGGCAGTTCCGTAAAAAATCTCACAACTGAACAAATTCATCGTTGATTATTAGCTGCATATAAGGATGAAACTGTTATGTCAACACAGGTTGGCTGGTGGGTTTCATGAGTCAAAGGTAGTGACAGTGGTCAAGTTACTGTCAATGATTGGTGATGAAGCAGATAGTGATGCCAACTGTGATGTGCATAAATGAAAAGTAGATGAACTTGTTCAGTGATAAAAATTTATTATGGGGAATGAAGATGTGGTTATATCACCATCGAATTGACCCTTAAGAAACATGTGAACAACAAAATAAACACAGCAAATTAATTAATACAGGTAGTTCTTAACTTTACAAGTTAATTTGTTCCTAGCACTCGCTTGTAAAGGGAAAACTCATAAAGCAGGAATTTATTTCTCATAGACGTAATGTTAAAAACAGAGGTTATGTTCTCAACAATGAAATTTGACCATAGAAATTATTGACCTTATATAAAGGTTAACAAAACAATAGTTTATTGCTTAAACAATGATTTATTTATCCAAAGAAATGAAACCACAGCCTTTAAAATCAAGCAAATTATAATAATAAAGAAATTATTTATGTCATATAAACATTAAAGAATGTTTATTCTTTATCATTATTGACTGATCATGAAGAATAATGAAATCATGTTTGCTTAGGATCTCATATTTTGTTTCCAATGTTATTTCTCTTTGCTATTTCCTTTTATCAATGTCACTTTCTCTAGTATTACTTCTTTTTGGCATATTGTACAGTATTAATAAGCAGGATAAGTCTGAAATAAGACAAGACAGCAAAAATGGAGAGCAACACAACCACTTGTATAACCTCAGCATGCTTTATGTTTGTCAGTTAGTGAGATGCTCTCATCTGCCTGTAGTACTGTGTATTGTATAGCTATGTGCATGGCTTGAAATGCAGTATTCATGAATATTTAGCATTTATTTATTGCAATAAACATTCATATTTTTGATTTGTCGATACCTGATACTTGAAAAAAAGAACTTGTAAACCTGGGAACTCGTAAAGCGGACACTGCCTGTACTGTTAATAGGGTAACACAGAGTGCTGCACGTACCACTAAAGATTACCTGCAATACAATGAGGATCAGTCAGTTTCAAAACTGACTGATCCCTCACAACAGGCAGTCACAGCACTCTCAGCTTTTAAACAAATGACCAATTAACCTATTTTGCAGTGTCATCTGTTTGGAAGCAGTGCAATACCATGGAACTTGTTGCAAAAGCAAGTTCCTTCTGCTGTAAGAATTAACACCACTATATTATTTATGCACTGTTTAAGTCCTATTGGGAAAAAAAAAAAACAGATCAAAGAACAAGATATCCTGCAAGCATTTTATAAAGAAAGAAATATCACTCTTTTTTGCATGGATTCTTAAAGACAAATGAGATGAGTGCTGGACTGCTCTAAAAACATTTCTGGATTGTACTCCAGAAGTGTTTTTAGAGCAGATTATACTGTTTTTTATATATATGTATAAAAAATGTGCTACATTTTAAAGAATTTTGGATTATAAAGTGCTGCATTTTACAAAGATTACTGTATATCAAATTAAAGGGCACAAAATGAGACATCATTATAAATAATGTTAAGAATAAGTGAGCTGAAAACTTACTTCATAAGTACAAGACAATGTTCAGAAAAAAATGAAAGGTGCCAAGTCAGAGTTAATTATGAAAGTGTTTGACACAACAGAATTCACTGATCTGGCTCTGGAGGGTCTGTGCAAGACTCATTGATTAGATTTTTTTTTTTTTTTTTATCGTGGCTTCTGCTTGTTAACAGGAGAGAGTTTTCACATGGATGAGATATACTTAAATAGGAGTAGAAGAATATTTGCTGATGCTATCAAGGCAGTGCTAAGTGAGTCAGAAAACTGCTAGCTTGGGAGGGGTGGGAGGTACATAGATTAATAGCAACCACAGCTGATATATAAGTGATTGTTGCATTGCTTTTATTGGGATATGTAGCAGCCTGGAAAGCAAGGTGTTAGCAATTACAAGACCCACTGGGGGTTCTCAACAAAAAAGAAATATATGAGCTGTATTAGGGTTACTAAGAGCAAAATGGGTGCACATTTTATACACTAAAGCTATGAGTTTTATGGATAATGGAAACATAGTGACACTCAGCCATGCAAGAAGCAGAATTTAAATATGTTACACAAAGGATAGACAGGAAGGAGTAATGCCCTTGGTTAAAAGCACAGAAAATATAAGGCAGTGCACCCAGGTGACAGGGATGGCAGTGTAATTTGGTGCAAGCACTGAGGAAGGAAAAAAATGGGGGTGGGGGAGAAAAGGAGTATGTTACAGGCTACATGACTGTAATAAGTATAACAAACAAATACAGTAGAGCATCAAAAATCTGAACGTCAATAATCTGAATGAGCAAGTATTTATTTATTATTATTATTATTTTTTTTATGCTGGTGCCATAAAATAATTGCATAGTAAGTGCTGGTTGTTGTGATCACATTTGCAAACTGAACTTTGATATATTAAACGGCAATTGCAATAAGTGAAAAATAGGAGGAACTTTATCCACAGGCTATAAAAATGAAGATATAAACCGCAAATTTATGCCTTTATTACCTTACCAATTAACAAAATTAATGGTACGTGAAAATCGGAAGAATATTATCCACAGGTCACCAAAAGAAAAATAAATTTACGCTTGCATACATAGCTTAATTAATATACATACAGTACTAACTAAATATACATTTTGTAATCTGTTATTCGACACACTTTGCAACTGATATTTCTGTTTACTGGCATTTTTTGGTGAGTTGTAAAATCAAAACAGTAAAAGAAGATATTAGCGTGATTAAATAACAAAGAACGCGGCAAGCACAAATTGCTACTAAGATGTCATTTGTCATTTGGTTTTTAGGAGCATTAGCAACTAAGGCCATATTGCTCCGGGGATAATGCAGTGGTTATTCCCTGACCTTTCCGCTTCCTCCATATTTGGTGGTCATGGGCTCAAACCCCGGTCTAATCAAGAAGCGGCACACACGTGAGACAACCGGTAAAAAACAAGACAAGAATATGTGTGTATATATTTACCGTAAGTTTTACTAATTTACAACAGTTTGGAATTCAAAAATATAAACCAATAATAAAATATTAACTTTTCTTATTGTAATTTCCATATAGCCAATTTATTCTCACAAAAAGTTTTCGTTAACTTTTGCTGAGCTCTTGTTTCCGTAGCCAATCTATGGTTGCAATTAGGGTATTTATTCTTACCATAATAACCCGTAATCAGGCTCACGACAATTCTAGAAATGCGAAATCTTTGATAGACATCAAGCGTGGGAATGTCATTACCTTAAGAATGAGTGGCCCAAGCAAAATTAAGTGGATTTTTATTGGAAATAATATTCCTGTAAAATTGCTGGCAAAGATAAACCAGACACACCAAGGAAGAAAAAAGTGCCGCTTAGGGAAGGGGTGGGGGAAAGGAAGCACAAAGGGTGCCGAAATTATCACACCCTGGCTAGATTTTTGTCACCATATACAGTACTGTACAAGCTTATGAGATGTGAGCTCCTGGCCTTTGGCTGTGAAGGGACAGTTGCAACTCTATTTACACCTGTCTACACTGGTGTTCAATGAAAGTGCATCACCTAGGAATTTCACATTTCTAACCCTTTTTCGGGATGGCATGTTACATTAATGACTAGCATCACAAATAGAAATATAAACAAAAGATATTTATTAATAGTTAAGGCAAAGCTAAGTAATACTGACAGGTGCTCTCAAAATATTCCAAAATGAGCATTTGCAACCTTTATGCAACAGTTTTGGTAAATACAACAATTATGGTGAAATGTTATCAGAAGCCCTCAATTTGCTTCAGTTTATCATTTTAAATGGAAAACAAAATGAAAAGTTCACCAGGTGCAACTAATATTTAGTTGAACCTGGTGAACTGCAGCACACATCTGGCTCTGATGACTGCAGCACACCATCGAGGCATTGACAAGATAAATTTCTTAAGATAATCAACTGATAGTTTGTGGTTCCAAACACGAATTATGGCTTCAAGAAGGGTCTTTGCTTTCTTTCTGGCAACTGCAGATTCCACATGATGCCAACAGTTCTCTATAGAATCCAGGTCCGGGCTGTTTCCTGGCCAGCTAAGAGTTGTAATGGACCATTCTTCCAACCATTTTTTCACCTGTAACAAATGTAAACACATTACTGTTGAAACTCTAACACAGAAATGAAGCTAAAGTAACTACAGAAGCGCCTACTTACACTTTTTGCCCGATGACAAGGAGCAGCTTCGTCCTGAAAGATGCAGTTACTTGGCAGGTTGAAATGGTTTGTGGTTCCAAACACGAATTATGGCTTCACGATTTTTTTTTTTTTTTTTTGATTTGGTAGTTGTTGGCGCATTGGCTTCTGTGGCCATATTGCACCTCCAAAGGTTTTTGCAGTACTTTGATCCAAGCCCGAGGCGGGAATCGAACCCGCGACCTTTGGGTTGCCGGGCAGGTACTTTACCCACTCGGCTGGCTTCACGAAGGGTCTTTGCTTTCTTTCTGGCAACTGCAGATTCCACATGATGCCAACAAGCTGGCTCCAACTGGTTAACTGCCTTCCAACATAGCCAGGTATCCATTGGCATTTACGGAACCTTTTATAAACTGCAGGTGACCTACTCTGCGATACTAAATTCATCCCCATATCATTTGGCTGGTATTTTTAACCATGTCTACAGCGAATTGTTTGTCTCTCATCAGAGCCATGCAGGTTGAATTTCTTCTCATCTGAGAAAATAACTGACTTCCACTGCTTGGGGGTCCATTTGACATGCTCCTTACACCAAATTAATCAGGTTTTTTTCATTTTTTGTTTGAGGAGGGGCTTCTTCTTAGGATGACAGGCAAGTCCATTTTTGAAGAGGCACCTTCTGACTGTTACTGTACTTGCTACCACTCCTGTATGTTCTTCCCATTCTCTTTTCAGCTCAGATGAAGCTTTATGGTTTTTCATCATTAGCAGAGGCATACGATGCGAGAAAGCAAGTTTATGCAACATCAGCCAAAAAAAAAAAAAAAACCCTCCTACTTCACCCCTCCATTCATTCCAAATGCCTTTAAGGCATAAGCGCTTCAAAACACGGCCCTGTTTTGGCGTAGAGACTCGTTTGCGTTCGGTTCCTTTTTTCCCATCAGAAGAACCAATATTCTTGAGTTTGGAAAGAAATCTACTCACTGTCGACTGATTACAAGACACTCTATAAGCAATATGACAGGAAGAACATCCTTCCTCACGTAAAGCAACAATAGCACTCTTTCTTTGTGCCATTAACTGCACTTAACTCGCCATGCTGACAAACAAAGAATGACCTCAACTCTTGCAGAAGGTGGTTATATAGCTGAAAGTAGCAGCTGATGCAATATTACATCATCACCTACGCATGTCAATCTTATCTGATGCAATCTGTAAGAAATATTGCATTTTCTTATGTTATTCGGATGACAATTAATTTTAAGGGGTGATGCACTTTCTTTGAACACCAGTGTATATTGTGTATTCGTCATGTAGTTGCAATAAAGATCTCTCTTTCGTGGCCCAAATGCTGCTAGCCATTGTGGATTGAAGTGTGTTCCACTCTACAGTTTATAGCCATTGTCAGCTTAACAACAGGCTAGCAAAATTCTTAAATTAATTAACAATCAGCTCATGTGAGCCAGTGCAAGCTGGCTCCAACACACCACTGGATATAAAACGAAGAAAAGATTCTGAACATTTATTTACAGTGTTTTATTTTACTGTATTGTAGTCATGGCGTCTTCTTTTAGAAGAAAGCAGAAATTTTTACCAATTGAATCGAAGATTGAGATTTTAAACAGACTTTCAAAGGGAGAAGGCAGGTCTTCATTAGCAAAATTTTATGAGATTGGAAAGTCAACCATAACAGACATTAAAAATAACAAGGAAAAAATTTTTAAAGATCGCAACAAAACTTGATTCAGATGACAGTGCAAAAAAAAAAAAAAAAAAAAAAAAAACAAATGTATGAGAACAGCTAACGCCCCATCCCCCAAAGATGCCGTTTATTTGTGGTTCACACAGAGACGAAGTTTAGGAGAACCCATATTTCGACCTTTGTTGTGTGAAAAGGCGCTGGATTTCAACAAAAAAATTAGGTGGTCCCCCAGATTTTAAAACCAGTACAGGCTGGCTAAAAAACTTTAAATCATGGCATGGCATGGCATTAGAGAACTTCACATTGAATGGGAAATTTTATCTTGTGATTTTGCTGCAGCAGAATCATTTAAAAAAAAGTTTCTCAATCTTATGGAAAGTGAAGGATATTCCAAAGATGACATGTACAATGCTGACTAGACTGGAATAAACTGGAAGTCACTGCCTCGAAAATCGCTTGCATCTCTTCATGAAACAGCTGCTCCTGGGTTTAAAGTGAGTAAAGAGAGAATTACAGCTATGGTTTGCACTAATGCCAATGGAACTCATGCTTTGCCATTGACATTGATAGGAAAATCAAAGAAACCCCTGTTATTTTAAATAATGTCTCCTGCCTCCCTGTAAGTTATAAAGCACAAAAAAATGCATGGATGAACTCAGAAGTGTTTACTGATTGGTTTACCAACCATTTTATCCCGAATGTCAAGCAGTATCTCAAACAAAAGGCAAAATGGGCAAGTTCCTGCTTATCCTAGAAAATGTGCCATCACATCCTTCAATGGAAACATTAAACAAAATAAGACGATGGATTCAAGGTCGTGTTTCTTCCACCGAACGTTTCCTCACTCCTCCAACCGATGGAACATGGAGTCATCAAGAAGTTGAAGAGGATCTACAAAACACAAGTCTTGAATCGTTTACTTTTAGCAGAAAACAATAAAGAAAGCATCTTAGCTTGTTCGAAAAAGCTCAATCTCAAGGACAGCTGCTACATGTCAGCTGACACGTGGGAATCACTCACTACGCACAATTTAAAAAATTACTTGGAAAAAATTGTGCCCTATTGCAGAAGAAACTGTAGGAGATGGACAAATGCTGAATGAGATGATCAATTTGTTTCAGTCAATCCCTGGATTTGAAGATTGCAATGCAGGTGATGCAAGACAGTGGCTGGAAAATGATTTTGTTGCAACAGGGTTTCCTGTTTTACGAAAATGAAATTGTGAATGTGAAAGAAACTGGAGCTCCTGAAAATGATATGGACAAAGATGACAACGAAGAAAATTAAGTCAACACATGGTCTACGGCATGCTGAGGCATTCGCCGTGCTAGGAGACTGCGATGGCTTGGTACAAGCAACAAACTGAATGCTGTCCAACTCAACTACTCTTGCTGAAAAGAGTAAGAGATCTGGCAGCAAAGAAATGAAGTTTGAAAATGGTGCAGCAAAAAATAAGTAATTATTTTCATGAAAGGCCTATAAATGTGTTATTGTGATTGAAAGTTCGATTTGGTTTGTTACCTATGATAAAAATACGTAAGTACAACATAAGACTTTATTTCTAAACTTGTTAAATTCCCTTTTTTTAGTCTCCAGACAGTATTTTTAATGAGTTCGAAAATCCAAACAAATCGGAAATAGGAACTATTCCCGATCCAAATTAGTTTGGATTATCGATGTTCTACTGTATACAGACAGGAATAAGCTAATAAACAAAAATGTATTATAATGAGGGAATTTAGTTGTCCAGATATTTACAGGAACTTACAGATTGGCTACACATGCCCTAGCACAACTTTTCTGGATTTTTGTTTTAGCATTAGTTGAGGCATATGATGCAAGAAAGCAAGCTTATAGAGCATCAGCCAAGAAAAAAAAAAAAAACCCCTTCCCATTTCACCCATCTGGTCATTCCAAATGTTTGTCTAGTTCAGCCTTGAATTTATTTAGGCTATCAATTTCCACAACAGATGGAAGTCTGTTCAAGCAACCAACTACCCACTGGCTAAAGACAAAATTCCACACATCTATTCTACAACTGTTTTTCCTCAATTTGAATCTATGCCCCCTTAGGTTCTTAATCTCAGCAAGTGGAAGTATCCTTTCAGCATTAAGCCTCCTCAAACCATTCAAGGCCTTGTACACCTCAATCAGATCATCTCGCAGGTGCCTAGTCTCTAGACGCTGCAACTTACAGAATTTAAGCCGCTCCTGATAAGAGAACCCCTTTGTTCCTGTCATCAATATTGTTGCCCTCCTATGTACTCATTCTAGAAACTCCACATCCTTCCTAAAATGAGGCCTCCAGACCTGTACGCAGTACTCAAGGTGTGCTTGACCATTGCCTTATACAAAGGTATAATCACTTCCTTGTCTCTGCCAGAAAAGTTCCTATATATTATTGACAAAACTCCATGACCTGTTCTGGCAGCTCGTCTGCACTGCTCAGAGAACTTCATATCCGACTGCACAATTACCCCCAGGTTTTTTCATTCTCCACCTCCCTGAGTGTAGTAACACACAGTTGGTACATTTCTCTTTGGGTTACTGCTGCCCATATGCAGTACTTTCCATTTGTCAATATTAAACTTCATTTGCCACTTATCAGCCCATCTACCTAACTTTTTTAGATCCTGTTGCAGTAGCATACTGTCTTTACTATCATTAACAACCCTACCAGCCTTTGTATCATCTGCAAACTTGTACATTAAGCCTGATATACCTTCATCGATCTCATTAATAAATACATAAAACAATAATGGGCTCAGCACTGAGCCCTGGGGGACTTCACTAATAACATTAATTAGTCCATGTAGAGCAGTGTCCATTTATTACCACTCTCTGCCATCTCTCACTCAACCATCGCAGCAACTTGCCTTTAATGCCATACAGCTTCAATTTTACAGTAGTCTTCCAAGTGCAACAGTATCAAAAGTTTTCCTGAAATCCAAGTATATATCAAAATTATTTTTTTGCTTCCAGTTCCTTTGTGATCACATCATAAGTATCCAATCAAATTGATCAGACAAGAATTCCCCTTAACAAACCCATGCTGTGTCTGAACTATTACTGCAGTCTCGTCTAGGTGATCCTGCATCACTTCTTTAACCAGTGACTCCATTATTTTCCCCGGAACAGAAGTTAAACTAACAGGACTATAATTATTTGCATAACCCTTTGTAAATTTGGGATACATTTGCATATCTCCAGACCATGGAGACCTCCCCTGAATCTAAGGATGCTCTCAAAATTATGGCTAAGAGTTTGCTTAGTTCCCTCACTGCATCCTTCAATATAACTGGATAGATTCCATCTGCCTTTTTTATGTTTAACTTCAACAATTTCTCCTCAACTCTGTTCTCCCTTATTGCAAAATCATTTAGCTCCCTGTTAGAATTTAGTAAACTTCTGTCCTCCCCTTCCTTACAGAATTCCTCATGTGTGAATGTAGATGCAAAATACTCTTTCAGTTTGTCAGCTATCTGAGCAGGATCATCAACAGTCGAACCACCAATATCAAGTGGACCAATCTAATTCATCCCTTTCCTTCTAGAGTTTACATAAGTAAAGTCTTTGCATCCCTTGCCAAGGATTTCTCTTAATCAGTTTGGCTTGCCTAACCTCCTTTGTGACTTGATTTCAGACTAGCTTATATCTGCCATAGGCTTCTGTGTCACTGTGAAAAATGCTCCCATGCATTTTTCTTCTCTGCCACGAGCCTTATTAGTTCATCAGACATCCATTTAGGCCTAAATCTTGGAACAGTATTAGTTGGTATGAAAAGCCTAGTACCTTCCAAGATTAATTTCCTGAAGGCCTCCCATTTAGAATTCACTGTTTTAACATCATCAGTTGATCCCACTGTATAGAATTCAAGAACTGCCTGAGACCATTGTAGTCACCTTTACGAAAACAAAAAATCCCTCCCTTTACCCTTGATGGTAGTTACATCTTTAAGTAAATCCCACATCAGTAGCCTGTGATCACTGTCACCTAGTGGTTCCTTTATCTGCAAATCCCTAATGCTCGAGTCATCACTGCTGATAATCAGATCAAGAGTATTACCTCCTCCCAACGCCGCTCGAACATGTTGCTGTAGAAAACTATCCTCCAATAAATCCACAAAAATCTTGCCATCGTGCGAGTGTTCAACCCATAAGTTCCAGTCGATATCTGGAAAGTTAAAATCCCCCATTCCAAGACATTCTGATTTAATGGCCCACTATTTCTCTGCACAATTGTTCACTGTACTCATCAGTCATTAGGCTTATAACAAACTCCTACTCTCATTTTCCCTCTCCCAGTGTTTATGTCACACCAAACTGACTCAACATTGCACAGTCCACCTATGTCAACTGGATGCACTTCCTTAGATTTTATGTTTCTTAACTAACAGCATAAACCCTCCTCCTTTCCTACCCTGTTTATCCTTTCTGTATATATTGTACTCCCCAAATTCCAATTCTGCATTGCTTATATCTGTGTGACACCATGTCTCTGATATCCCAACAATATCCTTTGATTCCTTGATTCGCACTCCAAATTAATCAAATTTATTTACTATACGTCTAGCATTGGTGTACATGCAAGTATACATGTACCTGTTCTTACTCTTAGTTACAGTAACACAGTCCATGTATTTATTTGTTCCATGATCCCAGCAGCTCTTGAAGTCCCCAGCAACTTGCTCTCTAGGCTGCTGCTCATTACAATAGAAGGTGCAAGAATTGCTTTCACCTCTGCCTGCGGCTACTGTTAATCTTTTAGTCTGTGAATCCCCCAAGCAATCAGTTTTCTGACCCACCTAACACTGCCTCAATAGCAAATATATATATAAAAAAAAAAGGAAATTTAAGCAAATATTCTTGCACCCTTTCTATTTAAGTGTATCCTATTCCTGTAGACACCATCTCTCCTGTTAGCAAGCACAGACCACACTAAAAAAAATTTTCTGCAACAGCACATTAGAAAACCAATATGTGAAAGCAAGACTTGATGTGATTACACTGGTCAACAAAAGAAACTCCCCCACCCCAATCAAAGATATAAACACTTTTCTAAGCCAGTTCTGTGTGCCCGATTTCAAACATGTTCTGAGTCTTTTCCTAGCACACATAGTTTTGTAATATGACTGCTGATAATGCAGTCCACTTACTATTAGGTAGATCGATCTAATAAAGTAACTATCCAATGTATATTTCATAATACAGAGCTGTTTTTTTTTTTTTTTTTGTTTTGTTTCAATACAAGTTAATTAAGACAATTTCATCACAAAACACACAGGACTGGTTACAAGTACATTTTTATCACTTTTACAGTTTAAACCCAATAACCTATTGTTAAAAGTATGCACAATTTAAAAATGTCATGCAGATGATTTACTTTGGTACACTGTGCCTGGAATGTTATGGTTCAATGTCCAGCAGCAACCTTCCAACACACATTTGTTTCAGAAACCTCCATGGTAAATTCCATTGATTTAACGTCATGGTTGAATTGTTCCCCCTGCTTGTCACTCATTGTGATAAGGTTTTCAGGAAAGGAGTCAAAATGTAAATGCAAGAAATGATGTTCCAGCTAAACGTTTCAGAACTTCTAAGAGGGGTAGGGTACATCCTGACAACTCGAAATCATATAGCAATGTGGGGTCGGAAATGCTTTCCTGAAGCGGTGTTGTACACAGAAGCACCATAAAGAAAAGAGACCGTAAGTGAGAAATCGTTTTAATAATACATGAAAAGAAGCAAAAGGTACATGGATTAAAGTAAGTGTTCGAAGTTTCTTCCACGGGCTACAATGCACGCCTCACATCTCCGACGCACGGACATCCGAACATTCTGGAATACTCCAAGCGAATTTCGAATTTCTTCGGCAGCTACTGCGATTCTTGCAACCAGCTCCTCAGCATTGTCAACAGGGGTGTCATAAACTAGCGATTTCATATGACCCCAGAAATAAAAATCAAGACATGATAGGTCGGGTGACCGAGCAGGCCAACGCACGGGACCACCACGTCCGATCCACTGTTGACCAAATGTGACATCCAGGTAGTTACGATCATCTCCGCTATAATGGGCAGGGGCTCCATCGTGTTGGAACCACATTGTCTGTTGCGTCGATGCAGAAATCTGTTCATCTCTCAAAAGTTGTGGCAATACTTGCTGCAGAAAGATCAAGTAGATAGGTCCGGTTAGACGACACGGTAACAGGTAAGGGCCGATGAGGTGATCTCCCATAATACCGGCCCATACATTGACCGAAAATCGAATCTGTGCTGCACGACGTCGTATTGCATGCGGGTTCTCGACCGCCCAGATATGGTCGTTATGCGTGTTGAAAATTCCTTCCCTTGTGAAGGAATTTTCACGGTCATATGAAATCGCTAGTTTATGACACCCCTGTTGACAATGCTGAGGAGCTGGTTGCAAGAATCGCAGTAGCTGCCGAAGAAATTCGAAATTCGCCTGGAGTATTCCAGAATGTTCGGATGTCCATGCGCCGGAGATGTGAGGCGTGCATTGTAGCCCGTGGAAGAAACTTCGAACACTTACTTTAATCCATGTACCTTTTGCTTCTTTTCATGCATTATTAAAACGATTTTTCACTTACGGTCTCTTTTCTTTTTATGGTGCTTCTGTGTACAACACCGCTTCAGGAAAGCATTTCCGACCCCACATTGCTATATGATTTCGAGTTGTCAGGATGTACTCTACCCCTCTTAGAAGTTCTGAAACGTTTAACTGAAACACCCTGTATACATCAAGCAGTTTCTGAATTTATCTTTATAGAAAAAAGTTTCCATAGAACTGATTGAAAGCTTGTCATGCTTTTAGTTCGAATACAGAGACCCAGAAAAATTCCCTCTTTCATTTTCAGTGCAATAATCTTTGGAAATTTCTCACTTAAGTAATGAAATCCTCTCAGATTCATCTTATACGTTGCATTCACAAAACTCTTCATTGGATCCACTAATGCAGTGGTTCCCAAACTACTGAGATCTACAGACCCTTTAGAAAATCAAAAAAGTTTACGGACCCCTTCAAAAATCAAAAAAGTTTGCAGATCCCTATATGCATATGTTTCTGTGTGTGTGTGTGTGTGTGTGTGTGTGTGTGTGAACACTAGGTTTTCTGAAAAGAAAATTCACACTTTTATGTTTAAAAAGACTCAACTTGATTCTTATTATCAGTTCGCTATGCATAGAACAAATAATTTGACCAGTTCCAGAGGGTACGTTTTGCGGACACCCTGGAACTGGTCCACGTACCCCCAGGGGTCTGCGGACCACAGTTTGGGAAACGCTGCACTAATGGAACATGCTGCAACACTACTCGTTCCTGACTTGTTCTTTGAGGCCAGTCACATCTGATGTAATGGTCTGCAGGAGAATGACTCTCCTATGGTTATAGGAAGTGATATTTTTGTGAACCTTGCATCCTCAACATACCAATCACTCTGAGCTCACCACAGATATTCCACTGATGAGTGCCGTATTGAATTACTTTTGAGTAGTATCTTTATGTTACAGGATGTTTCCTTTAGATGAAGGGTGGGTGTATGTATATTCTGATATAGAGTGCTAGTGGTTTTGAGTGGGCAAAGGGGGACTGATGGCTTTAAGTTCCAGTTATGCAAGGAAACAGCTGCCAAACTTTGCTGCGAAGGATGGATAAAGAAGTGCCAGTCAGATGTAGTGGGTACATGTGACAATTCTCTAAACACTATTGATATCACAGCAGTATCAGAATAGACTGTTTCCTGTAACGAACGCCACCAAAACCTGGTTCAGTTTTCAATAGGAGCTTTGATATTCTTCTTAACCAAGTGTTTCTGCTTTAGCCTCAAGGCAAGAATTTTGGCTTCATCTTTGGAGAGGGATAGATGACTAATGAAGCCATACAGTTCATCATGGGTAAACAGCACCAACCAAAATTCTCATGTCTCTGCTAATCACACCTTCATTGCATTCCATTTCTTCTTCTAAAGAATACAGTCCATGCTGGTGAGGTACCAGAATTGGCATACTATCATCATGAGGCACTGGTCTCGGTGAATGAAAGTTGGGATAAACAACTGTGTGATTATCCTTCACAGAGAATCCAGTTACATTGACGTTAAACATCGTAACAATTACCATTGTGGTTTTTAGCTCTCTCCACATCATAGGTATGGAAAATGGCAAATATTTTCCCCTTTTGTTCAATCAATCACATAATCCATTCAAACAAGTAGTACAAATATGGTGCTCAATGCTTTATTCCAATTGCCTAGAGGAGAGCCAAAGTGTAGCTGTAAATTTTTCAAATACAGTAGAGCATCGAAAATCCAAAAGTCAATAATTTGAAACATCAATAATCTAAACAAGCCAGAAATTTTTTTTCATGTCAGTGCCATAAAATAATTACAGTAAGCATCGGTTATTGTTGATCATGTTTGTGAATTGAATTTTGATTCTATTAAATGGCAATCCTAATAAGCAAAAATCAGAGGAATGTTATCCACAGGCTATAAAAATGAAAATAAAGCATAAATTTACACTTTAATTACCTTATCAATTAACAAAATTAAATGATATTAATTAAGCTATGTGCGTAAGTGTAAACTGGAAGAATATTATCCATAGGTTAGCAGAAATTTTTAACAATTAAATCAAAGATTGAGATTTTAAACAGACTTTCAAAGGGAGAAATTGGGTCTTTGTTATCAAAATTTTGCGAGGTTGGAAAAGCAACCACAACAGACATTAAAATTTTTTCCTTGTTTTTAAAGTTTGTACAAAACTTGATTCAAATGATGTTGTAAAAAAAAGGAAAACTATGACAACAGTTAATGACCCATCCCGTTTGTTGTTGATGTAGTAGTAGAGTTTTAGAAGCATCAGTGACTAAGGCCATGTTGCTCCATCTATATTGTCTGGAAAAATTGTGTTCTGTGGTCAATTTTATGTTTTGCTGGAAGGAAAACCAGAGTTTCCAGGAAAAAAACCCATGCTGCCTTTGCCCGAGACTGACTAATCAGCCACGTTGCAAAAAGACCCATAAAAATTCCCCACACCGACAGATTCAAACCGGGGTCTTTTCCACCCAAAGTGGGAAGGACAGCAATTCTACTAACTGAGCTATCAATGAGGACTTGGTACAAGAAACAAACTGAATGCTGTCCAACTCTTGTTGAAAAAGGGGGGGAGAGCCGGCAGCAAAGAAACAAAGTTCGAAAATGGTGTTGCAAAATATTAGTAATTATTTTTATTAAAGGGCCTATGTGTATGTGCTATTGCAGCTGAAAGTTCCATTTGTTTTGTTACCTATGAATAAAAATATGTAAGTACAATTTAGTGTTTTTATTTCTAAACTTAAACATTTTTTTTTAACTCTCCAGAACAGTATTTTTGATAATTTCTAAAATCCAAACAAATCGGAAGTTTGAACTATCCCCGGTCCCAATTAGTTTGAATTATTGATGCTCTACTGTATCTTGTCACAATTATATGAGCCCCACACACAGAATTTATTGGGGTGATTTTTACACTTTCAAAAATGTATAATCAAATAATTACAAAATATCAAAGATATATTTAAACAATTATATAAATATAAATGTATAAACAATAATAAATAAATAATAATTATGTTCATGTAGGTTGATTGAAAAGGTATGTGAACAGTATAATCAACCTCATCATGTTCATGTACCCAGTCTCATCACAAAAATTACATTTGCTTGAGAAAAACCAAAAGCAGATTTGGAATCAGCATCCAAAAATAAAAAAATATTATTTTATAATCTGTTGATGGGATATTTATTTAAGAGATATAATCGTAATCAAGGCCAATGTGAAGAGATTTTGCTTTCATAAAGGTGACTACAATAGTTTTAGACTGTTTTGCACTGTTTCCATGTAACCATGGAACTGTGCACAATGTGCTTTTGTTGTCAAGACATTTTATAAAAATGAAGTTACAAGGCAGCTCAACATTTATTTTGTGTTTACATTAAGCTTAAACATCAAGGTCCTGTACTGTTTTGCTCACACCATAAAAACATGGGTACATAATTTTGAAGAAACTGGTTCTGCTCTCAAAAAGAAGACTCTGGGTAGAAGTGCCTGCACATCATTGCACATGCAGGATCCATCATATAGAGCCCAAAGTGTTGTGTATGCACTCTCAATGAACTTATCCAGTAGTACTGTATGATGAATACCACACCAGGATTTAAATTTCCATCCTTACAAGGTACTGCAAGAATTAAAACCTTATGAACTCCTTACCCATAATTTTTGTCAAGAAATGCTAAATCAACTGCATCATGAGGGAGACTGTTCCCAATCAATGAATGTATGATGAAGCTTACTTTCATCTAAACGGCTTTGTGAGTAAACAAAACTTTCTTTATTTGAAGAAAACCCTCACCAATTTCACCAGTAACCATTGCACAGTGATCGGATAACAACGTGGTGGATAATAGATGGGAATGTCTCATTATGTTAAAAATTCCAGAGTTGTTGATTTTGTTTTACTGGGAGTTTTAATGAAACAGCTTCTGTGGCCATACTGCACCTAACAGATGATTTCAGAATGAAAAGGTTTCATAAGGTGGTTCATAAGCCTCTGAATAAGACTGTGCACAGGTGATGTTCTATAAGCACTCAAGGCAATGTGTAAAGCACTATGTTATGTAGGATACAGCCATTACAAAAACCGGCTCTCCTTGAGCTATAAACAGGGGTATCACAGTCCAGATAAGATCTGAACAGTAAGTAATACAGATACAAGGTATGAGGATTGTTGCATTTTGCATTGGCACTCAACAGTAACTCTCCAGCAGTTTTTTTTTATTTTTTTATTTTTAAAATCCAGCCTGTCTATTTTAATTCTGTCCTTATACAACTGACTACCTTCAGAAAAATTTCTCAATTTTGAGGGTATACTGTAATATGGTTTCATGTCTATTTCTATTTATTTATTTATTTATTAAAGTATTGTTTTAATATGCAGTAAATTCAAGAAGAAAGTAAAGTTTGCAATATGGACCATTACTATAACATCTTGCATTGCAATTCCTCCACAATGAGTTGCCTGGCCTTGCACTTTCAAATAAGTAATGCTTCCCAAATAGACTATTGTTACTAATTCTCAGTATAGTGCCATCATCCAGACAGCACTGTTTCAAGAATATTTATTCCCCTCCTCAGCAGGAAGGTAATTTACTGCCTGTTAAAATGACATTAGTGCATTACCCAATATGTATTATTAAATTCTGCAGTCAAAAGGCCTGAAAGGCAATAAATGCACCACTGTAATCATTTATTTAAAAAAAAGAAAAACGGATGACCTAAAATCACAGTTTATGAGAACATACTAGATAATGGTAAGATACAAAAATATAAACAGTAATGTAAAAAGTAAGATATAGATAAGTATAAATTCCCAGCTTGAAGTAGTACCAATGTATTCACAATTCATTACATATAAATTTTTAATATTTAAAATAATTAAATGCACTTGGCATAATACTTTAAGAGTTTAGTATCTATATAATATCGGTGTTTAGATACACCATAGACACTCTTAAAAAAACTACAAAGTAGTTGTTGTGGGCATCATTTGCTCTTTCTCATATTGTGCTCTGCCTTCACGACGAGTTGCCATGATACTGCACTACCTCAAATAAGTAACGCTTCACTAATAGAGAAGACTATTGTTCACTGATGATAGGCCAATAGCCTTGAAACATGTCTGGGTGGTGGTACTCACTGAGAATAAGTAACAATAGTCTTCTCTATTAGTGAAGCGTTACTTATTTGAGGTAGTGCAGTATCATGGCAACTCGTCGTGAAGGCAGAGCACAATATGAGAAAGAGCAAATGATGCCCACAACAACTACTTTGTAGTTTTTTTAAGAGTGTCTATGGTGTATCTAAACACCGATATTATATAGATACTAAACTTTTAAAGTATTATGCCAAGTGCATTTAATTATTTTAAATATTATCTTATACACCTTTTGGCATCTCTCATATTGTGCGATTAACTTCACAACTGGGTCGTCATGTCTGCAATACTAGGGTACCTGCCCACCCACTGATGATAGGCCAATAGCCTTGAAACATGTCTGGGTGGTGGTACTCACTGAGAATAAGTAACAATAGTCTTCTCTATTAGTGAAGCGTTACTTATTTGAGGTAGTGCAGTATCATGGCAACTCGTCGTGAAGGCAGAGCACAATATGAGAAAGAGCAAATGATGCCCACAACAACTACTTTGTAGTTTTTTTAAGAGTGTCTATGGTGTATCTAAACACCGATATTATATAAATTTTTAAATAAAACATTACTCACTTTCTAAACTTAAGTATTTGTTCATCTTCAAAGAAAACACCCATGTGAATGTGGAATTCATTTGGAGTTGTTTTCTGGTTTGAGTTTTTGCAAAGTAAACTTTCAAGTGTTAATTTCTTGTAGCAAATGCACCTCCATATTGAGGCAACTTTTACAGACAAACCAGTTCGCAATACAATACTAAACAGGTAACAAGGTAAGGCTTCAGCTACATTACATCACCTATGTCAGCATTAAAAAGTATACATTGCACTTTTTAATTATAACTGCTTGAAATGAAAAAAGATTACTCTAAAAAGCAGAGGCTGGTTTATACAGCAAATATATGATTAAGCTTGAATTTTCAGAGGGAGAAAAACAGAAGTCAGCTTATATACCAGAATGTACAACATATTCTTAGTGGAAGTAAACATGCAGCATAATGCTAAACTTTCAGGCACCTAATTTCAAAAACTTGAAACTGGAAGAGGCTAATAAAAAAGTAGGCTTCCGTAGCCTAGGGGTCAGGTGTGTGGGTGCATAAGTATACGTGCCTTGAGTGACCGGGGTTCAAGCCAGTGACTGCTGAATACGGTGCTGTTTCTTGTATTCTGTCTATTTTGTGAACTCCTCTGACAGTTTGGTCGTCCCGGAGTATAAAAAGAAAATTTATTTTATTTATTTATTTTAATAGTTTTTGTTTTTTTGAAAATAAACTAAAAAAAATTAAAAATTAAATTTAACAAGTATTGCAGTATATTACTAACAGATCAGGCATTGGTATCATACCAAGCAGAATGCAGAATTAAAATAACATTCCCCCCAGAAATTAGAGGAATTTTTTAGGTTTATCAGATTGCATCCCTGCCTCACGATCTTTTTTGCTTGTATGTGGAATAACATAGTGGTGGATACTTGTAAAACTATTTCCAGGCCTTTTTTTTTTTTTTTTTTTTGCTGTGCTGCATTCATCATTCCACCAGTGCTTAAGGTGTTTCATGGATATTTGTGGAAATGCAGCTACTAATGGCAGCTTCTGCTGCCATTAGTAGCTGCACCAGTATCTGCATTTGCATATGCTACAGCAATGTTTCTAGACTGAAAGTGACAAAGTTGCTTATTAACACAGCCAACAAAGCTATTATATCCAGTTAGCTCTTTGGAATTTCGGAATTTTATCCCCATATCACGAAATGAAACAATCAGATTTTAAAAATCACATAAAAAAACAATTACTGTTAAGTGGGTTACAGAACTAGTGAGCAAGTGCCTGCAGAGAAATGTAAGTATGAGTGCCATCAACTAGGCATGTGAAATTAAGCCTAACAGTTTTTTAAGTAGCAGAGTCGTGCATCTATATGATTGGATGCCAGCAGGGGGCACAGTAACTATCTATGAGGTGTGGCTATTAAATAATAAGGCTGCTAGAACACCCAATACGTACCAAGCACACCACCTCTGAAACAAAGGCAGAGCAATTGACCTTGAACCTTACCCTAGTTGTCTGCCAAGTCACATTCCAACAAACTCATTTTCTTTGGGGTGAGACAGGTTTTTATTGCCTTGTGTTTTTTAAGTTTTCCGAAAAATGACAGACAAAAGAACTGAATAATGAATCACATACAAATTTTTAACAAAACTGAAAGTTATGAGTTGTTATGCCAATTTTATGGGGACAATACTACTGTATGTCAAGAGCTCATGTGTTTGGACATGAGAAAAGTGTGTGTCAAGATGGTCTCAAAAATTCTGAATGAAGATCAACAAATGAGAAGACAAGTTCGTGAAGATGTTTTGAAAAAAAAAACTGAAAACCAGACTTCGAGTACTGTAATTAGTTGTGACGAAAGTTAGCTGTCCAGTACAACCCAAAAACTAAAACAGTTAAGGCAATGGAAGACAAAACAATCCCCAGATTTAAAAAAAAAAAAAAAAAAAAGAAAATTTAACTTTAAAATAAATCAAGAATGTCAAAATCAAAATTGAAAATCAAGCTTTATTTTCATCGATATTTATGGAATTATTACATCCCACCAAATCAGACTGTTAATCAAACATATTACACTGAAGTTCTGATGAGGCTGCATTAAAAAATTGAGAGGAAGAGACCTTAACTGTGGAAGGATGGTTTTGGATGCTCCATTTAAGACAATGCTCCAACACACAAAGGCACTCTCTGTTTGCCAGTTTCTGGCCAAAAAACAAATTCCTGTGTGTGAACATGCACTCTCCTTGCCAGACCTTGCCCTTTATGACTTTTTTTCCTTCCCTAAAGTGGAAAGTGTGTACTTTTCAGTCCACTGAAGACAAAAAAATAAAACAATAATAAATAATGACTAGTGTTAAAAGGGCTTCCAGAAATTCTGGTGTGTGAATATGCACCCTACTTTCCAGGCCTAGCCCCTTGTGACTTTTTTTTCTCTATAAAATGACCTCCAAAAATGTTTCTGTACTTGGAAGAAAGATATGGAACAGTGTGCAAGTCTAAATGATGGATGGATACTCCACAAAGACAATGTTCCAGCACAAACAACACACTTTCTGTTTGCTAGTTTCTGGCCAAAAAACAAAATACCCAAAAAATGTAATGTACTTAAAGGAATTCATTTTCAGTCCATTGAAGACATTCAGAAAAAAATGACCGAAGTGCTAAAAGGGCTTACAGAATGCCCAAGGCAATAATTTTGAAGGAGATAACTTGTAAGGTACGAAATATTTCATTATATTTATTTTATTGCAACAGTCTCATTATTTAATACCCTGTACATCTCCCAAAATGCAGAAAGGAGGTGGCAGCTGCTCGGTGTATGTGATCATATATATGATAATCTTCTGGGTTCTCATATACACTATGATTCAAAGGTGTAGCAAGGCTAATGTTAACACTATGAATCATGATACAAACTGAAACTGCTTTCAAAGGATATCTGTAGATGGATTTGTGATAAGTTTCCTGCAAGTGATAGCAATTTGTACTACATGCATTACAGCTTTTTGCTGTGGCATTTGCTTTTGTGGTTAAATTTATTTCTTGAAGACAGATGTTTGTAGGATTATAATAGGAATTACTTCTGTTTTATTCCAAGAATTTGCCTGTTTCCTGGTGATCAATCTTTGCCTTTGTTTTTGAGAAATATCAGATGGCCTCAGTCATACCATCCTCTGCACTAAGCCCAAAGATTCAGTCATCACAATTTACACTATAATCTATATGGCACTCTCTGTTTGCCAGTTTCTGGCCAAAAAACAAATTCCTGTGTGTGAACATGCACTATGGAATTAAATATTTCTCTGCATCTCTTGCTTTCAGGGCTTTGTATCATTCTCAGCAGCAATGCAGAGAAATATTTAATTCCATAACAGTTTAAAAATAAAAATATAAAAATATGTACAGTGTGTATTACAATTCCAAAATGAATGCTTTAAAATGAATTATATACAACTTTTCTTCAAAGATGTGTGTGCATGTTTTCGATTTAAAAATTTGTAAATATATGTTTTGCGTAACTTGTTTTGTTTTCTAATGTCATAGTTTCTAGAGTAGATATTATTCTTGAATCCTCTCTTCATACTACTAAGGAAAGCCTCAATACAGATGATACATCTGCATTGCACGCAATACATATAAATTAATACGTGACACAGAAGCCTATGATAGATATAAGCTGGTCTGTAACCAAGTCACAAAGGAGGTTAGGCAGGCAAAGGCAGATTATGAGAAATCTTTGGCAAAGGATGCAAAGAGTTCTTTACTTATGTAAACTCTAGAAGGAAGGGGATGAATCAGATTGGTCCACTTGATATTGGTGGTTCAACTGTTGATGATCCTGCTCAGGTAGCTAACAAACCAAATGAATATTTTGCATCAACATTCACACATGAGGAGTTATTCAACGAGGGGAATGCCAGAGTTGTATTCAACTCTGGCAGTAAGCTAGATAATCTTGTAATAACTGAGAGTAAAGTGGAGGAGAAATTGTTGAAGATAAACACAAGAAAGGCACCTGGGGTGGATGGGATCTATCCAGTTATATTAAAGGAGCCAGCAAAGGAAGTAAGCAAACCCTTAGCCATAATTATGACAGCTTCCTTGGACTCAGGGGAGGTACCCATAGACTGGAGATGTGCAAATGTGACCCCAATTCACCAAGGAGGATCAAAGGCTGACACAAGTAATTATAGACCTATGAGTTTAACTTTTGTTCCAGGAAAATTAATGTAGGCACTGGTTAAAGAAGCACTGCAGGATCATCCAAACAAGACTTCAGTTATAGCTCGGACACAGCATGGTTTTGTTAAAGGGAAGTCATGCCTGACCAATTTGATTGGATACTATGATGCAGGGAATAACTTTGATATTATATACTTGGATCTTAGAAAGGCTTTTGATACTGTTGCACATGGAAGACTGCTGCACAAATTGGAGCAGTGTGGCATTGGAGGCAAATTGCTGTTATGGATAAAGGGGTGGTTGAGAGGGAGAAGACAGAGAGTGGTAATCAATGGACACTGCTCATCGTGGACTAATGTTATTAGTGGAGTCCCTCAGGGTTCAGTGTTGGGTCCGTTACTGTTTTCTGTATTTATAAATAATATTGATGATGGTATATCAAGCTTAATGTCCAAGTTTGCAGACGATACAAAGGTTGGCAGGGTTGTTAAGGACACTACTGACGCTATGCTGCTGCAACAGGATCTGGAAAGGTTGAGCAGATGGGCTGAGAGGTGGCAAATGAAGTTAAACATTGACAAATGTAAAGTACTACATATGGGAAACAGCAACCCGAGAGCAACGTATCAACTCTGTGGTACTACACTGACAGTGGTAGAGAATGAAAAGGACCTGGGGATAATTGTGCAGGCAGATATGAAGTTCTCTGAGCAGTGCAGATGGGCTGCAAGAGTAGCTCATGGTGTCTTGTCAATGATATATACAGGAATTTTTCTAGCAGGGATAAGGAGGTGATTATTCCCTTGTATAAGGCAATGGTTAGGCCACACCTTGAGTACTGTATACAGGTCTGGAGGCTTCATTTCAAGAAGGATGTAGAGCTGCTGGAACGAGTACAGAGAAGGGAACAAGATTAGTGAATGGAACAAAGGGTTGCTCTTACAAAGAAAGGATTAAGTTTTGCAAATTACAGTGTCTGGAGACTAGGCACCTGCGAGGTGATCTGATAGAGGTGTATAAAACCTTGAATTGTTTGAGCATGCTCAATGCTAATGGGATTCTTCCTCTTGCTCAGAATAATCACCTGAGAGGGCATAAATTCAAATTGAGGAAAGACAGATGTAGGATAGATGTGCGGAAATCTGCCTTTAGCCAATGGGTAGTTGGTTGGTGGAACACACTTCCATCCCTTGTTGCGGAAGTTGATAGCCTAAATAAATTTAAGGTTCAGCTGGACAGGTATTTCGAACGAACGGAGGGGTTAAGTGGAAGTTTTTTTTTTTTTTTTTTTTTTTTGTGGCTGATGCTGCATAAGCTTGCTTTCTTGCATCATATGCCTCTACTAATGCTAATGCTAATTGCAGATGATGCAAAGGTTGGCAGGGTTGTTAATGTTAGTAAAGACAGTATGCTACTCCAACTGGATCTAGATAGTTTGGGCAAATGGGCTAAGAAGTGGCAACTGAAGTTTAACATTGACAAATGCAGAGTACTGCATATGGTTAGCAATAACCGAAGAGAAATGTACCAACTGTGTAATAGTACAGTCAGGGAAGTGGAAAGTGAAAAAGACCTGGGAGTAATTGTGCAGTTGAATATGAAGTTCGCTGAGCAGTGCAGACAGGCTGCCAGGGCAGGTCATGTCAATGACATATAGGAATTTTGCTAGCAGGGACAGGGAGGTGATTATCCTGTTATACAAGGCAATGGTCAGGCCACACCTAGAGTACTGTGTACAGGTCTGGAGGCCTCATTTTAGGAAGGATGTAGAGTTGCTAGAAAGAGTACAAAGAATGGCAACAAGATTGGTGAGGGGAAGAAATAGGTGCTCTTACCAAGAAAGGCTTAAGTTCTGCAAACTGCAGCACCTGGAGAGTAGGCACCTGCAAGGTGATCTGATTGAGGTGTATAAGGCCTTGAATGGCTTCAGCAAGCTGAATGCTGATGGGATTCTTCCTCTTGCTCAGATTAAGAACCTGATGGAGTACAAATTCAAATTGAGGAGAAACAGTTGTAGAATAGATGTGTGGAAATTTGCCTTTAGCCAGTGGGTAGTTGATTGGTGGAACAGACTTCCATCTTTTATTGTGGAAGTTGATAGCCTAAATAAATTTAAGGCTAAGCTGGACAGGCATTTGGAACGAATGGAGGGGTGAAATGGGAGGGTTTTTTTGTTTTGTTTTTTTTGGCTGATGATGCATAAGCTTGCTTTCTTGCATCATATGCCTCTACTAATGCTAAAGCTGATACAGTTATCTACAGCTATTTTGAGGCTATAAGCTATTATGGAATTTAATATTTCCTTATGTGGAGTGCAGCTATCTACTTTCAAATAGCCCTAATTTCAGTCCACACATGCCTCATGGAAAACACATTTTAACACTCCCCTATATTTCATCATCATCATCAGCCACTTTCAATCCACTGCAGGATGAAGGCCTCTACAGCAACTTTCCAGTTCCTTCTGTTTTGTGCAATGGCCATCCATTTACTACCCACAAACTCATGAATTTCATCTATCCATCTCCACCGTTGTCTTCCAGATTTTCTTCTAGCTCCTCTTGGGTACCATTCTGTTATTTTCTTAGTCCATCCTGCCCAAGGCCATTTTAGTTCTTTAGTTTTGATAAGAATGTTCTTTACTGCCCAATTTTGTGCCCAATCCATGTTTGCTGCCCAATCCATGTGTTTCTCTTCTTATCTAACAGTCTGATTCACAATATAATTCATTTCATTCTTCACTATGTAGTTCTCAGCTTCTCTTCCATTCTTTTGGTGAGTGGCCAAGTTTCACTTCCATAAGTTATGGTGGGGAGTATAAATTGGTTCATTATTTTACGTTTCAGACAAACTGGGATATTGCTCTTCAGTATGTGACTATATTTCCTGAATGCTATCCATCCAAAATTTATTATTTTCTTGACTTACAGCCATTTATCATTATTACAGCTAATAACTTGTCCCAGATAAGTATATCAATCTACTTTTCAATTACTGCTCCTTCAATGATTATATCCCTTTCTGTGGCATACTTGTTCACCATTACTTTTGTTTTAGCCATATTCATCTTTAGTCCAAAATCCTTATTAACTGTGCATAACTGATTAAGATTTTCCTCTAATTCTTTGGGATCGTGGCTTATGACCACAATGTCATCTGCAAATCGTAAATGGTTTAGGTACTCTCCATTCACATTGACTCCTTTCTGCGACCAGTCTATTCTGAAAGCTTCCTCAAGGGCAGCAGTAAACAGCTTTGGAGATATTGTGTCTCCTTGTCGAACTCCTTTCTTGATTTTAAATTTCCTACTGTCAGTATCCTACTGTCCTATATTTTAAATTTGCTACTGTCCCCTATAGTTATCACTTAGGTAATAAGAGAATTTTTTTAATTATGTTTTCTACACAATAAATAAATTTTAAGATTTTATCAAACTTTATTTGCCAGTTGCTTTGCCAAAAGCCATATGACTAACCTGATGTCTTTGAATTTTGGAAACAAATACATGTGGCGAAAGCTATCGATAGCAATAAGTGGCAAATCTTTTTCACCCTTTCCCAAATGATGAAGAGGATGAGAAAACTTTACTCCATCTGCTACAAGGAAATTAATATTACCTAAAAGAAATCAAAAAATCATGACATTCATTTATATATTTAATACTAATTTCTAATAAGCATTATTTTTAGATAACACAAAAACTTAAGATGAAATGAATACTTAATCCCAATAAATGATACACATTTTTCAAAATCTCATGCTGTTGTAACTACCAACCTTTCACTTTCAGAAAACAGATCCCAATTTTTTTTTTTAATCAGAAGCAATTAATAAATTCAGAATTTGGCCTTTAAATTAATTTTGTTGGCAAACATTTTATATTAAGATACAGAACTGTTTACTAGTACAGCCTATTTTGAAACATTAACATATCTAGAATTTTTCTAACTGATTACACTGGTTTGCACAGATTTTGACATTTCAAAATTTCATGGTGTTTCTGGGTGCACTTTTAATACCAATTCTAAATATCCAAACCACTTTTACCCATCACATACAGCTATTTAACCATATTTAGATCCACTGGAGAGTGTACATACCCCAAGTGGGTTCAACAAATAAATTCTATAATTTTTATTCTAACAAGAGAGCTGAAACTCGCTATAGGTGAAGCCACAACTGTTTTCTTAAATTTTCCCACTTCAATTTTCAAAAATTTCTATTCAATTTCACGCAAACGACAAAAAATATGACATCAAGTATGCATTTTTAAGCCTTTTTTGGTTATTTTTCTACCCCCCCATCCTAACTAGCCTAGGGCTTATGAAACACGATACTTGATTCGTTTGTTGACATTGAGAGAGTGTACCTTTCTGTTTACAGAGTTTATGAAGAGTGAAGCATGAGAACTGTTGACTCTGCCATTGCGTCAGTTTTCAGTACAGCTATATCGAGAAGGCAAAAAAAAAAAAAAAAAAAAAGGGACAAACGCAAGCTACTGTTAGTTGAAATTAGAAGCAATAAAGCGACAAATGTTTCTGAAAGGAGAAAAGATTGTATTTCCTTTCTTCAATGTGTATTGCATCTACTAACAGAAAATCAAGGAAATTCATCTATTGGAAACAACACTGGATATGGGAAAAAACTGATAACACTGCAATGCGCATTTGATATAAAAAAAAAAAAAGTTTGCTCTATTGTAATTGTTTTCAAGGAACAATATCGGAACAGCAGTTTCCTGGATGTATATTTGATCGTCTAACGAAATTTGAAGAAAATATTTCTATCTATAGCTGCATTATAAACTTTGAAAACTTGTGCGTAAAAGAAGGGAAAAAAATCATCCTCCATGAAAAACGGATTGTTTTTTGAAATGTGTATTGCTCACAAAACTGCAATATTTCCAAACAATACAAAGCTAATGGATTACAGCTAACAGGCTGCTCAAAAACAAACCATTGTTAGAAAATATTTCCTTGGTATGCATTTGATGTTATCCCAAAGGGAGAAATTCTGTTTTAGTACACAAGCTGAATAAATTCACCATCCATGGTTACATGCTGTTCTGAGCTGCAATAAAAAGGTAATCCCCTCTGAAAAATAGATTTTCTCCCTATCACTTCTTTTGTTTTACTGTGGTTTTTGGCAGATGTGCAATTTCACACAATCAAGCCGGTGACTGAAATGCAGTGCAGTTTCTTGCATTCTGTCTCTGTATATTGGGATATCCTCTGACCATGTGGTCATCCCGGAGTATAATAAACAGAAAATTTGTTAGAAAGGAATAGCGAAAGCTTAAAAAGCGGTACTCACCTTGAAATTAATCTGCGATGGTTTACTTAGGAAGCGTGGTTAATGTTTAAGTTGAATTGTTGAATTGAAAATTAAAAGGGAGGGAAGTAGATAAAAGTTGACTGAGTTAAATAGGCGCAAGGAAATAGAAGTGTACACATCCAATCCTTGGTTGTCATCGAAATAAAGAGAAGAAGGAATGATTAAAAACTATGTAAGTGAATCCGATGAAGCCAATAGTCTTTACGAGGACTTTCGTTAGTTAGAGAACGTCTTCAGTTGGCAATGTGTGGGGAGAGAACGCGCGTGATATTTTAAGAATAAAAAATTATACTCTCGTGATGCCTTTTTTGACATGTGGGAACTTTAATCTCGAGAGGTTCCAAATTGGGGAAAGATTGAAGGGGAGTTTAGAATTTAGAATTTTGAGGTTAGAGTGGTGCTTGTACCATTCAATAACTAGGGCTTCATATTGGAGTATTCTGTAACTGGATTTTAGTTTAATGATTGAAATGGCAGAGTCGATGAGCGGGTTGTGGTTGTGAGTCTGGGCATGAGTTGTAAGTTCTGTGACAGATTGGTTGGACATGAGACTATGAAAATGGTAGTATGCACGGGTATTGGATGTTTTTGATGAGCCAAATTTAGTAGTGGTACTTCCGATATAACATGTGTTGCAGTTTGGTTGACAATTGATGAGGTATATAATATTATTAAGGTCGTTTGTAGGATATTTGTATGAGTCTTTATAGGTGCTGAAGAAGGATCCTAATTTGTTGTAGGTGGAAAAAACAAGGGAGATATCAGTGTTGTTAAATAGGCGTCGGAACTGTCCTGCTAGTTCATTGTGGTAAGGGAGGACTATGCGGATGTTTGTTTTATTTTTGTCTTTGGTTGGGGTGTTAGATTTAATTTTATTTTTAGCGTTAAGGATTGTATTTAAAATAAGTTGGTGGGGGTAACCTCTGGATATAAATTTGTCGGTGATATACTGTATTTCATTGTGAAGGTCAGTGGGTAAGGAACTGTACTTTAGTGCATTGTGAATTTGGTTATATAAGACTGCCTTTTTAGTGTTTAGAGGGTGATGAGAAGCAAAATGTAAGTATTTACCGGTGTTTGTATTTTTCCTGAAAATTTTCGTATTTAATTTTGTGCCTGTTATATAGATAGTAAGATTAAGGAAATTAATCTGATTATTTTGTCCAATTTCAAGGGTGAATTTAAGTCTATCGTGTACAGAGTTAAGTTTTATGAAGAGGTTATCAATAATGGATCTGTTGCCTATTACAAGAATGTCGTCGGCATAGCGCATGTATAGTTTTAGTTCAGGGGGAAAGGGGTGTAGAATTTGGCTTTCAATGGCGGCTAGGTAGATTTCAGATAATGGGGCTGAAATCCCTAGTCCCATTGGTAAGCCAAATATTTGTTGAAAGATTTTTTTGTTGAATCTAAAAAATCTTGCTTCTAATAGAAGGGTGGTGAGTTCAAGGATATGGTCTATAGAAAGGGAGGTACGTTTTGTTAAGGTATCGTCTGTTTCTAAGAATTTGCGTAGGGCTTGTAAAGTAAATGGGATATGGACATTCGTGTAAAGAGAAGTAACGTCATAGGAAGCTAGGATGTCTGTATCGGATATTGTGATATTATTAATTTTTTGAAAAGCTTGATTGGTGTTATTGATCTTGAATGTGGAAAATTTAGTAAGGGGGGTTATGATTTTAACCAGGAAGGAGGATAAATTAGCGAAAGCTGAATTGCTGTATGATACAATTGGTCTTAAAGGGTGGTCAGCTTTGTGTAACTTGATAATCCTAAACATGTGGGGGAGGATGTTATTGCGAATTCCAATTTGCTGTAGTGTGGAAAGGTTGATTTCCTTATTTTGCCTGAGTTTCCTGAGAATTATATCGAGTTTATTTTTGAGTCTTGTGATGTTATGGTTATTAACATTTATGTATGTGTTTGGGTCTGCTAAGATGGATTCTAATTTTTCGGTGTAGATGTCTTTATCTATTATAACGATCGTATCACCTTTATCAGCTTTTTGAATAATAACGTTAGAATTTTTACTGAGTTTGTGTAAATCCATAAGCTGTTGTTTTTTTATATTAGAGCAGGAAGAAAGTTTGGTATTAATAATACTATTTGTTTGGTGCATTAGGCGCCATTTATCGGGATGATGTTCGAGTTTGGACTGGAGTTCAACGATGCAGTCTTTTATAGGGTAATGTTGATTTTTGATGGCAAAATTAAAGCCATATTCCAGGCCAGAAAGTTCAGCGGGTGTAAAGGATTTGGAAGAGAGGTTAACAGTGGTGATTTTTGTGGGGGAACGAGTCGTAAGGGAATTCCATTTTTTATTATGTCTTTGTGTTATTTCTTGGTTGGTAGCATTAATACGTATATTGTTTTTGTTGGTGAACTCGATCCAGGCATGAGGGGTCATTTCTTTTTTAAGGTAAAATCTGAGTTGGTGTATACTATTTAAAAGGCTATATTTTTTGTTATATCTCTTCCTGATTTCTTCACGGATGATCATAATAGATGTGCGGTGTATGATATGGGGATATTTTTTGCAATTATTTTTAGGAAAAATGCGGGCAAATTTAGGGATGATATTGTGGTGGAGGCATTTTTGTAAAAAGGCAGTGTGTAACTTATTGGAAAAATATTTGATGAGTATACTGGTTAGTTGAGTTTTTTTATGATTATAAGACATGTCTAAAGGCATCAGAGAGAATAAAGAATGTGAAAAAATTAAAATTGGAGGGGCGGTGCAGATAAGGTGTCGGTTATTACCGTTAAAAATATCTTATTAAATTTGACAATACGAAATTTTTAGAAATCTTCAAGTACCGTGTTAATGGACTAGAAAGGAATAGCGAAAGCTTAAAAAGCGGTACTCACCTTGAAATTAATCTGCGATGGTTTACTTAGGAAGCGTGGTTAATGTTTAAGTTGAATTGTTGAATTGAAAATTAAAAGGGAGGGAAGTAGATAAAAGTTGACTGAGTTAAATAGGCGCAAGGAAATAGAAGTGTACACATCCAATCCTTGGTTGTCATCGAAATAAAGAGAAGAAGGAATGATTAAAAACTATGTAAGTGAATCCGATGAAGCCAATAGAATCCTTTTAAATACAATCCTTAACGCTAAAAATAAAATTAAATCTAACACCCCAACCAAAGACAAAAATAAAACAAACATCCGCATAGTCCTCCCTTACCACAATGAACTAGCAAGACAGTTCCGACGCCTATTTAACAACACTGATATCTCCCTTGTTTTTTCCACCTACAACAAATTAGGATCCTTCTTCAGCACCTATAAAGACTCATACAAATATCCTACAAACGACCTTAATAATATTATATACCTCATCAATTGTCAACCAAACTGCAACACATGTTATATCGGAAGTACCACTACTAAATTTGGCTCATCAAAAACATCCAATACCCGTGCATACTACCATTTTCATAGTCTCATGTCCAACCAATCTGTCACAGAACTTACAACTCATGCCCAGACTCACAACCACAACCCGCTCATCGACTCTGCCATTTCAATCATTAAACTAAAATCCAGTTACAGAATACTCCAATATGAAGCCCTAGTTATTGAATGGTACAAGCACCACTCTAACCTCAAAATTCTAAATTCTAAACTCCCCTTCAATCTTTCCCCAATTTGGAACCTCTCGAGATTAAAGTTCCCACATGTCAAAAAAGGCATCACGAGAGTATAATTTTTTATTCTTAAAATATCACGCGCATTCTCTCCCCACACATTGCCAACTGAAGACGTTCTCTAACTAACGAAAGTCCTCGTAAAGACTATTGGCTTCATCGGATTCACTTACATAGTTTTTAATCATTCCTTCTTCTCTTTATTTCGATGACAACCAAGGATTGGATGTGTACACTTCTATTTCCTTGCGCCTATTTAACTCAGTCAACTTTTATCTACTTCCCTCCCTTTTAATTTTCAATTCAACAATTCAACTTAAACATTAACCACGCTTCCTAAGTAAACCATCGCAGATTAATTTCAAGGTGAGTACCGCTTTTTAAGCTTTCGCTATTCCTTTCTAGTCCATTAACACGGTACTTGAAGATTTCTAAAAATTTCGTACAGAAAATTTGTTTGTTGGAATGCTGCCCACTAATGGCACCACTTAATTCTTTTACTGTCCTAATTTTCATTGTGTTCAGATAATCCACTTTGGGAAAATTCGAAAGTTCTACATTAGGAGCAAAAACTGTTTCCCCCCACTATAACAAATTAATTTAGGCACAATAAAGGACTACTACTAATAATTTTACTGGAAGGAAGTATCCACAATAAAACATCTGTATAAGGCAAAAACGTGGTCTCTCATAGGAAAGTAATCGCAGTCATTTGCGTTCAAGGACAAGCTATACAGCAATGTTTGAAATTTATAATGCACTTCACTCGCTAATATTTCCATAGGGATTATAGCAAAATATTGTTCCCAAAAACAATTACAGTAAAGCAAAGTGGTTTTTACCTTAAATAAATTTTTTTATGAAATGCGCACCGAATCAAAAACGCACTTATTATAACTTCCACATCCTAGGATGAAGCTGACTAATTAGAACTTCAGCATCTGTGATGAAACATTGTGCACACTGATATTGTTGGCTACAGCAATTACATAAAACAACACAGCAAAACATTGTAACAGATATAATGCAAAATATTGTTAGAAGGTAAAAATGCAAAATATTGTTCCCTAAAACAATTACAGTAAAACAAATTAAAAAAAAAATTTTTTTTTTTTAATCAAATGCGCACCGGACCAAAATCGGACTTATTAGTACTTCCGCATCATGGGATGAAGCTGACTTATTAGAACTTTAAAGCATCTGTTGTGAAACTGAATGCAATAAAGAAATAGACTTATTAGAACTTCAGTATCTGTGATGAAAGTTGGAGCTCTGGACCTTTGACGATCTCCTGGCCTTCTCCCCACCAAAAGAGTATTTTTATTTCTTTCTCTCTTTCCCTAGGGTTGGGCTGGAAAGATGAACTCCCTCCCCTCAGGGTAATGATGCGCAACTGTTTGTTTTCCAAGAAAGTTGCTTAGATTTTTATTTTCTCCTTGGATCACCTAGGTAACGCTAATGACATAACCTCGACCAGTCAATTATAGCTCCATGTGTGTTGATTCGTTTCAGCCAGCGCCGCCACGCCAAATTCAAAGGAATACAGTAACGCATTAGATAATCAAATTGAGCGGCCACAGTTTTTTGCGGTCATAATTTCATAAAATGATACGTGATCATACATTTTTGCTGTTTTTGAGTGAATTAATAGTTTTTGCAGCAATTTAAAGGTAGGAGATCATAGAATATACTTCTCTTTATGTATAGTAAGAGTTTCAATTTCGTAAATTGAGTAGAAATTATGGAAATGATTAGTTTATTTCAGGGGGCAATTTTCAAGTTAGGGTTAAAAATTAAGGGTTCGGGGGGGGGGGACTTCAAGCAGGTTAAATGCACATATCATGCATACATGATACGATATGTGTACAGGTACTGATGTACTCTGATGTGTTTAGACATCAGACCTGCAAGTCAGGTAACTATATAAACCTACAAAGTGTTTCTTTTACTTTTGTAGATTAATATAGCTACCTGCACAGTTGTGTTAACTAGTATCTTTTTCTAAAGTGATTTTCATAATCTGAGTCTAACAATGGCAGCTTATGGTTGTGTGAAAAATCTAAATATATTTTGTTATGTTTGCAGTAATAGTTAAGAAACAAAACAAAGGCAGAATATAATATCATTTGTAAAAAACGTATATCTCACATATCTGGAATTAAATCAGTTCACCAAGATAAAATATGAGCCCCTCCATTAAGTGTGCAGAGGGCTTGAGATTGTGGAAATGTAGTAAAACGAAACATAACATTTGTCATATCTATGATGTGGAGGGAATCTCGGATTCATATTAATGACTGCTATTTTTGTTAAATATAGCAGTTATAATGTGAGCAACAAGCAGAGCACGTTGTGTACCCTAAAACATTACTTCAGCTGTAAGGCAAGTAACACACGAACCTGAACTACCAGTACCAACCTCCACCAGTTTTTCATGAACATATGCCATAAGATCCGAAGTATGACATTTGTGATCTAGAGCATCATAAATTATTGTAACAAAGAAATTTGCAACGCCGGACAACAGCCATTTACATAAAGAGAACTTCATGATTTTGTGAGAGATTTAAATCTACCCAAAGTATCTGTGGAACTTTTAGGGTCAAGACCAAAATCACAGAATCTGCTGGCCCCAGGAACAGTCTTTTCATGGCATAAACAATGTGAAAAACAACTGGTTTCTCCATCTTCCCAAAGATGGGCTCAATGATATACTGCAATATCATTGAGCCTATTTTGAAATTTTCTATCAAATAACAGAGTGGACGCTATTTACTGACTTGTCAATGAAAATCCTCAAAGGAGTTCTATATATTAGAAACAAGTATGCATCCATTTCTGTAGTCCATTCAGCACACAAAAGAAACTACAAAAATGTTAAACTTCTTTTGGGGGGGGGAATTCCATACAAGGATCATGGCTGGATAGTATGTTTTAAAATTATTGGTCCACTACTCAGCCAACAACTTGATTACATAAAAACGCCCTGCTTTCTGTGCAAGTGGGATAGTTGAGAAAGAAGTGAACACCAGGAAAGCAAAGTATAGCCATAAGGTAGTTTCTAATGTCAGGTTCAAAAAACATTAGTATTAGTAGAGGCATATGATGCAAGAAAGCAAACTTATGCAGCATCAGCCAGAAAAAAAAAAAAAAAAAAAAACCTTCAACTTCACCCCTCCGTTCGTTCAAAACACCTGTCCAGCTGAGCCTTAAATTTATTTAGGCTATCAACTTCCCCAACAAGGGATGGAAGTCTGTTCCACCAACAACTACCCGCTGGCTAAAAGCATTCCGCACATCTATCCTACATCTGTCTTTCCTCAATTTGCATTTATACCCTATCAGGTGATTATTCTGAGCAACAGGAAGGATCCCATCAGCATTGAGCATGCTCAAACAATTCAAGGTTTTATACACCTCTATCAGATCACCTCGCAGGTGCCTAGTCTCCAGACACTGTAATTTGCAAAACTTAATCCTTTCTTTGTAAGAGCAACCCTTTGTTCCATTCACTAATCTTGTTGCTCTTCTCTGTACTCGTTCCAGCAGCTCTACATTCTTCTTGAAATGAGGCCTCCAGACCTGTATACAGTACTCAAGGTGTGGCCTGACCACTGCCTTATACAAGGGAATAATCACCTCCTTATACCTGCTACAAAAAATTCCTGTATATCATTGACAAGACACCATGAGCAACTCTTGCAGCCCATCTGCACTGCTCAGAGAACTTCATATCTGCCTGCACAATTATCCCCAGGTCCTTTTCATTCTCTACCACTGTCAGAGTAGTACCACAGAGTTGATACGTTGCTCTCGGGTTGCTGTTTCCCATATGTAGTACTTTACATTTGTCAATGTTAAACTTCATTTGACACCTCTCAGCCCATCTGCTCAACCTTTACAGATCCTGTTTCAGCAGCATACTGTCAGTCCTTAACAACCCTGTCAACCTTTGTATCATCTGCAAACTTGGACATTAAGCTTGATATACCATCATCAATATCATTTATAAATACAGAAAACAACAATGGATCCAACACTGAAAACCCTGAGGGACTCCACTAATAACATTAGTCCACAATGAGCAGTGTCCCTTGATTACCACTCTCTGTCTTCTCCCCCTCAGCCACCCCTTTATCCACAGCAGCAATTTGCCTCCAATGACACACTGTTCCAATTTGTGCAGCTGTCTTCCATGTGCAATAGTATCAAAAGCCTTTCTAAGATCCAAATATATAATATCAAAGTTATTCCCTGCATCCAGTTCTTTTGTGACTGCATCATAGTATTCAATCAAATTGGTCAGGCAAGACTTTCCCTTAACAAAACCATGCTGTGTCCGAGCTATAACTGAAGTCTTGTCTAGATGATCCTGCAGTGCTTCTTTAAACCAGTGCCTCCATTAATTTTCCTGGAACAGAAGTTAAACTCACAGGTCTATAATTACTTGTGTCAGCCTTTGATCCTCCTTTGTGAATTGGGGTCACATTTGCACATCTCCAGTCTATGGGTACCTCCCGAGTCCAAAGAAGCTCTCATAATTATGGCTAGGGGTTTGCTTACTTCCTTTGCTGCCTCCTTTAATATAAATGGATAGATCCCACCCACACTGGGTGCCTTTTTTATGTTTATCCTCAACAATTTCTCCTCCACTTTCCTCTCAGTTATTACAACATCATGTAGCTCACTGCCAGAGTTTACTTCACCTCTGGCATTCTCCTTCCTGAATAACTGCTCATGAGTGAATGTAGATGCAAAATACTCATTTAGTTTGTTAGCCACCTTAGCAGAATCCTCAACTATTCAACCATCAATATCCAGTGGACCAATCTGATTCATCCCTTTCCTTCTAGAGTTTACATAGGTAAAGAACGTTTTTCTGTTTTTCTTTGCATCCTTTGCCAAGGATTTCTAATCTCCTTTGTGACTTGGTTACAGACCAGCTTATATCTATCATAGGCTTCCATGTCACCAATTAATTTATATGTATCCCATGCATTTTTCTTCTCTGCCATGTGTCTCATTAGTTCATCTGACATCCATTTAGGCCTAAACCTTGAACAATATTTCTTAGTTGTTATGTAAAGCCTAGTAGCTTCCAAGATAAATTCTTTGAATGCTTCTCATTTTGAATTTGCTGTTGGTAACACCATCAGTTGGTCCCAATGTATAGAATTTAAATACTGTCTCAGACCATCGTAGTTGCCTTTATGAAAGCAAAAACCTTTCCCTTTACACATTCCTGATGGCAGTTACCTCTTTGAGTAAATTCCACTTCAGCACATCGTGATCACTGCCACCTAATGGTTCCTTTATCTGCAGATTCTTAATGCATGAAGAATCACTACTGATAATCAGATCAAGAGTAATGTTTATTTGCTAATTTGACGGTATTAATCTGTCCAACCAATTATGCTACTTTATATAGCTTTACTTTCCATAATGTCTCAGGTCTGGTATGACTGATTTAAAGTCTAGAATTTTACCAATTAGAAAAATATTCAAAATTGGCCAAGCCATAAGCATTTTAAGATTTTTTATTTTTTTATTTTAAGTTTTCAGTATTTCTTTTTGATCAGTAATTTAAACTGATTTCTTTTTTATCTGTGATTTTTTCATAAATTATAATTTAATTTCTAATTAATTTTATTTCTCTGAATAGTTTCACAATCACTTCAATTTACTCTTGATTTTTTAAGGAGTCCTTATGTGCTGTAATGTAATAACTAGATCGTATGTATAGCTTAGCTTAATTTTCAGCACTCACCTCATAGTAATCCGCTTAGCTGGTGGAGAGTTTTACCACATACATAGTGGTTATAGGATTTTAATAACTTACAGGGATTATGGGTTTAAAACTAAGTTATGGGCTATAAAAAAAAATTTTTAAGATAGGAAAGTGCACCTTCCATTCTATGGTTGCCTAATTAAATTAAATTAAATGAAATGAAGAAAAAAAAAGGAGACACTAGGAGACACAAAAAAACCCCCACAAACTCAGTTGTTAACATCTCTACACAAACATTTTCCCCTAACGAACTTGCCAGTCTAGAATACGGATTCAATTTTGCCATTAACAGCAACAACTACCCAGTTAAAGACACCATGATAGAAAAACAAACCAAACTTGATAACCACCCAGATAAATATCGAATCATACATGAAACTAACGCTGTTTTTAACTCCCAATTAACTAGTAAACCTAGCATTCCCCAACAACAATTAACCCACATACGAGACTTTATGAAAACCCCGAACATTATAATACAAAAGGCAGACAAAGGAGATACCATGGCAATCATGGACAAAAACACACATATAAAGAAAATGTTACACATCTTATCAGATTCAACAACATACAGAGCTTGCAACACGTTTAACATTAACACGCTTAAAAATAAACTTGATGGGATCCTAAGAAGACTCAGAGCAAACAAACAAATTAATTTACATACCCTCCAGCAAATAGGCATACGCAGTAACATTCTCCCACACATTTTTGGAATAGTCAAACTCCATAAACAAGATTATCCTTTAAGACCCATCGTTTCCTATAAACAGTCCGCCTATGCTAACCTATCCACATATTCCTCGTCAAAATTATTTCACCTTTAATGAGATTTTCTCGGTTCAGGGTCTACAATACTAAACAAGCACACGAATATATAACTTCCATAACCATATCTGAAAACTATATTCTCGCGTCCTTCGACGTCGTCTCCCTATACACAAACGTGCACATCGAATCCATGCTACTGGCCCTTAAAGAACTATTAATCAAAGACACATTAATAAAACGTACCGACTTAAATATCAATGACATTTTAGAACTCACATCACTGTTACTTGACGCCAAACAATTTAAATTCCAAAATAACATCTACGAACAAATTTCGGCCTTCCCACGGGCCTTGGTATCTCTGCCCCTTTATCCGAGATCTACCTCGCATCTATCGAAGAAAAAATTCTCCAACCCTTTCCCCCAGGAATTAAACTATACATGAGATATGCAGATGACGTCCCCTTAATAGGCAACAGAACCACCATCAATACTTTACTGAACACCTTTAACACAACACATGAAAGACTCAAATTTACCCTCGAAGTAGAAACCGATAATAAAATTAATTTTCTAAACCTCACTGTATACAAAACAAACACATCTTTAGGCACCAAAATATACAGAAAAAACATACATACAGGTAAATTCTTACATTACCACTCACACCACCCTCTATACATCAAAAAAGCAGTTCTATACAACCAGATATACAACGCTGTAAAATATAGCCACACACAAACAGACCTATCTGTAGAATTGCCATACCCCACCAAAAAATTCATCGACAGAAAATACCCACCACAACTAATAAAAGAAACCATCACCAAAGTTCATAATAACACTAATAATCCAAACAAAATTATTAACCACGTGAACAAGAACAAGATACATAAACCCCTTATCGCGCTCCCATATCATCAACAATAGAAGACTTCAACAGATTTTTAAAAATACAGATATCAAATTAATATTCACATCTTATAACAAATTAAGTTCCAAATTCAATTCATACAAGACAACACACGAGTACGAGACACAAGATTACAACAACATTATATATTTGATCAGATGCCAATCAGATTGCCAAGCATGTTACATAGGCAGTACAACAGCAAAATTCGGGACATCAAAAATTTCCAACACGCGTGCATACTACCGCTTTAATAGCTTCAAAACTAATTCAGCAAGTACAGAACTAACACAACACGTCCAATCTCAAAATCACAACCCACTCATCGATTCAGCCATCACAGTAGTTAAATTAAATTCTAGCTACAAAATCATTGAAAACGAAGCCCTCGTTATCGAATGGTTTAAGTGCCATACATCACTCAACGTATTAAACAAAAAGATTCCCGCCAATTTCTCCCCCATTTGGAATTTAGCACGTATTAAGTTTCCATGTGCACTGAAATGCATTTCGGGAACCGAACCTGTATATAACACAAGCGCGATCTCTTCCCCCCCCCACTATAACTAACTGAAGGCGAGGAATCTCGAAAGTCGCTCGTGCGCGACTATTAGCTTCTATTTTTTTCTTCATTTAATTTAATTTAATTAGGCAACCATAGAATGGAAGGTGCACTTTCCTTTCTTAATTTTTTTATAGCCCATAACTTAGTTTTAAACCCATAATCCCTGTAAGTTATTAAAATCCTATAACCACTATGTATGTGGTAAAACTCTCCACCAGCTAAGCGGATTACTATGAGGTGAGTGCTGAAAATTAAGCTAAGCTATACATACGATCTAGTCACTTCAATTTAACATTTTGGGAATGGATGGAACAAAAATCCAAAATTTTGTCTACATCAGCTGTCCTGAAGGAATCAACTTTCTAATATATGGAGATGTCTAGAAGGGCAAGGTGATTGTTCTATTTCCAACTGAAGAGACATTAGGGGGTTGAGCACCATTTGATTCACCGAGGGAGGGTTAATGAAAAGTGAATGCATCCTATATTATATCTAATACTTTGAAAAATTATTGGAATTAAAAGCTTTTTCTATACAAAATATTTTACTAATTCGAAGTTATACTATTTAGCAATTTATTTATCCCCTATATAACAATAGAGGGGGGCTTAGAGGGGAACAGGCATTCTGTTTGTTATCAGACACTCAGTCTAAAACATTGATCGATCCAATATCTTTCTATTACAGAAGATTTAGAAGTCTGGTTGGCCTGAAATCCACTCATGCCCACCTTCTCGATGGTAAGCCCTGTTACGTCACTTAGGTGGCAACAAATGTGTAGAGTGGTTCTCTTCAAGATGTCTGGTCAGCGTGAAGCGGAAAAGACCAAACCCTCCAGCATATGACAGCACGGCGAAACAAATGGCCCCCAGTCCCCAGCGGCTTTCACTCCCCCTCTTACGGCAGCAAAAGGATCACAGTGGAAGCAGAGTGCTAAGAATCTCTGGGTACGACCAGGATGCCATGCACGGAAACCGAACTTGGCCAATTACAACATAAGATCGCTCATCGGTGAAGACAGGATATTAGAGCTGGAAAAGGAATTAGAAAATGTGAATTGGAATATCATTGGTTTGGCCGAAACAAGAAAAAGAAATGAATCGCTTATAAGTTTATCATGTGGAAATCTGCTGTACACCAATGGAAACAGTGAAAGGAGTGAAGGTGGAGTTGGGTTTCTGGTCCTTAAAGATTTAAAAAACAAAATTTTGGAATTCAAAAGTACATCACCAAGGGAGTCAAGAATAATACTCAAGATTTCTAAGAGGTACAAGCTAAAGGTTATAATGATTTATGCACCAACATCGAGCCATGATGAAGAAGTTGTACACCGAAACTGAGTCGTCTAGACGAGCAGAAAACCCACTACACTATTATTATGGGGGACTTCAATGCTAAGGTTGGAAAAAGATAAAACAGCGAAGAAAGGGGAACTGTAGGAAATTTTGGAATTGGTGAAAGAAATGAAAGAGGTGAAAGACTTGTGGAATTTGCAGAATCTCAAGGATTGTCAGTAATGAACACTTTTTTTCAAGAAAAGGGTGAACAGAAAGTGGACATGGAAGAGTCCAAATGGATTAACAACTAATGAAATCGACTTCATCCTCACTAACAGAAGGTATATCGTGAATGATGTTACCATCCTGAATAAGGTAAATGTTGGAAGTGATCACAGAATGGTAAGATGTACACTTGATATAGATGTAGGAAAGGAAAAAACTGACTCGAGTAAATAATACAAAGGTCTTTGAGATAACAGAAGAGGAGAAAAAGCAGTATGTACTGGAACTTAAGAACAAGTTTGAGCTTCTGCAGACTGCTCAGGACTGCTCAAGATATCGACGAGGAATATTACAACTTTCTGAAAGTGATAAAGCCCAAGAAGCCTATAGGGAAAAATAAATCCAAAGAAGAAAAAAATTAGTCAATAAACACCTGTTATGATGAACCGATGGCGACAAATGAAGAGCAAGATAAACAATGAGAAGGAGAAAATTGAGTATACTGAGTTATGCAAGCAAAGTCATTAGAAAGAGACTCAGAGAGGACATAAGAAGATTTAACACAAGAAAAGAAGAACAAGCATTAAGGGAAAACAAAGGACTTAAATCATCAGCCATATGAGCAGTAATACAGAAAGATAAATAACACTGAAACTGAACAATAGCGATGGTGTACTTATAAATAGCAGAGAAGGCATAATTCAAATAGCAGACTACTACTATAGAGAATTATACAAGGAGCGAGGGAATGTTGCCAGCAGTGGGGAAGACGGATCACAAATTAACAACACATACGACGTACCCGATATTCTTCCTAATGAGGTAAAACATGCATTGAAGAAAATGAAGAATCAGAAAGCCCCGGTGGAAGATAAAGTTACTTTAGAGTTGTTAAAATTGGGAGGAAGAGACATAACACAAAAACTGGCAAGGCTCTTCACAAAGTGCATTAGAAAATGCGTGACGCCTAAGCAGTGGAATAATGCAATCATAGTTTTTGCTGCATAAGAAAGGAGATAAATCAGAAATTGGAAATTATAAAACCAATCAGGTTTAAAATTTCCAATTATCCCACATCTACAAGTTGTTCACAAGGGTCATTACCAACAGATTAGAAAGAATACTTGATGAGAATCAACCGAAAGAGCAAGCTGGCTTTAGGACAGGATTCTCAACTATGGATCACCTTCATATAATATCACAGCCAACGGAGAAAGCAAATGAATATAAAACACCATTATGCCTGGCATTTGTGGACTATGAAAAGGTATTTGACTCCATACAGCATAAGGCAATGTTTTGGGCACTGGAAAGACAAGGCATAGATACCCCATATATTATGATTTTGAAGAAAATATATGAGAACGCTACCTCCTTTATTAGACTAGACAAAGACAGCAGGAAATTTAAAATTGAGAAAGGAGTTCGACAAGGAGAGACAATATCTCCAAAGCTGTTTACTGTTGCCCTTAATAGCTTTCAGAAAATTAGACTGGTTGCAAAAAGGAGTCAATGTGAATGGAGAGTACCTAAACCATTTACGATTTGCAGGTGATATTGTGGTCTAATTCTTTGGGATCGTGGCTATTAAGCCACGATCCCAAAGAATTAGAGGAAAATCTTAATTAGTTATGCACAGTTAGTAAGGATTTTGGACTAAAGATGAATATGGCTAAAACAAAAGTAATGATGAACAAGTATGCCATAGAAAGGGATATAATCATTGAAGGAGCAGTAATTGAAATGGTGGATTAATTAATATACTTATACGGGACAAGTTATTAGCTGTAATAATGATAAATGGCTGGAAGTCAAGAGAAGAATAAATTTTGGATGGATAGCATTCAGGAAATATAGTCACATACTGAAGAGCAATATCCCAGTTTGTCTGAAACGTAAAATAATGAACCAATGTATACTCCCCACCATGACTTATGGAAGTGAAACTTGGGCACTCACCAAAAGAATGGAAGAGAAGCTGAGATTGGGCAGCAAACACATGGATTGGGCAGCAAACTCAAGTAAAGGACATTCTTATCAAAACTAAAGAACTAAAATGGTCTTGGGCAGGACACATAGCTCGAAGACATGATAACAGATGGACTAAGAAAATAACAGAATGGTACTCAAGAGGAGCTAGAAGAAACCTGAAAGACAACGGCGAGAGATGGATAGATGAAATTCATGAGTTTGTGGGTAGTAAATGGATGGCCATTGCACAAAACAGAAGGATCTGGAAAGTTGCTGGAGAGGCCTTCATCTTGCAGTGGATTGAAAATGGCTGATGATGATGATGATATAACAATGCAAAATTAAGTATAAAAATAATGTTATTAACAGCTTATTGAAATATACAATAAAAAAAATTAAATAAATACGAGGGGCAGCTGAAATGTTTCTAGCCTCTCATAGAAGGAATGCTGGAAAGTAGTAGTAGTATTCGAGGCATGTGATGCAAGAAAGCAAACTTTTGAAGCATCAGCCCTTGGGGGACATTTCACACATCTGTTTGTGAAAAATTTCGTTTGTCCAGTTCCTCCTTGGATTTATTTAAGTTATCAACTACTACAACAGATGGAAGTTTGTTCCAGCAATCAACTACCTGCTGGCTAAAGGCAAATTTCCACACGTCTATTCTATAAATGTCTTTCCTCGATTTGAATTTATACCCCTCAGATTCGTAATCAGAGCAAGAGGAAGAATCTCATCAAAACTGAGCCTGCTCAACCCATTTAAAGCTTAATACATCTCAGTCAGATCACCTTGCAGGTACATAGTCTCCAGATGCTGTAATTTACAGAACTTAAGCCTTTCTTAGTAGGCTTAAGTTTCTTCCTTTGATTTCTTGTAAGGCCACCCTTTCATTCCCCTCACAAATTCCGTTGCTCTTCTCTGTACTCAACTCAATCAAGCAACTCTACATCCTTCCTAAAGTGAGGCCTCCAGACCTGTATGCAGTACTCAAGGTGTGGCCTGCCCATTGCCTTATAACAAAGGGATAATCACCTTTTCCCTACTAGCAAGATTCTTGAATAACATTGACAATACCCCATAACCTGCTCTGGCAGCCTGTCTGCACAGCTCAGAAAATTTCATATCAGACTGCACAATTACTCCCAGGTCGTTGTTGTTGTCTGGTTTTTAGGAGCATTAGCAACTAAGGCCATATTGCTCCGGGGATATGCGGTGGTCATTCTCTGACCTTTCTGCATCCTCCGTATTTGGTGGGCATGGGCTCGAACCCCGGTCTAATCAAGAAGCATGTGCTACGCACTGCTGCTCCTGCCCACCTGGCTAAGGAGGCACCTACTCCCATGTCCTTTTCATTTTCTACCACCCTAAGCATAGTACTACACAGTTAGTACATTTCTCTGGGGTTACTTCTACCCATATGCAGTACTTTGCATTTGTCAATGTTAAATTTTGGTTGTCACTTCTCAGCCCATTTGCCCAAATTTTCTAGATCCTGTTGCAGTAGCACACTGCAATTACTGTCATTAACAACCCTGCCAACCTTTGTATCATCTGCAAACTTCGACATTAAACCTGATATACCTTCATCAATATCACTGATAAATAAACAAAACACCAGTGGGGCCCAACACAGAACCCTGGGGGACTCCACTAACAATATTACTCCACGAAGAGCAGCATCCATTGATTAGCACTCTCTGTCTTCTTCCACTCAACCACCCTTTTACCCATTGTAGCAACTTACCCTTAATACCACACTGCTCCAATTTGTACAGTAGTCTTCCATGTGTAACATTGTCAAAAGCTTTCCTGAAATCCAAGTTTATGATATCAAAATTATTTTTTTGCTTCCAGTTCGTTTGTAACTGCATCATAATATTGAATCAAATTTGTCAGACATGACTTTCCCTTAACAAACCCATGCTGTGTCTGAATTATTACTGCAGTCTTGTCTGGATGATCCTGCAATACATCTTTAACCAGTGACTCCATTATTTTCCTTGGAATAGAAGTTAAAACCAACAGACCTGTAATTACTCGTGTCACCTTTAGATCCCCCCCCTCCCTTTGTGAATTGGGGATACATTTGCACATTTCCAGTCTGTGGGGACTTCCCAGAGTCCAAGGATGCTCTCATAATTATGGCTAAGGGTTTGCTTACTTCCTTTGCCACCTCCTTTAATATAATTGTATAGATCTCCTCTACCCCAGGCACCTTTCTTATGTTTAATTTCAACAATTTCTCTTCCACTTTGTGCTCAGTTATTAGAAAATCATTAAGCACCCTGTTACAGTTTGATAAGCTTCTGGCATTTCCATCCTTAATAACTCCACGTGTGAATGTAGATGCAAAATGCTCATTCAGATCGAGATCCACTAGCTTTTGTAACCCACTCAAATAAAATAAAGATGTTGACTCAAACGAGCTGCCAACTGCATCCATCACAGTGTTGTCATAGTCAAATTTCTATCCTTTTTTGAGATTTGAAAATAGAATATAGATATAGTAGTCCAAATGGAGCCAGATCTGGTGAATAGGGCAGTGTTTTATTAACTTGAGCCCACAGTCATTCGGTGTTGCTTGAGTCACACATGCTGCGTGTGTCGGTGCATTGGCTTGATGCAGGATGACCACTTTGGCCAATTTCCTGTGCCTCTTGAGCTTCAATTCCTCATGGAAACGTCTCAGTAGATTAGAATAATACTCAGCATTAACAGTGGCACCTCATTCCAGGCAGTCAATTGCGATCACTGCTTCTGCATCCCAGAAGACTGATGCTGTGACTTTCCCAGCTGGCTTCTGCACCTCAACTTTTAGGAGGGGGGGGGAAAGAGGGATGCTTCCACTGTTTCAATCGTGGCTTCATTAGCTTCGAAATGCTGCAGAATCTCATGACACCACTTCACTCTTTCCCCCTTCTGATCCACATTCACTGCTTTAGGGATCCACCTCAAAGAAATCTTCATTCCTAAAACAATCACCACAATACCATGAATCACCCATGGAAGATGTTAAATGTTGTCTCAATATGCTTTCAAAGTTATTCTGCAGTCTTCCACAATCAGGTCATGAATGGTACACACATTTGAAGGATTTTTTGAGGATGCAACCTGTAGTGGAAAGCCTGTTACCATGCTGACCTGGTTGAAGATGCACTTCAACAATACCTTGCCTATGCTTAAATTTCTGAAATCTAGTTTTTGACCGTAGCATATGAAGGACAAGATTCCCCTAACGTTTGCTGCATGTCTTCATGAATTTATTTCAGTAACATTCTCTTTAAAGAAAGGTACTCAATGTCTGTACAGTGCTTGATCGATTCTCTCAACAGTCGCAACCTTCATTCACCTTCTACACATCAATGCCCTCTGTAAAGGAGAAGAATACAGTTACAAGCTCATTTCTGAGAACACACACGAAGAATCACAGCACAGATTGGTGATACTGTCTTTCATGAAAACCTTTGTAGTCTGTATTGAGCTAAAAACTTTTCAACTCCATCCCGTACAAAAATAATATCACAAACAGTTTTAATCCAGGAAAATATGTAAATGAAAACATCCTCATTACCAACGGTAAATGAATGGTGAAATAATGCAATGACATTAAATATATATAGTTAAAAAAACAAATCATCAACATAAAAATGGGAGAAAAAAAATTAATTTTGGTAGTGTGATAGTTCATTATAAAGCAAATATTAATCGCCTTCTGTATATCACGGGTTGTTATAAAGATCACATTTCAAAAGATGTAAAAAAACTTACAATGTTTAAGGACAGTGGGAAGTGGCGGTAGGGGTGGGGGTCAAATTAAGTCAAAGCTAAATAGTCCATTGTGAAGTTTTAATTTTGAACCTGCCAACAAAACTACATACATAATCATTTTCATATGATTGAATAGATATTTCTTGAATACTTAATGGAGAAATTGCAGAAAAAATTACTTTGAAAAGCAATGCTCTTTATTCATGAATGAAGAGAATCACTTTTGAGTGAGAGTTTAAAAACTGGAGGGGAGGGGCAAAATTATCTCCAGGTAACCAACAATACATTAAATAAAACTTACTTCTATCATCAAGGAGCTGTTTCTCAACCTCTTTGCTAAATAATTCAATACTTTCTTTATCATCTGGATGATGAAAAAGTATCAAGAATGGCAAACCTTCCTCTGTTAGTTCCTAAAATAAAAAAAAAAAATAAATAAATAACATAAAACAATAAAATAATATATATATATATATATATATGCCTTCTACTCTACATAGTAGTAACCCAGGTCTATATTCCATAATATATTTCTCTTATTACCACTCCTGTACCTATTACTTCTATTATATATATACAGGCATACCTCGGTTAACGTTACCTCTGATAACGAAGCTTCGATATAACGAAGTCGGCAATTTCAAGCCCCATTTAACATAAAAAAAATATATTCCAGTTTAATCACCTGAAATCTAAACAAACTGAAGAAATTACGGAAACCTTTGGGGCTTCTCATGATTGCTTCGAGAAATTTAAAAAAAGGGGCAGGATTCATAGTGTAAAATTAACAGGAGAAGCTGCAAATAAGTTTCCAGAAAAACTAAAGGAAATAATTGAATGAAAATTTTCCAAATTTGGTGTTCAATGTTGACAAAAGCAGTTTGTTCTGGAAATGGCTACCAACAAAAAGCTTCATTTCTATTGAAGAAAAATCAGCTGCTGGGTTCAAAGCAGCCAAAGACCGTTTAACGTTACTCTTTGGATCAAATGCCTCTGGTGATTATAAATTAAAATTGTTATTAGTTTACCATTCAGAAAATCCGAGGGCGTTAAAAGGTAACATAAAAATGAATTTACCTGTAATATGGAAAGCAAATAGAAAAGTGTGGGTTACCAAGGAGTTATTTACTGATTGGTTTGTTAACCACTTTTGTCCTGAAGTAAAACGGTATTGTCAAAAAAACAACTTTGAAGAAAAAGCTCTTTTGTTGTTAGACAATGCTCTGGGACATCCTACTGATCTTAACACGTTGGACACATGCATTCCTGTCAAAGTTGTGTTTCTTCAAGCAAACACAACTTCCCTGATTCAACCATTGGATCAGGGAGTAATAGCATCATTTAAAGCTTATTATCTGCGTCGAACATTAAGTAGTTTAACTGAACTAGAGGATAAAGAGGAAATGACAGTTAAAACTTTTTGGAAAAACTACATTAAAAACGCAATTGAAAACATTGATAGTTCTTGGAAAGAAGTCACTAAGAAATGCTTAAATGGAGTTTGGCGCAAAATATGGCCAGAAGTTGTACTAGAAGAAGAAAATAACATCCAAGAAATTAGAAATGAAGTTATCCAGATGGCTCAATCAATAGGTTTCAAAAATGTCGATGAAGAGGATGTTAGAAATTTATTGAATGCAGAAGATGATGGTTTTTCAGTGGAAGATTTAGAAAACCTTGTTAGCAATGAAGACGAAGTTAAAGAAGTTCCAGCCGAAAAAGTGTTAAAAAACCAAAGATTTAAAAAGGTGCTTAAATGACATTGAAAACGTTTTAAATTTTTTTAGTGAAAATGATCCTGATTTAGGAAGAAGTATTATTGTTAAGCGATCAGTGTTAAATGCAATAACTCCGCATAGGTAATTGTTAAATGAAAGAGAAAAAGAGCATAAACAATCAACTTTAGACTCTTATTTTAAAATGTGATTTCACTTTGTATGTAAGTTGACTGTTTATTTAATAAAACTTTTCTTTGTTCGAAAAAAAAAGCTTTTCATTACGTAGGAACGTATCCCTATTCTGGCCATAGTATTTTTACCTCTGAAAACGAAGTTTCGCTTAACGAAGTAATTTCGTGGAACGCATCCTATTCGTTATTCGAGGTATGCCTGTATATATATATATATATATATATATAGTTTGATTGTTTAAACTACTTCAATTTTCTGGTATTTATTTTCTATAAAGGTATTAAGGTGTATATGGAACAGGAGATTCAGTTAGAATGTGTAGTCTAACCTATTCTTGGGGGTCTGTTAGGTTAAATTACACATTACTACAATAGGTTAGACTACACATTCTAACTGAATCTCCTGTTCAGTATACACCTTAATACCTTTATAGAAAATAAATACCAGAAAATTGAAGTAGTTTAAACAATCAAACTATAATATATCAAGCACGTATAATGTCTAATTGCCACACGGCAATAGCATTAACGTTGCAAGTGATAAATTGAAAATAATCATTTAGACATTTATAATAATTATTTAAAAACACAATATATATATATATATATATATATATATATATATATATATTCATAATGAAGTAGTTAAGAAAAATAGTAAAAATATAATACAAAAATTAAGAATATAAATGTAAAGCTATCATTAGAGGCAGCAAAATGCTGCCTCTAATGATTCCTGCCCATTCCTCCACATGATGCCCAATGTATCACTGATATTAAATATTAAATCAAAACTATTGCATTAGCATGGCAAAACTGTTGAGCGAAAATAATAAATTAAACAATGATTAATCAACAGGGAGGGAGAAGAAAAGGTGCGACTAAAAATTGTAGCAGAAGATCTCCAATTCAAAATAATAAATCAATTTTAAAATTTAGAGCCAATTACATATGAATTTAACAGCGCTCCCCCTCATAAGGTGCCAGTTCCAAATTACGTGAAATTTCACAAATAGAGACTAAACTAACTACAATAAAATAACAAAAATAGACTGACCATTATGCTCCCATATCAACAGAGGACCACAAGGTAAATAATGGTCAGGGAATCACTGCATTTCAATTGCTAGACAAATCACCGTAAAGGCAAACCGATTGAAGGATCGGTCCGCCAATGCAGAGGATTTGAATAGTAGTCCTTATTCAGCGAAAAATAAAAATATAAGACAGACAGACTAGCAGTCCAGAGCAGAGCCACACCACTGACACAATGTAAGCTTAACCACCTTATATACACAAATAAATAAATAAAATACTATAGATGGCGGTACGGGTGCAGCATTAGCACATCAAACCCACTACTACCATTTGATTTACATAAATTAGCATAATGAAGTAGTTAAGAAAAATAGTAAAAATATAATACAAAAATTAAGAAAATAAATGTAAAGGGGTGCTGTTACATTCTTATGTAATTGGCTCTAAATTTTAAAATTGATTTATTATTTTGAATTGGATTTTCTAAATTATTCAGATATTTTCTGCTACAATTTTTAGTCACATTTTCTTCTCCCTCCCTGTTGATTAATCATTATGTTTAATTTATTATTTTCGCAAAACAGTTTTGCAATGCTACTGGCATTAGTTTTGATTTAATATTTAATATCAGTTATATATATACAGGTAGCCCTCATTTCACGATGGTCCGATTTGCGCCGATCACTAACCAGAACGCAATTTTTATTTATTTATTTTTGCATTTTTTTTTTCTGCAATTTTTTTTTATAAATTGTAAGTTAAAAATTGTTAGACAAAATTTATCGGCATAATACTGTGCTATGTATCGTGCACTGTTCACGTGATTTAGGACAATCTGAGCCAATCAGCAATTAGTGCATTCATATCAGAGACAGATTCTCGCCCTCAAAGTAACCACCCATGGATGCGGGTAGTAAATGTCCTGCAGCAAAGCATTCAGTTGGTTGTTGTTTACGCTATTTACACATGTTGGAAATTTATTATGCTAACATTTTTTTTATTAATTGTGCTATTAATAAATTAAAATTAATAAACTAATAAATTAAATAATAATAGTGATAGCTGTGTGCAGTTTTTTCCAATTGTGTTATAAAGTTTTTAATTTAATAGAATAAAGACATGCCATGTTTGGTAAAAAATAGTTAATTGAATCCTAGTGCAATATTCGGAGGATGGAATCTGGTGAAAGCCGCCCTAATGTGTGTAGGGCTATGAATATGCCTCCATCGACTATTACTACAACTATGAAGAATGCTAATAAAATAAAATAATTGATGCAAAGTGGTAGGTAAAATTTTTGGTGCCCGGAACCTAACCCTGTGATTTCCGATTGACTCCGTTATATAAAGGGTTCCATTTTTGCCTGTTCCCCCAGGAACCTAACCCCAACGTAAATCGAGGGCTACCTGTATATATATATATATAGATCACTGAATAGTATAGTGACTGGTTGCACTGTTAACCAGTTAACAGTGAACCAGGTTAACTGGTTCTGAATTTATAATTAACGTATTATAAAAATAAAAATGAATATAAAATAACTAGTTTATTTTAAATTACATAATATTTAATATTCAAAATTAAACTTAGGTTTTTCCAAAGTCTAATAATTTTGAACCACAAGTTTCAATACTTACATGCTATCTTCAAAGGATTACAAATAGAAACAAGCTAAGAAATGAGCAATGAAAATGCTGAATGTTAATATACAGGTTTGTTAAAATTAAAGTATCCCTATGTAAAGGACTCTGGAGTGAGTTCTAAGGCATAACAGGTACAATAAAGAATGCACTCACCATTTATTGAAAAAAAAAAATAGTTACAAAATTTGTCACTAAATGGCACTGTGGCAATACAAATCACTTGAACAGCACTACACATGTTCAATATGACCTCCATTTTGGTCAACAACAGTTTCCATTCGAAGAACAGCATTTTATACAACAAAACGTAACATGTCAACTGGAATAGCCAGCACATGACGTCTGCTGTCCTTCAGATCTGCAGAGTTTGACATCCCTCATGATACACCTGGTTCTTCAAAAAACCCCACAATCAGAAGTCGCATGGGGTGAGGTCCAGTGATCAGGTGCTAAGATGTCTGGAAACAACAGCTGATGACCTGTTCGTCTGTAAAACGTTGCCTTAGCAATTTTTGGACACAACAGTGGATGTGGGGTGGCACACCATCTTGCATGAATATGGTATCCTGAAGGCACCCACATTGTTGCAGCTCTGGTATTGCGAAATTTGCCAACATTTCATAATATCACTGTCCAATGACGGAACAGGTGAGAGGTGCAGTCGGTGATACCTGTTCAAAAAATTATGGCTCAATCATGAATGTAGCCATAAATCCACACCATACTGTCACTTTTGGAGAATGTAACGGGACCTCTTGGATAACTCAAAGGTTTTTTGTTGCACAAATGCATCAGTTGTGCGTATTCACTTGTCCATTTAAGCAGAAGTGGGCTTCATCACTCCAAAGGGGGTTCCACGGCCAAGTGATATCCACTGTCATTTGCAGCAGAAATCGAAGTGCGTATGTGCAATGAATATCTGCATCACCATGCTTTAGCTGCTGTAGCATGTGCATCTTGTAAGGATAGTACCACAACACCTTAAGCATTACTAGCCTTACGGTGGAATACGGCAAGTCCACTTCACAAGAAACAGCTGGCATATTTGCGCTACCACATGGAGATTGACTCGATAAATCCACGACAGCTATAGCCACATCCTGAACATGAGAGGAGTCCGCTCGTTTTTGACCTCTACCTGGTTGAACACCAAGATGTCCTGTCGCTTCAAATTTTACAATCGTTTTGCGGACAGCACAAACAGTCATAGGTCCATGTGGGCCTTATGCACTTCTAATGCCAGAATTCTCTGGTAGATTTGCATAATCGTAACTAAGGTAGTTACGCACCATACAGTGACAAATTTCTCTTCAGCACGAGCCTTAGAACTCGCCCCACAGCTCTCTACATATGGATACTTTAATTTTAACAACCCTGTACATCAGCCCTCTGCTAGTTACACAGGACCTGATGGGTGCTTTTTGAAAATATTTGCTGACCATTAATCACTAATTAATGATTAAAAATCTGAATGTTTTCCTACCTTCCTATATATAGTCAAATTTTTATTTGAGATTTTCTGGAAGTGAAAATTGTTTACTTGAAATTAAAAATGCAAAGAACTTGACAGGTTCTGTGCAGCTGTCTTTATAATTTTTTTTGTGTGCTGCAGGAGCATGGCACCTCACATGTTCCACTCCAATATTTCAATTGTACATAAAATAACTGCCATTCTTACTCAAAGTTACTCATTAATAATGATCCATAACTTTCAAAAAAAACATTGCTTACATGTGTAATCTGAAATTGGCAAATTTCATTTGCACTGTTGTACAAAACGTGTTTTTTTATGTTCTCAATTATAATTATTATTGATTTTTGCTTTAATTATTATTATTAGTCTTTTTATTTCTTTATTTAAAAAAAAAAAACACCACAATATGTGCACAAATATAAATTTAAAATTTTGCCCTCTTAACAGTGGGAAGAAGTTTTGAAAGCAGCCTATGTCTACTAGTTTCAAAAACTAGTAGACATTGGGTGCCAGTGCAATATGGAGTCAGTCTAGCGTGATTTAAGTATTTTGAAAACAAAAAAAAAAGCAGAAGTATGTTATAAGCCAAATAGCTGTGATGAGTATAACGAACTACAGAGTGGAACAGCAAATCAGAATGTCATGCTATGAGGGATTCAAGTTTCCAGATATCAAGTGGAACTTGGTGGTTGGTAGCTCATTCAGAACATTTCTGGATTTGTTTGATGACTGCCTTGCACTAACATGTCAGAGAAGAAATGACAGAAGGCAATATTCATCTGATTATCAGCAGTGATTTTTCATGTATTAAGAATCTTCAAGTAAAGGGACCATTCAGTAGCAGTGATCACAATATATTCATTTGAAATTTATTCAAATGAATAAATACTATCAAGGATAATAAGTAGGGATTTTGTTTTAGTAAAGTAACTACAATCATTTCAGACAATTTTTAAAGTATTTTCAGCAATACAAGCTGATGAAGTTCAAAAATGCAACACTAAATGGAAAGTGTTCAGGGAAGTAATCATAGTACTAATCTTTTAATACCAACTATGAGATATTCTTCAAGGTTTAACTAAAATGGATGTTAGATGAGGTGATGAGTTTAGTGACAGGAAACAAAATAATGCATGGAAGATTACAAATTCTTGGGTACATGGAATCTAAGAGCAAGTATAAATAAGGCTGCAATCAAGTTACTTGGACAAGTAAGTATACTAAGGCAGATTATGAGAAGCTTTGCTAAGAGTGCAAATAAAAGTAGCTAATATTTCTTTGCTTATGTTAACATTAGAAGAAAAGGGATGAAAATATTCATCTACTTGATATGAATGGCATAATTAAAGATGATCCAGGTTGTTGATAAAATATTTTGCATCTACATTCACACAATAGATATTTTTAGAAAAAAAAATGAGTGGGAAGTACTAGAAGTATTTCTGGTACTCCAGCCCCCCCTTGATACTAAGTGGAGGTTAAATGATGTTATGATAACTGAAACAAAATAATGCATGGAAGATTACAAATTCTTGGGTACATGGAATCTTAGAGCAAGTATAAATAAGGTTGCAATCAAGTTACTTGGACAGGTAAGTATACCAACGAAGATTATGAGAAGCTTTGCTAAGAGTGCAAATAAAAGTAGCTAATATTTCTTCGCTTATGTTAACATTAGAAGAAAAGGGATGAAAATGTTCATCTACTTGATATGAATGGCATAATTAAAGATGATCCAGGTTATTGATAAAATATTTTGCATCCTACATTCACACAATAGATATTTTTAGAAAAAAAAAAATTAGTGGGAAGTACTAGAAGTATTTCTGGTACTCCACCCCCCCCCCTCGATACCAAGTGGAGGTTAAATGATGTTATGATAACTGAAAGGAAGCTGGAAGAGAAACTGTTGCAGCTAAAAGGCAACAAGACACGTGAGGTGGTGGTATGTATCAAGTAATATTAAAAGAATTGTATACTAATAGTAGTGAAATTAGCTTTTTTTTCCCACCGAACACTACTTTAAAGATTTAGCCACAACATAAAGGAAAAATTGCAAATTTTAAATGCTGTTACTAAAGATGCACAAGGTGTAAGCGAAAAATTTCCAGATTTGGCCACACAGAGCACTAACCACATGTAGCATACAAGTGCACTATTAGATACTTCTGCACGAATTCATTGTGAGTTAGTGTGGAGAGTTTTGCACCAATAGGATGTTGTGCACTTAAGTATATTCCTGTTGAGTGTGTTTTACGATTTTTGAAGCCAAATAAGGCAGTGATGTTAAGGAACAGCAAACTTTCATCATAAACTTGGGAAAACACCTTCGGAGACTTAAGAAATGCTTAAACAAGTGTTTGGTGATGATGTCATAAGTAAAACACAAACGTTTCAATGGTGTTTGCATTAATAAGGTAACCAAACTTCAGTTCAGATTTTGAGCACTCTGGTCAATGGTCAAGTCAGAATGATGAACATGTTGAAAAACTACATCAAATCATCCATGAGGGCAGACAATATATGACTAATGATACCTGCGACACTCTTGGCATATTGTACATTACATGCCAAAGCATTTTAACTGAAAATTTAAACGAGGCAGACTGCTGCAACATTTGTGCCCCATGTGCTGAGTGACAAATAGAAACAGCTTTCTCTGTGCAGGGACCTACAAGCATATGCCAGAAAGGACAGAAACTTCCTTTCCAAAGTCATAAAAGGGGATGAAAGCTGGGTTTATAGTTATGACCAAGACACAAAGCAGCAGTCCTCACAGTGAAAAAAAAATATATCATCTCCACCTCCACAAGGAGACGATCAGATCAGGCAAGGCAGATCAGATCAAAAGTCAAGAACATGCTGCTTGTTTTCTTTATCAATTAGGAATTGTTCATTAAGAGTTCCTTCTGCCAGACCAAACTGTAAATCACCGTTTCTACATTGGTGTCCTGAGATGTTTGAGGAGGATGTCAGACGGAAATATCCAAACAAATGGCATACTCAGAATTGGTTTCTGCATAACAACAATGCACCAGTTCACACAGTTTTATCAGTTCAGCAGTTTTTAGCCAAGAAAATTAATGGCAATGGTCCCACACCCTCCTGATCTCATCCCTTGTGAATCCTTCCTGTTCTCCAAAATTAATATCCAATTAAAAGGGTGGGATTCAAGCTGAAACAGGAGGTCCATAGATGCTTTAAACAGTGGGAGAAGGGGCTGGGATCCATGTATGAATGCTGGAAGGGACAGTATCAACCTCATATAATCTGGACAAAGGCTCATAATAAATAAGAATACGAAGATGGCCATTGATTTTGTGCAGGATTGTGTCCAAATATGTATAGTGCAAACAAGTTTTTGGATGGCTGCTTTTGCTGTGATTGGAAATGAATAAATAACTGTTCATGATGCATGTATGGAAGAGCTGTGAGATGAAGCTGTCTGTCACATCACTGGCAGACAGCTTGTCCAATATTCAAAGATGCTTGTTATTTGTTATTTGGTTTTTTTTAGGAGCATTAGCAAATAATGCCATATTGCTCCGGGATATGCGGTGGTCATTCCCTGACCTTTCCACATCCTCCGTATTTGGTGGTGATGGGCTTGAACCCCAGTCTAATCAAGAAGCGTGTGCTACGTACTGCTGCTCCTTCCCACCTGGCTACGGAGGTGCCTGTATTCAAAGATGCCAAAATTGCTGCTCAAATTCTATAACAAAATAAATATCCTGCATATAACAGCGAAGGTGAAGTCAAATTAACACAAGTTTTAGAAAATGTTTCAGTTGCAGAAGTTATTTCATGCTCCAATACAATTAAAAGTATTTTTGGTATTGGAAAAACTGGCATTCTAAGAATTGTTGTATACCAGATAAAATGGATTTTAATGAAAAACTGGACTTTAAGAAGCAGTGGGGGGGGGGGGAGAAAAAAAAAACAATTTTGATGAATGATTAATTTAAAAAAAAAAATGAGTTTGAACATGTCAGTTATGTTTACTTGACACTCACTTGTAATCTGTTTTCTACTGATTTTTTTTTAAATGCAATATTGCACTGAATATCATCTGTTTTGTTTAAGTAACTTTTATTGCAATTTTTTTGCTTACAGAGCTCATTGGCAGTAATCCTCGTCAAGTATTTTAATCCCAGGGGTTAGCATTAGCATTATTAGAGGCACTTGATGCAAGAAAGCAAGCTTATGCAGCATCAGCAAAAAAAAAAATAAAATAAAATAAATAAAAAAATAACCACTTCCACTTCACCCCTCTGTTCGTACAAAATATCTGTCCAGCTGACGCTTAAACTTATTTAGGCTATCAACTTCCACGACAAGGGATGGAAGTCTATTCCACCAACCAACTGCCCGCTGGCTAAAGGCAGATTTCCTCATGTCTATCCTACATCTGTCTTTTCTCTATTTGAATTTATGCCCTCTCAGGTGATTATTCTGAGCAAGAGGAAGAATCCCATCGGCATTGAGCATGCTCAAACCATTCAAAGCCTTATACACCTCTATCAGATCACCTCGCCGGTGCCTAGTCTCCAGACTCTGTAATTTGCAAAACTTAAGCCTTTCTTCGTAAGAGCAACCCTTTGTTCCATTTACTAATCTTGTTGCCCTTCTCTGTACCCGTTCCAGCAGCTCTACATCCTTCTTGAAATGAGGCCTCCAGACCTGTATACAGTACTCAAGATGTGGCCTAACCATTGCCTTATACAAGGGAATAATCACCTCCTTATCCCTGCTAGAAAAATTCCTGTATATCATTGACAAGACACCATGAGCTACTCTTGCAGCTCATCTGCACTGCTCAGAGAACTTCATATCTGCCTGCACAATTACCCCCAGGTCCTTTTCATTCTCCACCACTGTCAGTGTAGTACCGCAGAGTTGATACATTGCTCTGGGGTTGCTGTTTCCCATATGTAATACTTTACATTTGTCAATGTTAAACTTCATTTGCCACCTCTCAGCCCATCTGCTCAACCTTTCCAGATCCTGTTGCAGTAGCATAGTGTCAGTAGTGTCCTTGACAACCCTGCCAACCTTCATATCGTCTGCAAACTTGGACATTAAGCTTGATATACCATCATCAATATCATTTATAAATACAGAAAACAATAATGGACCAAATACTGAACCCTGAGGGACTCCACTAATAACATTAGTCCACGATGAGCAGTGTCCATTGACTACCACTCTGTCTTCTCCCCCTCAACCACCCCCTTTATCCATAGCAGCAATTTGCCTCCAATGCCACACTGCTCCAATTTGTGCAGCAGTCTTCCATGTGCAACAGTATCAAAAGCCTTTCTAAGATCCAAGTATATAATATCAAAGTTATTCCCTGCATCCAGTTCTTTTGTGACTGCATCATAGTATCCAATCAAATTGGTCGGGCAGGACTTCCCCTTAACAAAACCATGCTGTGTCTGAGCTATAACTGAAGTCTTGTCTAGATGATCCTGCAGTGCTTCTTTAACCAGTGCCTCCATTAATTTTCCGAGAACAGAAGTTAAACTAACAGGTCTATAATTACTTGTGTCGCCCTTTGATTCTCCTTTGTGCATTGGGGTCACATTTGCACATCTCCAGTCCACGGGTACTTCCCCTGAGTCCAAAGAAGCTCTCATAATTATGGCTAAGGGTTTGCTTACTTCCTTTGCTGCCTCCTTTAATATAACTGGATAGATCCCATCCACCCCAGGTGCCTTTCTTGTATTTATCTTCAATAATTTCTCTTACTCTCAGTTATTACAAGATTCTCTAGCTTACTGCCACAGTTGAATACACCTCTGGCATTCCCCTCACTGAATAACTCCTCATGTGTGAATGTCGATGCAAAATATTCATTCAGTTTGTTAGCTACCTGAGCAGGATCATCAACAGTTGACCCATCGATATCAAGTGGACCAATCTGATTCATCCCCTTCCTTCTAGAGTTTACATAAGTAAAGAACTCTTTGCTGTTTTTCTTTGCATCCCTTGCCAGAGATTTCTCGTAATCTGCCTTCGCCTGCCTAACCTCCTTTGTAACTTGGTTAGAGATCAACTTGTATCTATCATAGGCTTCTGTGTCACGTGTTAATTTGTATGTATCCCATGCATTTTTCTTCTCTGCCATATGTCTCATTAAGTTCATCTGACATCCACTTAGGCCTAAACCTTGAACAATATTTCTTAGTTGGTATGTAAAGCCTAGTAGCTTCCAGATAAGTTCTTTGAATGCTTCCCATTTTGAATTTGCTGTTGGTAAATCCCACTTCAGCACACTGTGATCACTGCCACCTAGTGGTTCATTTACCTGCAGATTCTTAATGCATGAAGAATCACTACTGATAATCAAATCAAGAGTATTACTCCCTCTAGTTGCCTCCCGAACATGCTGATGTAGAAAACAATCATCCAATAAATCCACAAAAGCCTTGCTAGTGTGTGAGTGACCAGCCCCCAAATTCCAGTCAATATCTGGGAAATCAAAATCCCCCATTATAAGACTCTCTGATTTACTGGCCCACTCTATTTCCCTGTACAGTTTCTTATTATACTCATCAGAGTCATTAGGCCTATAGCACACTCTTACTCTCAATTTTGATCTCCCAATGCTTATGTCACACTAAACTGACTCGACACTGCACTGTCCAGCAATGTCGACTGGCTTCACTTCCTTGGATTTTATGTATTTCTTAACTAATAGCATAACCCCTCCTCCCTTCCGATCCTGACTATCCTTTCTGTAGACATTGTACTCCCCAAATTCCAGCTCTGCATTCCTTATATCTGTGTGACACCACGTCTCTGAAATCCCCACAATATCTGCCTTGGATGTTTTGAGCAATACCTAAAATTCATCAAATTTATTTACTAAACTCCTAGCATTGGTGTACACGCAAGTATACATGCACCTGTTCTTTTTCTTAGCTACCCTAACACAACCTATGTGTTTATTTGAACCCCAATGATTCCCAGCAGTCTCTGAAATATCCTGCACCTTTTTTTTTCCAGGCTGCGGCTCATTCCAATAGAAGCAGTGCAAGAATCACTTTCACCTCTGCCAGTGGCTACTGTTAATCTATTAGTCCTTGTATCCCCCCAATCTAGCAGTTTTCAGACCCACCTAACACTGCCTCGATTGCATCAGCAAACATTCTATAACAAAATAAATATCCTACATATAACAGCGAAGGTGAAGTCAAATTAGCACAAGTTTTAGAAAATGTTTTAGTTGCAGAAGTTATTTCATGCTCCAATACAATTAAAAGTATTTTTGGTAACTTTTTGCTAACTCGGAAATTTTTTTTGGCTGGTGCAGCATAAGCTTTAGGCTTCCTTGCACTATACAGCTAATAATAATAAATAGTAATCTCAGGATTTACTTTGAATGCATTACACAGCTGGTTATATCTTACCACTGGACACAATCTCGGATTTGAGAATCTGAGTAAGGAGTTGCAAATGGCCACAGCAAACCTGTTTCCATGATACATAGAGTGCCATGCTGTTAATTTTCACAGGAGAGCTGAAACACACAAACCTCTGATAATAAAAACAAATGAATGCAACCGAATGCCATGTTCAATGGAAATCAGTCCTGTGGCACAATAAGTTTCTATATATAAATATATGAGTTGCTAATCCAGTCTAATGGATTAGTTTGGGCATGAAGAATGTCTTAAGAATGCTTACTATCTGACTGAGCTGTCCCAAATGTGAAGTTGGGTGGAAGTCATGGTTTGAGGATATTTCTCAAGGCATAGACTAAGTTCACTGGTCACAGTACATATATGCTGCATCCTACATTGTGGGCAATTTTATGGAAGTGATCCTCACACTTTCAAAGATGACAAAAGTTCAATGTAACAAAGCAAGGATTGTGAAAGCATGTGGGTTTGAAGAAAATAATTTGGAATGGTGCAGCAATCAATACAGAACCTCAACTCACTGAAAAATCTTTGGGATGAAGTGGAATGCAAAATTAGGGCAACATATTCTACTTTGTTAGTAGAGCACAATACCACCAGTATTGTGTTCCACTAACAAATTGGTAGAAAGTCTTCTGGTACAAATTTAAGCAGTAATTATGGTTAAAGATGAGCCAAAATCCTATTAATATTTTTAAATAAATATACATTTTTGTTCATAACTAAAAGTGTCAATCGTTTTGGGTAGGATAGTGCATATAAAAAAAATTATTGCTATATAAAATTCATTTTATAATAAGAATTTTTTAAAAATTCATTTTATTAGCACTGAAGTTATCTCTCTACCATTGAACTAGTCAGAAGAGCCATCAATATGAAGAAATTAAGGCTGGCTCACTGACTGATTTTCAGATACACAGGTCTGATGGTATTTTGTATTAAAGCACATACACACAATACTGACCACTTGCAGTTGATTAATAGTTAATCAACTGTGGTTAGTAAAGTTATCTATCTACCTACCACTGAAGGGTACATTATATTTATATTCAAATTTAACATATATAGTCAGTCCTCGTACAGCATAATAGTTGTGTTCCTAGAAATCCTCGTGCAATACAAATAACAGGCCCTATGGAAAAAATAGGGTTAGGTGCCGACCATCCAAGATTGAACACACATTTGTAACCAAAATATTACCAAACACAATAAATCATCGTAATAAAATACTTATGTATTTTACTACGACTATTATGTAATAAAATATTGCTACTGTTTTTGCTTCTATCGTAAGCAAACTTGTTGTTCTGTTTGATTTTCTATCCAAACAGATGACAGCTGTTCTATCTCTTCCAATTCTTTGTGTATTGATCTAATGGATTTTAATTACACTTTGAGTTGTTTCTGCTATGAAAGTTGTTTTTATTTTCTCTGCATTCTTTCTAATTCTCAGCGTTGCCTCATTTAGGCCATTAGCACGTGCAATATCACATGGTCTTCATTTCGCTCAGTGTTTCAAAATTCATATTTTTTCTCTATCAACAGAGGTGGACTGGCCATAAGCCTTACCGGGGACCCCGGTGGGCCAGAGGCCAGAAGAGGATGGAGGCCAGTGTGATTTTGGCCATAAACACTAGTATGAGGCTGCTACAAATTTTCTCGGGTAAGAATTTTTGACCCAGTTTGCCTCTGTTTATCGATATTGTTTTTCTTTTTCTCTCTGAATCTGTAGTGCCTTCACCAGGACGCTTCCTTTTCACATCTTTTAAGTATTTTACTCATTTTTAGGGAATAAAGCACAATTACAAAATGAGGAGGCACACTTGATATACATAAACAAAGCTGCGCACATGTAGCAACTGAATAAACAACACCGTAAAGGCAGAGACACACTTACACCTCACTAGCTCACATTTTACTAAAGCACATTTCTGGGGGTTACTACCATAAAACAATAAAAACAATTTTCAGTTGCGTTTCTGATAGTGGAATCTGTTATAAACGGGTAGTAAACTCGATCTAATTGCATTTGCAATAATACCGATAGCTGGAATTTTGCGAGTTTTTACGTTATTATGGTGAAACGCGTTTCCCCTTCACTGATATAAAAAACAAATACATTTTCAGAATCTTCTCTTCATTGCTATCATGTTGCGTTCAGTTGGGGTGATTCTGCATTCAACTGCCATTTCTTGTAAACACAAAGGCGAATCGTGCATAAGCAAATTCGGTTCGTGTTATATACAATATTGTTACCCTTTTTATAAATTGTGTATGATCGAATTCGTGTAGTGTAAACACGTGTTATACGAGGACTGACTGTATTTAAAGTATGTGAAGTTGATATTCTAGTACTTCCAGCTGTCTATGCAATATGACATTTAGTAAATGAGACAAGCAGTTACCGATTAATGTAAAAGATCAATTAGGTGATACTGTCTGATAACAGACAAGAGTAATAATTCTACTCTAAAACTTATACAATATTGTATTAATCAATTTGAAATAGGAAATCTTAATCTAATAATACACACAATTATGCAACATAGTCAATTACCTCTGCATTTTCAAAAGTAATTTCTCTGACTAGAGGAATGCAACGTTCGGTTATCCAAGCACTCATCTCATCATAACTGAGCAATACACCAGTGTAAATCTCATCGCTCTGGCCCAACTAGAATAAAAAGTTATATATATTTTTGATGATAAAGATTTAATTTACTGAAACAATTTGAATAGTTTAAAACTTCATAAAAATGCACATCCTACTCCTTTAAGTCTCATAAACTGAGTTTAATTTCCAACAACACACAGTTCATTCAATGCAAGCAATCCAAGAATGTAAATTATTATTATTATTATTTTTTTAAAACATGGCAATTATGAACATATAATAACATATTCTCAATGTTCAGTAGGCAGCAAAGGGCACCAATTACAATATCAAGTCAGACAGTACAACAGTGATATACTAATTAGAATTGTTTTTATCTTTATATATATATATATATATATATATAAAGAACTGTGTGTTGTTTATATATATATATAAAAATCTCTCCCCATATATATATATATATATATATATATATATATATAGTGCTTTTTTTGGGATGGTAGGGCATACCGGCACCTTTATTAACAGTGACGTGTGACATTTGGATGCAATACATTTTGAAATTTGAAATATATTATTCAGTAAATTTTTTTTAAACGTGTTTACGCACTATTCAAAATAAGCTTAAAGTTGTTTAATCAAATTTGCATTTTTCACTGTCTATTAAGATATTTTCTATATAAAACTTTATAACCATTTTTAGAATTTTAAATCACTCAGTCAGACCTCTAGTTAACAATCCCCTTTATAGCAATTTTTTCAAATTCTCTTTGGAAATTACATTTAAAATAGTCTTGGTTGAGCGAAGAAAATTTTATATAGTGAACAGATTAGGAGAGACTTAACTCGCAAGCACTTCTGGCTTTTAGGCAATTAATGCTGCTGCTGCTCGAATTAAGAGAGCTAAAGGGATTACCATTCTACATCTTAGTGTAGAATGGTACTCGTAAAATCCGGAAGACCACCTCTCCCACATACCTAGAAGTCAGAAATGGAAACCAGATCGCAAAGTGAACGAAAGGAACTACAAGACCGATCTTCCCAGCAAGGAATTTTGACCGATCTTCCCAGCAAAACCATTTTAGAGCAGGTTCTCTACCTGAGAACTGCACTAGAAACTTTAATGAAGACAACCAACAGCAGAGTCAGTACAGCTCTGCGTGCAGACATAGTTTCCCTATGGACAAAGTTGGAAACCATTTTACTTACAACGCACCTCAAACGCGAGAAAGCAGTGGCCAAACTCGAGGCATATCTTGACGGTAGGGATAATCAAATGCAACAGCGCACCCCTACCTATGCAGATGCGCTGAGGATTCCCAGAAATGCTGAACAAACAACTGAATCAGGAAACTCAACCAAAAGGAAAACTCTTCTACAAAAACCACATCTGGTAACTGTTAGACCTACTTCCACAGAAGATCATCACACGTGAGGAAGTAAAAAATATAGTGGTCGCAAATTTAGCAGAAGACCTGAAAATGGCAAAAATTAAATCTGTGCATAAGACACGTAATATTGGTGTCATAATTGAAACTGAGACGAAAGAAGAAGCTAACAAAATCATTAGTAACCCCAAAATACAAACACTTGGCCTACAGGCTGCACCACCAAAAAGAAAGGGGCCCAGCAACACTCCAAGATGAACTATACAGAAGAAACCTCCAGCAGGACCACCCCAATGTTGAACCAAATGACCTCGTTTTCCCGAAATTCCAAAAAAATGCCAGAGTGGGAAATTCTACCAACTGGGTAGTGGAGCTTTCCCCCGCAGCCTGGAGAACAATAAGTCAACAAAATAGAGTGTTCATAAACTGGGGCAGTCACCGCTTCAAGGAGCATGTGGCTGTCCCCAAATGCTACAAGTGTTGTCGTTTTGGACACACGACACACACGTGTACCCAAGCTCAACCCACGTGGACACTGTGCTGAGAGAGGCCATGACTTTAACTCGTGCACTAAAAAAGAAGACCCACCCACTTGCGCAAACTGCAAATCAAAATGAAAATACAGGCAGATCATTCCATCCGGGACAATAAATGCCCTGTCTACACAAAAGCTAAGAGTACATGCCAACTAAGGCTCGATTATGGGGACTTACCTTAAACCATTTAATACTACCACTGTAAAATTTGCACAAATTAATGCCCAGCGAGCTAAAGCAGTTGCAGCGCAGTTAAGGAAAAAGGCAGATGAGGAGAACCTCGATATCCTCTTTCTTCAAGAGCCATATTCGCATAGTAAGGCAGTCAGAGGGTATCCGTTGACTTATAAGATAATTCAAGTGAACGGGGAGACCCCACGGGCGGCTATTCTGGTCAAAAACTCTGATCTCCCTGTTACCAAAATACCACATTACTGCCTTCCCTGGGCAGCCTGTGCCCATATCATCACCCCTTTGGGGGAATTTTACACAGTTTCTCTCTACTCTCGGCTGGGGGAGGATATTCTCCTGATTATTAGATACTTACAAAGCATCTCTCTGGAATTCCCAAATGCAAAAATCATCGTTGCCGCCGACGTAAACTGCAGGTCGCCAGCGTGATTCAGTGACACTCAAGATAGACGAGGCACAAACAACGGACAAAGACTGGAAGAATATCTCTGAAAGTTCTTTTCAATTCTCAACCAACCAAATAACCTACCGACCTTCTCTAGTACAATGTGGGAAGCCACAATTGATATCACCCTGGCCACAAGATCCGTTGCACGACACCTTTCATCCTGGACAGTTAGAGAAAGCTGGACCACCGTGTAATAACTTTCCAACTGCACCGATCAGTAAGCCGACAACCAATTATAAGGCAAACTCTACATAGATTTGCAATTGACAAGGCAAACTGGCAGCAATTTAAGGATTCACTGATCACGGCCACCCGCTCTCTCAGCACAGTTGGACTGAACGCACACCAGCACCAAAAGGCAATTGTAAGCCTAGTCACTGAAAGCTCAATTAACTCTATTAAAAGGAAGAAACCTTCTCTTGGAGCCGTACCTTGGTGGTGCCCAGAGCTCCAACAACTGCAACGGGAGGTTTACACCCGACGGAAAAATTTTCAACGCGCAAGACGGACATGGCCGGAAGCGGAAGTAGAGTATCTCAAGCAGCAGTACCGAACGGCAAGAAATGAATACACAGCCCTGATTAAACAAAGGAAAAAGCGCTCCTAGGAGCACCTAGTCTCCACAGTTGGAAATTCTGCTCCATGGGGAGTGGTCTACAGAGTAATCACAAACAAACTCCCCAGGGGAGAAGTCATCCCAGCCACCAAGACGCCTCAAGGCACGTATACAAAGACATGGTCCGAATCTATAAATAACATCCTTGACACCATGTTCCATCAACACATGCCACCAAGTACCCCAGAGCAAATACTAGTATGTGAGGAAAACAGCACATACACCACAGCCCAAGTGGAAGATAGATTCACTAAGGAAGAACTGGACACCGCTGCAGCAAAAATAAAAAACAAGTAATCTCCAGGAGAAGATATGCTGGAGCCCGAGATCGTAAAGAAGGCTGTTGAAACCATCCCAAATGAGATCCTAAACCTCTTCAACCATTGCCTTGAAGCAGGCCATTTCCCAGCAGTATGGAGATCTGCAAAATTAAGGCTTATTCTGAAGAATCCGACAAAACCACAAGACCTTCCGCAGTCATACCGGCCCATCGCTCTTCTATCCATACTAAGCAAACTCCTAGAACATCTTCTAAGCAATAGAATAGAAATTCATTACTCCAAGGCTGGCCTTCACCCTGACAACCAATACGGCTTCAGAAGGGGATGCTCCACGGTGAACGCCTTAGAGAATATCGTCAAAGCAGCTACCACTACCAGCCATAAATACTTCCTTGTCATTTCAGTGGATTTTGCCGGGGCGTTTGACTCCCTCTGGTGGCCAAGCATCCAGCAGACTCCGGAAAGCAAAACTACCAGCTAATTTGTACAATTGTATAAAAACCTATCTTGCAAACAGAACAGTAACCGTCAGTGCTCCGTACTGTTCAGTCACACGACCAGTCTATAGAGGATGCCCACAAGGCTCAGTACTTGGCCCACTTCTCTGGAACATGGTGCTCGACAGCTTTCTAAACCTCGACCTTGATAATGTGAGGTCACAGGCCTATGCGGATGACCTGATCCTGACGGCAGACTCAAGAACTCAACTAGAGATCTCTGCAAATCATGCTATAAATATCCTACAAGACTGGGCCACCCAAAACCACTTAAAGATATCCCCAACAAAAACCTGCTCCATCCTACTTAAAGGTTCTCTCAATATCAGAAGGCCTCCCCAGATAAAGATTCAGGAAACACCAATTAAGCTTTCCACCGAACTTAAATATCTTGGTATTCTGCTGGATAAAAATCTGTCATTTACACCCCATCTTATTTACCTCCGAAGCAAAATCAAAAAATACTCCGCACTAATAGCTAGAGTCACTCGTCGCAACTGGGGGCTTAAGAAGAGGACCCTAGCCCTCTTCTATAAGGCAGTCTTCTTACCAGCAATAACATACGCATCAGGAGTCTGGTTCCACAAGGCGGTGACAAGGCGTGAAATAGGGTTGAATTTGAAAGTGTCTGCAATTCTGCCCAGACACGATAGGAGGGAGTACATGATGAGAGCCTTGTCGATCAATTCGGCCCTGGAAAGATTGTGCAAGGCTCAAGGGGTAGAATTTTTTTCAGCCTGGACTGTACTTGTTAACAGGAGAGATTGCTTCTACAGGGATGGGATACACTTAAATAGAAAGGGTGCAAGAATATTTGCTGATGCTATCGAGGCAGTGTTAGGTGGGTCGGAAAACTGCTAGTTTGGGGGGATACAAAGACTAATAGTTTAACAGTAACCGCAGGCAGAGGTGAAGGTGATTCTTGCACAACTTCTATTAGAATAAGAAGCGACCTGGAGCGAGGGGTGTTGGGGGTTTCAGGGACGGATGGCAGTCATCATGGAATAGTTGGGTATATGGGATGTGTTAGGGTAACAGGGAATAGGCATAGGAGCATGTATGCTTGCATGTATACCAATGCTAGAAGTATAGTAAATAAATTTGATGAATTTGAAGTGTTGGTCAAGACATCAAAGGCGGATATTGTTGGGATAGCAGAGACGTGGTGTCACAAAGATATAAGGAATGCAGAACTGGAATTTGGGGAGTACAATGTGTACAGAAAGGATAGACAGGACAGAAAGGGAGGGGGTGTTATGCTGTTAATTAAGAAAAACATAAAATCAAAGGAAGTGCACCCAGTTAATATAGATGAACAGTGCTCTGTTGAGTCAGTTTGGTGTGAGATAAGCACTGCGAAAGGAAAAATAAGAGTAGGAGTGTGTTATAGGCCTAATGACTTGAATGAGTACAATGAACAATTGTACAGAGAAATAGAGTGGGCCAGTAAATCAGAATGTCTTATAATGGGGGATTTTAACTTCCCAGATATTGACTGGAACTTGTGGGTTGGTCACTCACACACTAGTCAGACTTTTGTGGAGTTATTGGATGATTGTTTTCTGCAGCAGCATGTTCGAGAGGCAACCAGAGAAAGTAACACTCTTGATCTGGTTATCAGCAGTGATCATTCGTGTATTAAGAATTTGCAGATAAAGGAACCACTAGGTGGCAGTGATCACAGTGTGCTGAAGTGGGATTTACTCAAAGAGGTAACTACCGTCAGGGGTAAAGGAAAGGGTTTTTGCTTCCGTAAAGGGGAGTACAGTGGTCTCAGACAGTTTTTAAATTCTGTACAGTGGGATCAACTGACGATGTTACAAACAGTAAATTCTAAGTGGGAAGCATTCAAAGAATTAATCGTGGAAGCTACTAGACTTTATATACCGATTAAGAAATATCGTTCAAGGTTTAGGCCTAAATGGTTATCAAATGAACTAATAAGACTCGTGACAGAGAAGAAAAATGCATGGGATGCATATAAATTATCAGGTGACGCAGAAGCCTGTGGCAGATATAAGCTAGTCTGTAATCAGGTCACAAAGGAGGTTCGGCAGGCGAAGGCGGATTACGAGAAATCTTTGGCAAAAGATGCTAAGAAAAACAGCAAGGATTTCTTTACTTATATAAACTCTAAAAGGAAGGGGATGAATATGATTGGACCACTTGACATCGATGGTTCGACTGTTGATGATCCTGCTCAGATAGCAAACAAACTGAATGAGTATTTTGCATCTACATTCACACGTGAGGAATTATTACAATTTGAAAATGGAAGAAGGTTATCAAATTGTAACAGTGTGCTTAATGATTTTGTAATAACTGAGAGCAAAGTGGAGGAGAAATTGTTGAAGTTAAACATAAGAAAGGCACCTGGGGTGGATGGGATCTATCCAGTTATTTTAAAGGAGGCGGCAAAGCAACTAAGCAAACCCTTAGCCATAATTATGAGAGCATCCTTGGACTCAGGGGAGGTCCCCACGGACTGGAGATGTGCAAATGTGTCCCCAATTCACAAAGGTGGATCGAAGGGTGACACGAGTAATTACAGACCAGTTAGTTTAACTTCTGTTCCGGGTAAAATAATGGAGTCGCTGGTTAAAGATGCATTGCAGGATCATCTAGACAAGACTGCAGCGATAACTCAAACACAGCATGGGTTTGTTAAGGGAAAGTCTTGTCTGACAAATTTGATTGGTTATTATGATGTGGTCACAAAGGAACTGGATGCAAAAAATAATTTTGATATCATATACTTGGATTTCAGGAAAGCTTTTGACACTGTTGCGCATGGAAGACTACTGTACAAATTGGAGCAGAATGGTATTAAGGGTAAGTTGCTACAATGGATAAAAGGATGGTTAAGTGGGAGAAGACAGAGGGTGGTAATCAATGGGTGCTGCTCTTCTTGGACTAATGTTATTAGTGGGGTCCCACAGGGTTCGGTGTTAGGTCCACTGTTGTTTTGTATATTTATCAATGATATTGATGAAGGTATATCAGGCTTAATGTCGAAGTTTGCAGATGACACAAAGGTTGGCAGGGTTGTTAATGACAGTAATGGCAGTGTGCTACTGCAACAGGATCTAGATAATTTGGGCAGATGGGCTAAGAAGTGGCAACTGAAGTTCAACCTTGACAAATGCAAAGTACTGCATATGGGTAGAAATAACCCCAGAGAAACGTACCAACTGTGTGGTACTACACTTAAGGTGGTAGAAAATGAAAAAGACCTGGGAGTAATTGTGCAGTCAGATATGAAGTTTTCTGAGCAGTGCAGACAGGCTGCTAGGGCGGGTCATGGGGTTTTGTCAATGATATATAGGAATTTTGCTAGCAGGGAAAAGGAGGTGATTATCCCTCTGTATAAGGCAATGGTCAGGCCACGCCTTGAGTACTGCGTACAGGTCTGGAGGCCTCATTTTAGGAAGGATGTAGATTTGCTTGAGCGTGTACAGAGAAGAGCAACACGATTGGTGAGGGGAATGAAGGGATTCTCTTACCAAGAGAGGCTTAAGTTCTGCAAATTGCAGTGGCTGGAGACTAGGCACCTGCGCGGTGATCTGATTGAGGTCTATAAGGCCTTGAATGGGTTGAGCACGCTGAATTCTGATGGGATCCTTCCACTTGTTCAGATTACCAACCTACGGGGACATAAGTTCAAATTAAGAAAGGACAGATGTAGAATAGATGTGCGGAAATTTGCCTTTAGCCAGCGGGTGGTTAATTGCTGGAACAAACTTCCATCTGTCGTTGTAGAAGTTGATAGGTTAAATAAATTTAAGGAGGAACTGGACAGGCATTTGGAGGGAATGGTGTGATTTTTTTTTTTTTTTTTGGCTGATGCTGCATAAGCTCCTACACTTGCTTTCTTGCATCATGTGCCACTACTACTACTACTACTACTACAACAGTAAACAAAAGGAAGCTAGAGACCATTCAACGTTCAGTCCTACTGACAATCTCGAGAGCCTGCTGTACTGTAAGCACCCACGCCCTCCAGGTCCTCTTGGGCACTCTCCCCCTGGACCTGGAGATCGTCCGCTGTGGGTTGCTTTATCAACTATTCAAAAGCAAAGCAATCACCTGCCTAGACTACACAACTGATCCGGCAAACGATCGTAAACTCGAGAAAAAACGCCTTCTCACCCACCTACAGCAGGCCTGGCAAACCCGCTGGACGACTTCGACAAAAGGGGAAGTCACCCGAAGATTCATACCGGATAATCAACTAGTGTTTCCCAAAAGCCCAAACTGGTTTTCACTGGGACTGCTGACATCTTACCTGCTCACGGGACACGGCTCAATAAGAGCAAAACTCTCCAGTTTCAAATTGAGTGACACCCCTCTCTGCCACTGTGGACAGCCAGAGACGTGGGAGCACCTCATGCACCACTGCCAACTATACGAAGACCTCTGCTGCCTCTTAATAACTAGAATACGTTTCTCGCCAATAAACCAAGAACAATATCTCCTGGAGAGCGAGGACAATTATAAAGCCTTAACGCAGTTTGCGCAGGATCTTTTTACTAGAAGAACATACCCACAACCTTAGCTGGAATTTTCCCACAAACTAACCACTCGTCATCCATAATAAAGATCCTTAGATGTGTCAACCAAACAAAAACCTAACAGCTACAATCTGAAAAACTAATCATTAACTTAACCTGGATCTGACCACTGGCTTAAACTGGAGTCATTATCTGAACTTGACCACTCACACGGACGGGACAACATGTCCCAGGAATGGCATACGAAGACCTGACAAAGACATTATGCAGTTTGCTGCCGAAACATCATTAGGCGACCTGAACCCGGGTACCTTCACTCTGTTCACTTTCTTTCCCTTCCCTTGGCAGGGGATGGTTACTCTGTACCCTCCCCCCGCCATCCCCTACCCTCACCTGGTGAGGCATGGGCCTGCCCCACCGACTTTTGGGGTTATCTTCACTATTGACCCCATATTTCTGTCTTTCACCCCCCAGTCTTCAGTCTCCCTTCCCTCTCTAGCTATCTTGCGACTAGCGTTTGATCCTTGCCAAAACTACACAAGCCCCACACTAAAATTAAAAAAAAAAAAAAAAAACTCTAACCCATATAACTTATATTTCTTTCGGCCTGACCCAATTTCTAGCGTTTCTCCCCCCTCCCTCCCCCTTTTTTTAAGGTCCTAGCCACTGAAATCTCAGGAAATTAGGTGGCAGAACCTGCCAGAGTAAATAGTAAATTTCTAAAATACTGGTGTACCTGGTCTGCCTCCACGAGGTATAGTGTGGGCAATGGTGGGTCTCATTTAAGACCCAATGGCTAAAAGACCAGATGAACAACGGTACAAAACATTACACACCACAATATCCATACACTTTTAAACCTCTGGCCTCTACAGTGTTCTATATCACACCACAATGTATACTACACGGAGATGGGGGAAACCCCTGGTGCCATTAGACCCTAAACACACTATACACTATACCTAGAAGTCATGCTGGGCAAGGGATATTCCCGATGCGGACATACTCTGGTCAACATTCTACTGTAAGCGCCTTGTTTGAGAATTAGGAGAGAGTGGTTTTCTTTTACTCTGACAAATAATCAACTGTTGTTTCACGGAAGTGCATTATCCACAATTTTGCCTATCTCTGTTTAAATGATCACAGTACCTGAATTACTCCAACATTTTGGACAGTTAAAAAAAAAAAAAAAAAAAATTTTCAAATTTAAGAACTAGTTCAAATAACAAGATCAATGATGAGAGAAGGAATACGAGAACAACGAAGGTATTAAACCTTCTAAACATGAAATGTTGGCAGCTTTTGAAACTTTGTTGTGGCCTGCAATGTGAAGAAAATGTTCCTGAAAATACAAGGTATGATAAAACAAATGCGGACATTTCTTAAGTGATTGATGTACAGCAAATCCAGAGTATAACAAAAGACAACCAAATATTTTGCAAAATAATTCTTAAGTGTACTAATATTGTGCACGTCATGTACGTAGGGGGAGGGGGAAATCATATCTTAATATGTTGTATTAATAAACTGTTTTGAAATGTTAAAAAATTTATTTATTCTCACTCATTTCTGATTTATTTACCATCTTTTACTGTATTTCTGAATGTTGAATTACAATATTTTTCACTGTTGAAAAGGTCATATTTTTTTATAATGAAATTGTTGTTTAACGAATTTTTTGCAAGCAAACAATGGAGTTCATTATATAGAGCTCCGACTGTAGATTTATTCCATTAGAGGTTATCCCACTTTCGCAGGTGTTCTGTTCATCTAAGAAGTAATACCCATTTCGGTAAACCCTTGTACCTTTTTCCTGACTCCTCCCACTTTGGAAATGCATGTCCTAAAGGCTCATATTGGTTTCCCACAAGTTTTTCTGCAAATTTTGTTACAATATAAAAGTTTGTTCCACACTAATAACTTTGTATTTGTGCATTTTCAATTCAGAGACAATAGTTTTATTTAACTTCCCATGCGGTAACAAGGTTGTGAGTGAATTAGTATTAAAAAAAATTGCTTTGAGCCGTAAAGTTAAAAATGAAAAGAATTACTAGTTTCTTTTCACCTTCTACAGTTAAGAAATTAAAAACAAGTGAAAATATGAGTGAAGACTTAACTACAGAGACTATGTCAAAGACTGTTTTTGTTCCTGATGGTATCAGCCTCCAAATAGCAAGGGATGACTGGCCAAGTTGCTGGACTGCTGATCAAAAAAATAACTGTGCCGTATATTATATCAAACTGGAACTGTTGGAGTGGAAAAGAAGATGGGCATGAAGATTTCTAAGGAATGGGAAAATAATGGGGTTACCTATTTTGGCAAAAGCAGACAGCAACAGCTACTGTCCTTAATAAAAAAATTTCCGATCACAAGGAAACAGCTGGACATAAAACGGCTATAAAACTAGTTGCAAAAGCTGAGAAAGAGCCCTTGAAAATCTGTGTTTAAAAAGTTTATCTCACGAAAAATTAATAACATTAAAAATTTTTCACACCGCATATAATGTGGCCAAAGAAAATCAGTCTTTTTATAATTTTGAATCAGAGATTGACCTATAAGAATTAAATGAGATTGACATGGGTCATATTCTTCATTCAACTAACGCTTGCATTAACATCTTGAACCACATTAGTGATGAAATTAGAAAAATTTGGCTAATAAAATCATTATGTCAAACAGCAAAAATTTCATTGATAATTGACAAATCGGCCACAGTGAGTAAGAAATCCACTTTAATCGTTTATGTTCGAACTTATACATTTGACAGTGGAATCAGATCTCCCGTAAATTTGTTTCTGAACTTGATTGAAGTGTTACTGCAAAAGGGATATTTGATTCTCTGCTCGATTGTCTTCAGTCATATACGGTATGATAGAAAAATATTTAAAAACTCATTTACTTTGTGTCACATGTGATGGTGCAGCTGTTATGGATAGTAAAAGTGGCATTATGAAACTAATGAAAGAAATTGCCTTCTTTAATAGTATAGCATTACACTAATTGCCGATTAGAACTATCAGTTGGCAATACTGTGAAATCCATTGTAGGTATTGATAGATTTAAAGCATTTATTGACAAATATTGAAAATTATTGAAAATTGGCAGAATTTTAAGCACACGATGGGTGGTGTCAAGTTTCCGGTCTGTTTGGAATAACTATAAGGTATTAGTAAACCATCTTCAAGAAGCAAAGAATGACTCGATGCGAGGCCAAAAAAAAAAAAAGAAAAAGAAAAATGCACATATGAAGGATTACAGAACAAAATTACGACTACAAACTTTATATTAGACTTGGTTTAATGTGTGATGCTCTTCTAGAATTATCAGATTTGAGTTTGGACTTGCAGGAGCGTGATACAGGGGATTTGTACAGGGCAAATATAAAGTAGAAATTATTGTACAACTTTTTCACGAAAGACAAACAGTTCCAGGACAGTATTACAGAAATGCTGCCAAAAATCTATGATTTCAAGGAGCTTCACTTCATGGAACAGATTACAGAAATTATTCTCCAATCGATCCAGAAGCATTTTACAGAACTTTGAAACAATCAGTAGAAAACAGGTTGCTTCGTAGTAAAAATGCTGAATTGGCAGCATCGGCCCAAGTACTTGATAAGAAACATTGGCCCGAAGATATTAACTCTCAAGTGACATTTGGTGAGAATGAAATTAAAAGTGAATGTGAACGAGGATTTTCACAAATGAATCTGATCGTCAGCGCAACCAGAGCTTCGTTGATGACAAAAACAATTTCTTCACTACAATTCTTCTAAAAATTGTAGCCCAACTGCTGACACACTTCAATCTAGCAAAATATGTCGATTTGTGGCTGCTCCGGAAACGTCATTCAGCAACAGACAAAAAACAATAAGAAAAGTCGGAATATTGTGTCGGATGAAAACTTAATAAAAATTTGGAATATTCTATAAAACTTTATTTTGAAATCATTTTTCCTCATTAGTTTTTACTTGGTACTTATTTTTACTTATTACTTATTTTTGCTTATTTTTTTAAACATTTTACTTATTTTTTTATTGCTTGTATAATAAATTTATGCTTAAAAAACTGTGTTAATATACTTAATTGGTTGTTTTTTTTCCAAAAACATTACAACTGAAGTAACAATATAATTTCTTAGTTTACTTTTCAATTTTTCCTGATAGCAAAGAATGAGTACTGGCACCTATTTTTTTACAAAAAAAAGCACTGTATATATGAGGTGTGGCAATAAAAAGAACACAGTAAAGGAGCTCAAAAATGGATTTATTCTATTGGAAGTAATCACCACCTGATTGAAGGCACTCATTACATCATTCTAAGTTTCTGAAAAGAGTGAGCATAAAAGCTGTGGAAAGAGACGATGTCTTAGGAAATCCTTTTAAGGTAGTTTTCACCTTGGGAAAGAAGCTGCTGGTGTTAGATTAGGAGAGTAGAGTGGATGTTTGATCTATACAAAGTCATGTTTCAACAGAACTATCTTCACAAGTGTGGAATAGGCGAGAATAGCTACCTTTCTCTTGAAATTATGGCTTCACCCAAGAAATGCACTTCGATAGCCTTTGAAGTGCACGTACTTAGAACTCAGCACCGAGTCACCCTCCTTCAGGTACAAATTCCATGATTCAACACTGTTTGTCGAAAAACATGATCAGCATCGTCATGATCCTGGACTTTTGTAAACAAAACTATTTGGAACTTGATAATGATTTTGAAGTCCACAGCATGCTCTGACACTTCATCTCAGGGTTGTACTGAAACACCCAACACTCATCTCCACTGACAATACAGTCAAAGAAATTAGGATTGTTTGACAAGTCTGGATGAAGTCTTTGCATGATCACACACTTCCCTGCTTCTGCTCATCTGTGGAGCTGTGCTGCACAAATTTTACAAGGAGCTTCCTTTTTCCAAAATCTACATACAAAATTTCAAATTGTCTCCTTATTCATATCTGACTCATTAGTCATAATTCTGAGCGTCAAATGACCCTCAGAATTATGGCTAATGAGTTGCAATCTCTTGTCACAATTTCCCAAACTTCTGCAACTGCCCTCATTTCAAGAGGTTGATGGATGTCCACTTTTTGGATCATTGCAAACATCCTCATGTCTGTCTTTGAACTGCTTATTCCATTCAAATACACTGGTATGACTTTAACGCTTCATCACCATAAACAGTTTTTAACAATTCACACATTTCTGTTGCAGATTTTCCCAGTTTAAAGAAATATTTGATATTCATTCATTACTCCAATGCAAAATTATGACACAGAATTAACGCTGCTAACGAAACTGGTTGTTACTTGCAACCTGTCAGAATATTAGACAATATCTGTTGGAGGAAGTTTGAACTACAATATACTAATTTCTGTTTATTTTCAAACTTTTCATGCCCCTGCATTTTCAAAAGTAATTTCTCTGACTACAGGACTGCAACACTCAGTTATCCAAGCACTTATCTCATATCATAACTGAGCAATTCACCATTTTTTTCAGCCTGGAATGTACTTGTTAACAGGAGAGATTGCTTCTACAGGGATGGGATACACTTAAATAGAAAGGGTGCAAGAATATTTGCTGATGCTATCGAGGCAGTGTTAGGTGGGTCGGAAAACTGCTAGCTTGGGGGGAGACAAAGACCAATAGATTGACAGTAGCCACTGGCAGAGGTGAAAGAGATTCTTGCACTGCTTCTATTAGAATGAGCAGAAGCCTGAAAAACAAGATGCATGGTATTTCAGAGACTGCCGGGAGCCATTGCGGTACAAGTAAACACATGGGTTGTGTTAGGGTAGCTAAGAATAGAAACAGGTGCAGGTATACTTGCGTGTACACCAATGCTAGGAGTTTAGTAAATAAATTTGATGAATTTGAGGTATTGCTCAAAACATCAAAGGCAGATATTGTTGGGATATCAGAGACGTGGTGTCACACAGATATAAGGGATGCAGAACTGCAATTTGGGGAGTACAACGTCTACAGAAAGGATAGACAGGGCAGGAAGGGGGGGAGGGGTTATGCTATTAATTAAGAAACACATAAAAACCAAGGAAGTGAAGCCAGTCGACATCGCTGGACAGTGCAGTGTTGAGTCAGTTTGGTGTGACATAAGCAGCATTGGGAGATCAAAATTGAGAGTAGGAGTGTGCTATAGGCCTAATGACTCTGATGAGTATAATAAGGAACTGTACAGGGAAATAGAGTGGGCCAGTAAATCAGAGAGTCTTATAATGGGAGATTTTAATTTCCCAGATATTGACTGGAATTTGGGGGCTGGTTACTCACACACTAGCAGGGCTTTTGTGGATTTATTGGATGATTGTTTTCTACATCAGCATGTTCGGGAGGCAACTAGAGGGAGTAATACTCTTGATTTGATTATCAGCAGTGATCACAGTGTGCTAAAGTGGGATTTACTGAAAGAGGTAACTACCATTAGGGGTAAAGGGAAGGGTTATTGCTTCCGTAAAGGCGACTACGATGGACTGAGACAGTATTTAAATTCTATACAGTGGGACCAACTGATGATGTTACCAACAGCAAATTCAAAATGGGAAGCATTCAAAGAACTTATCTTGGAAGCTACTAGGCTTTACATACCAACTAAGAAATCTTGTTCAAGGTTTAGGCCAAAATGGATGTCAGATGAACTAATGAGGCATATGGCAGAGAAGAAAAATGCATGGGATACTTACAAATTAACACATGACACAGAAGCCTATGATAGATACAAGTTGATATGCAACCAAGTTACAAAGGAGGTTAGGCAGGCGAAGGCAGATTACGAGAAATCCTTGGCAAGGGATGCAAAGAAAAACAGCAAAGAGTTCTTTACTTATGTAAACTCTAGAAGGAAGGGGATGAATCAGATTGGTCCACTTGATATTGATGGGTCAACTGTTGATGATCCTGCTCAGGTAGCTAACAAACTAAATGAATATTTTGCATCGACATTCACACATGAGGAGTTATTCAGCAAGGGGAATGCCAGAGGTGTATTCAACTCTAGCAGTAAGCTACAGAATCTTGAAATAACTGGGAGTAAAGTGGAGGAGAAACTGTTGAAGATAAACACAAGAAAGGCACCCGGGGTGGATGGGATCTATCCAGTTATATTAAAGGAGGCAGCAAAGGAAGTAAGCAAACCCTTAGCCATAATTATGACAGCTTCCTTGGACTCAGGGGAGGTACCCATAGACTGGAAATGTGCAAATGTGACCCCAATTCACAAAGGAGGATCAAAGGCTGACACAAGTAATTATAGACCTGTGAGCTTAACTTCTGTTCCAGGAAAATTAATGGAGGCACTGGTTAAAGAAGCACTGCAGGATCATTTAGACAAGACTTCAGTTATAGCTCAGACACAGCATGGATTTGTTAAGGGGAAGTCTTGCCTGACCAACTTGATTGGACACTATGATGCAGTCACAAAAGAACTGGATGCAGGGAATAACTTTGATATTATATACTTGGATCTTAGAAAGGCTTTTGATACTGTTGCACATGGAAGACTGCTACACAAATTGGAGCAGTGTGACATTGGAGGCAAATTGCTGCTATGGATAAAGGGGTGGTTGAGGGGGAGAAGAGTGGTAATCAATGGACACTGCTCATCGTGGACTAATGTTATTAATGGAGTCCCTCAGGGCTCAGTGTTGGGTCCATTATTGTTTTCTGTATTTATAAATGATATTGATGATGGTATATCAAGCTTAATGTCCAAGTTTGCAGATGATACACAAAGGTTGGCAGGGTTGTCAAGGACACTACTGACACTATGCTGCTGCAACAGGATCTGGAAAGGTTGAGCAGATGGGCTGAGAGGTGGCAAATGAAGTTTAATATTGACAAATGTAAAGTACTACACATGGGAAAAAGCAACCCCAGAGCAACGTATCAACTCTGTGGTACTACACTGACAGTGGTAGAGAATGAAAGGGACTTGGGGGTGATTGTGCAGGCAGATATGAAGTTCTCTGAGCAGTGCAGACGGGCTGCAAGAGTAGCTCATGGAGTATTGTCAATGATATACAGGAATTTTTCCAGCAGGGATAAGGAGGTGATTATTCCATTGTATAAGGCAATGGTCAGGCCACACCTAGAGTACTGTATACAGGTCTGGAGGCCTCATTTCAAGAAGGATGTAGAGCTGCTGGAACGAGTACAGAGAAGGGCAACAAGATTAGTGAATGGAACAAAGGGGTGCTCTTACGAAGAAAGGCTTAAGTTTTGCAAATTACAGTGTCTGGAGACTAGGCACCAGCGAGGTGATCTGATAGAGGTGTATAAAGCCTTGAATGGTTTAAGCATGCTCAATGCTGATGGGATTCTTCCTCTAGCTCAGAAAAATCACCTGAGAGGGCATAAATTCAAATTGAGGAAAGACAGATGTAGGATAGACGTGCGGAAATTTGCCTTTAGCCAGCGGGTGGTTGGTTGGTGGAACAGACTGCCATCCCTTGTGGTGGAGGTTGATAGCCTAAATAAGTTTAAGGCTCAGCTGGACAGGTATTTTGAACGAACAGAGGGGTGAAGTGGAAGGGTTTTTTTTTTTTTTTTTTTTTTGGCTGATGCTGCATAAGCTTGCTTTCTTGCATCAAATGCCTCTACTAATGCTAATGCTAATTGTAAAGCTTGTTGCTGTGACCCACTGGAATAAAAAAAAAAAATCCATTTTATATATTTTTGGCAATAAAGTTCCCAGCACCAGTCTGGGAACTTTATTGATACACCTCGTATATAATGGATAGAATATAATATGACCTTCCATGACAAATTACCTCATTAATCAACAAAGCATAATGGTATATCATGTGATAACAACACGAACTCTTCTAAAAGATAAATATAGAACAAACCAAGTGAACATCACCCAAACAACAAATTTAGTGTGAATATCAAAAAAATTCAAAACATAACTTAAAACAAATGCAGCATGTACTCATTTCTTCAATGGTTACAATTACTTGTAGGCACCACCTGAGTGAGCACACAATGTAGATTTCATTTAATTTGTCCAATAATTAAAATGTTATGATTAATTTTTTTTTTTAATAGCAAAAGATTGTCAAGAAAAAAATCTCTTGACAACCACTTTATAAGATAGAACTTTTGTTTTAAAAAAATTACTTGATAATTTAAAAATTATCTGTCACAATGATACAAAAGTAAGTTACTATATTCCTTATACACTATTTTTATTTTCAATATGCATCATTAATCATGTTGGGAATTAACAAATATTGCCGATTGCCATTAAAAATATGGCAGTCACAGTCTTGAGGAACAGGGCCCTCATCAAGATTTGGGTTCATCTCCCAGAGCCAACAACAGAATAAATTTTAAAAATTATTTACAATATATTAAACATTATTATATTGCCCACACTAACGTGCAGTCTGCCTGGTTGTGGTTAGGCTATCAAAGACTTGTCTCCGGTATTTTTGATCCTTTGCAAATTTGTAGAGGTCGCTGTCAATTTCTTGGACTGTAGTGAACATCTGCCTGAGGAGAAAGCAATTGCAAAGGGCTAGTCTTAGGGTGGGCTATAAGTGTGGGAGCTGACCTCAGTCCAAGATGAGGAATTCACTGAAGGCCACAAGTTCTTCCAGGCTACATCGAGGCACCAAGCAGAAACTTAATTTCAAGAATTCACAATGGTTTTTACACAATCTAAGATGTTAAACCTGGTCTCCCAGAATTTCATTAAGGTGATGGCTCTGTCTCCTGAAGTCTCTTCAAGCACTTGGCATCTTCTTTGTGAAAATTTTTTTAAAGTTTGCAATCACTTGCTGATCCATTGGCTGAAGCAGAAGGATGGTATTGGGTGGGAGAAATTTGACACTAACAAAGCCAAATCGCCCTCCAAAGGTCAGGCAAGTTTGGTATCATGGCAAGGAGCAGTGATCAGTGCCTTAAAAGGAAGTTTGTTCTTTTCTAAGTAGCTTTTGACTGAAGGACAAAACACTTCAACTACCCCTTCATTAAAGAGGTCGTCACCTGTCCTTGTTACACCGCCAGAAAACATCCAACCTGTCTTTGATAACCTTTTGCTGTTTAAACACTCTTGGAGTTTGCGGGATAAACCAATATTGGCTTAAGTGTAAAATCTCCAGAGACATTGGACCCCAATAGCAGTACAAGCCTATCCTTCATAGAGTTATGCCCAGGCAATGAGGCCTGTTTCGTCTGTATTAAAGACTTGTTGAGGACGATAACCCTCCTTCTCAACAAGCTCCTGAAACTCCACCTTCAGTTTTCAGCTTCTTCCTGATCAGCACTGCAAGCTTCTCCATGCCTTATGACACATTTAATGTCGGTCCTTTTCCTAAAACAGTCGAACCAACTTTTGCTGGCTTTAAAGTCCCCATTTTTTATATCACTAGTTGAAAGTGCTTTAGCCTTTTAGTCATTAAAAATCTGCTTTGCATGTTTTTAAATGTATTGTCCAGGAACTCTATCACCCTTCATTTGATTTTCTTTTATCTACAAAAACAAAAGCCTTTCCATTTCTACAATCAGTTTTTGCACTTTTGGACTGTGTTAGATTTATCACTTTTTGATTTTTTCAAGATTTTCTTTTTGTTTCACTATGGTAGGAATGGTTGACTGAGAAAAACCACATTCACGCACCAATGAACTAATTTTAGCACCATCATCATCATCATGTTTTTTCTTGTTTAATTTTAATTGAAATTTTCTTCTTACTGTGCTCTTTAGGGGCCATATCAGTTTACACAATGTTGTATGTACATGAATTCAATACAGTAAATTTATGTCAAATAAGCACAAACACAAAAAAAGCACTTCAATTAAAGGATGCAAAAACAAAAAACCAAAACCAAAAAACTCTCAGCCAATAGCAGCATTTACAAATGCTGCTATTGGCTGAGAGGAAGGACCACATGGCCCAGTCGGAAACCATCACAAGCCCACCATAAAGCGAAATAAATAAGTACCAGTTAACATGATCAGTGGTTAGTAGAATCAGCCACGTTATAGAATCAAATTTCAAAAAACCAATTCAAGTCATTAAAATGTACTACACTTTCATCGTTATCACATGTTCAATTTTCTGTCAGTGCAATCTATTATAAACATGTAGTAACCTCAACCTATTATAAACAGGTAGTACCTCAATCAACATTTGCGATAATACCGATAGCTGGAATTGTGAGTTTTTATATTATTATGGTGAAACGTGTTTCCCCATCCATGAAATCTTCAATCATATAAAAAACAAATAAATTTTCAGGATCCTCTCTTCATTCCTATTTTTTAAGCTTTGTAAACTTGGTACTCCTTGTGTCACTTGCACGTGTTGTGTTAGTTGCAATTTGTGCATGCTGTGTTTTTGTTATTGACTGCTTATCTTTTTTTACTGTTTTAAATTTTACAAAAAAAAAGTCAGTGAACAGAAATATCAATTAGTTAGTATGTATATTATTAGTGTTAATCAAGCTATGTACATATGTGTAAATTTTTTTATTTTCCCAACCCTCTGGAAAATATTCTATCGAATTTCACGTATCATTTAATTTTGTTAATTGGTAAGGCAATAAAGTGTAAATTTTTGCTTTACATCTTTACTTTTATAGTCTGTGGATAATATTCCTCCCCATTTTCATTTATTAGAATTGCCATTTAATAAAATTAAAATTCAATTCGCAAATGTGATCACAATAATCGGTACTTACTACACATCATACAGTGAACAGTATTTTATTATGGAGAGTCCATCGTAAAGTGGTTTGATTGTACAGTGAACCAATCGTAAATTGGGGGACCACTGTAATATCAAAATTGTTTCTTGCACCTAACTCCTTGACTACATCATAATAGCTTATCAGTTTGGTCAACTAAGATTTTTCCCTTTACAAAAACTGTAAAGGAAAAAATCTGTGGACATTACACCTACAAAGGTAATCCTATAATGCACCTTCCCCTTACCACCGAGGCCAAATTGATTAATCTATAGTTACCCACCTTATCCATGGTCCCCCCGACAATGGAATGGCAAAGTATCGACTCTTCTCAAACATCTAAGGGGACGACTTCACAAATAATTCCAAGGGTTAGATGCGTTTCTTTGAAGCCTCCTTCAATATAACCAGGTAAATATTATCAGTGATTAGGGTAGTGATTGAAAGGTTCTAATGAGAACTTTGTTGATATATAATTCTGTACACAATTACACTCAGTTTTCACAGCAGATACAGTTTATAGATAGTAAATTTTATTTAAAGTCAACGTTAGTTGTAAAAAGTACCAATATGCAAGAGAGAAAAATTTCAACTCCCTTCCCATATTAAGTCTAATTATGCCTATGTTTATTCAGTTCCTTAATACATCCCTCACAATTATTAAAGCATATTATGCTGCCATCAGTCTGCAGTACATAAATTTAATCACATCCTTTCACATAGTTAAGTGATGCCTCATCAACCACGAACTGCTGGAACTACAATTCACTAGTGAACCCCAAATGCCTATCATTCAAATTCTCAGAAAGAATGCAGGTGTGGCCTTTACACAGGCCATTATCTAATTGTACGTTATCTCCCTCGTTTTCCCCCTAACAGCGGATTCACTGAACCCTTAGACTCGATGACATCTGCAAGGACTCTTGTTCAACTTCTGTTTAATTTTATGGTATCCCTGTAAAATAAATTACTATCTGGGATAGCATAAGCAGATAAAAAAATTGCCCCTAAAGGCCTCTCAGGGTGCCTTAAGCTCTAAAATTAATTAAAAAATCTCGCATCATGAAATCCCTCCTATCATGCCTGGAAAAGGATTACAAACAATTACAGTTTGTCCTAAATTACTTTTTCCCCCCAGCATAACCCATACTCTGTGTTTAATGTCATTAGCACCTATGTGTATAATTAAACTCCATTAGGTCCCTCGAGAACTGACAAATGATTAATTGCATCATAGACTGTTGCACTGGGCACATATGTTCTAGTTCTGTTTCACTTAATCTGTTCCAAAATATATTTTTAATATCAATCCCAACAATAATAAGAAAACGAAATCTGATCATATTTACGATTCATTCAGTATTGGATAACATGAACTAATGGCTAATATATCCATTAATATAATAATATTAAATAGATTGCAAGCTAATCTGTCATTGATGTAACAGAATGAAATATACTACAAATGCAAACTGTTCCTATACATATGTACTATACTTTTATAATTAAAATCGAAAAAAAAAAAAAAATATATATATATATATATATATATTTATCAGACATCGTCCTTTTTTTTTTTTTAAATAAATATTGCATGCATTGCTATATTACCAAAAGTATGATCAAGTGAACACATTCCATACAATGCCTCCTGTAATCTTCCATCAAAAGGATATTAGAATCCTGAATAATTCTAATGCCTTGATTGGCATTTCTCTACTTGTTCTCAAAGCCCATGCTCCAGACTTCCTTGTGTTTTGTGTTAGCATTCCACACAATTTTTCCACTGGTGTTTTACCTTCTGCATGGAAATTTGCTCACATCCAGCCAATTATTACAAAGGGTGAAATATCCCTCCTTTCCAATTACTACCTCACAGTACCTACTTCAACTCTTTCCACAGTAAAGGAAAAACCCATAATCAACTGTAAACTCCCACAATCTCGAAACTGCCATCTAATCAATGATTGGCAATATGAATTCCATCAGTGTCGATTCAATAGTGATATCCTGACTTACAGTTCTCACCTTTGGACAAATTCAATGGTTCCCCACAGTTATGTTCTTCCTTCCACCCTTTACTCCTGTAATATTAGTAACCTTATTCTAATGAATGAAATTTGTCTGCAGTCTGCCAATAATAGCACACTACCTGCCATTTTTCTTTCAGTTTCAAGATCTCTTCCCTATACAAACAATTTCAGCCGTTTGAGTATCTATCACCAATTCCTTAATTAATGCTAATCTCTAGGTAATTCTCCAATGGGACCAAGAAAATATAAGCTTATAAGTAAGTTATCTCAACTCTTTCTAAAACTCAGTCTTCCTTATTTCTCACAAAATTAGGGTCTGTTGCTACAGTGTTCATCTTCAATAACAATCACATTTCTCCACGTGACCACACATCCTTTGAGGATAACTCTGATTTTGATTTCTAACTTCTCTTGGCATTGGCATATCACAAATATTGCTCCCTCGACAATGAAAAGAACTAGATTTTCTTTTTTTGTGACTTTTCTTCTAAACAGTCACCGACTCTAAAATTCTAAAATCTGCCCTACCTAGAATATTATTCCCACATCTGAGGGAAACACCCAATATATGGGAACAAAATCCCCCTTTGAGTTCCAAGGCTCTATCCAAAAGAGGGCAGTCAGATTAATTAGTGACCCACCTCTCACAGGCTCTTCCACTCTATGTAACAAAGAACTTTGGTTTTTACCAAATGCATTGTTTTTTCTATAGATATTCCATGGGCAATTCTATGAGTAACAAGTTTATGAAGCTTAAAAAAAGGAATGAATAGAAGATTCTGAAAATTTATTTATGTTTTTTATACAATTGAAGATTTCAAGTAAAGGGGAAACAGATTTCACCATGATAACGTAAAAAACCAGTTATCGGTATTTTCACAAATGCAAGAAGACAGAGTTTACTACCCGTTTATAATTGCTTGCAGTAACAGAACAGCCATATAAACCAGAAAGTGCAAATTGTTTTATGGCAGTGACCTCCAGAAATGTGCTTTAGAAAAATATCACAAAGGCGTTCAAAACTGATTCTTATAACGGAACATATGATGACGATGAAAGTGTAGTGCATTTTAATGATTTGAATTGGTAACTAACACAAGTTACAAACTATGCTCACGACCTTTTATATGGCCTTAAGGTCACGCTCTTGACCTTAAAAATGACATTTTAGAGAGATAAACAGCTTGGTTATACAGCAAAAATTTCAAATTCCAAGATCTTGAAACGAATTACCAAAAAAACAATGTGTTAATAATTGGGTTCACATTATGGTATTTTAACGATACGATGGTGTCTCTGGAACTGATTAATATCGTAAAGTGGGGTACACTGTATTGTGGTTTGGAACGTGGTATTTATAAATGTTTAACATTCATTTTTTGCAATTAATGTTCATATTTTCAATTTTGTTGATACTTGATACTTCGGGGGGGAAAAACTCGTAAACCCGGGAACTCATAAAGCGAGAACTGTCTGGTACAATTAAAAACACCCAAAAAAACTATTAATTAAAAAATTAATGAATATTTACAAATTAACTCCTGCATAGGTTAAAAATGTTTTTAAATACATACCTTTGATTTTGAAGGCTTGAACACTATCTTATCAGTACCGTGAGGAGGGGTAATGGTCCTAAATACATAAGTATAAATTAAGAGAAGGGCATTTCAGGACACACACACAAAAAAAAAAAATAAATAAATAAATAAAATAAGTTAGCCAAATGTTTTATCATTTAAATCAAAGTACTTTTTATTGTAATCTAAGCACAATTTTAAAATATCTTCATAATTTAATGTATAATTTTATTGCGGTATTTTTGATTGAAGGAATAAAATACAATAGGGATTTTTCCTGTATTGTATGAATAATAAAAAATAAATAATAATGATTATTTTAAATAATTAATAAGTGAGCAATCAAATTTGGAGGCTAACAAAAATGATCTACATATTATATGTGATCTCTTGTCCCACTGCCTAGTCTGGAGTTTACTGGATTAAAAAAAAAAAAAAATACTTCGGAAACTTGGAAAGTGTTGGATGCTGGGGAGATTTCTGGTACATCAATTCCTTTTCATAATAAATCAGTTGTTGTTATTATTTGGTTTTTAGGAGCATTAGCAACTAAGGCCATATTGCTCCGGGAATATGTGGTGGTCATTTTTTGACCTTTCTGCATCCTCCGTATTTGGTGGTCACGGGCTTGAACCCCAGTCTAATCAAGAAGCGTGTGCTACGCACTGCTGCTCCTGACCACCTGGCTACGGAGGCACCATAATAAATCAGTTCGCATGCCTTATGTATTATAAATTTCTGCACAAAGTGTGTTTATACACATATATTGTACAAGTTGAAAATTATGACTATTTTGAAGGGGAGACTCCTCCCACCCAGAGATTGACTAATTATGAGCAGCATGGTGCAAGGAAGGCTTATGCTGCACCAGACAAAAAAAAAAAATAATAATAAATAACAAAAAAAAATAAAAAATAATAAGAGAAAAGGAAATAGACAACCTTAGTGTTTCCCTCCTCCCATAGGTAATTATCCAGCTGACCCTTTGAATTTCCCCAAACTACCAGCCTCTACCACCCATAATAGGTAACTTATTCCACAAATTTATAACTTTGCTGGCTAAAATAGAACTTCCTACAATCCAGTCTAAACATCCCCATTACTTAAAATTATGGCCCCTTGTTCTAGAATCATTTATAACCGTGAAAATTTTGCCCTTATTCATTTTGCTTATGCCTCTCAGAGCCTTAAACACCTCAATCAAGTCTCCTCTAAGGTGCCTAGTTTCCAAGCTCTGCAACCCACATATTCAAAGTCTTTCCTCATATGGACGCCCTTTTGCCGAGTTACCCATCTTCGGACCCTTTCAAGAAGCACAATGTCTTTCTTTAGGTGTGGTCTCCATACCTGAACACAGTACTCCAAGTGTGGTCTAACAACAGCCTTATATAATGGGATTATGACATCCTTATCTCTACTCACAATTGTTCGATAAATCATTGATAGGACACCATGGACCTTCCTTGCAACCACTCTACAATGCTCGGAGAACTTCATGTCTGACCGTATCGTAATACCCAAGTCCCTTTCCTCGACTACTGGCTTTAGTTCAACCCCACCAAGTATACAAGTTATTTTGGGGTTACTGTTCCCCAGGTGCAATACCTTACACTTTGATAGATTAAAGCATAGCTGCCATTTTTCTGACTATTCCCGAAGTCTATCTAGGTTACTCTGAAGAAGCTCTGCTTGGCGGTGATCATTAACTACTCTACCAATCATCTGCAAATTTAGACAAGGTCAATTTAGCTAGAAGGTCTTGAAGAATGCCAAATCTCCACATGTTGCCCAAAGCTTTTTCCACATCAAGACTCACCATGACTAGATGTTCCTTTCTAATGAATGTGTTACAGATATTTGATTCCACTTTGGCCATAAAAAGTTCAGTGTAGATTATTTCATCTGAAACTATACTGGATTTTGTTCATTAAATTTTTTGTTTCAAGAAACCATGTGAGATGCTTATGTATAATTTTTTCTAATACTCTGTCTAAGCAATATGAGAGAGATTGGTATTTAATTATGTAAATCTGATTGATCTCTTCCAGGCTTCAGGAAGGCTAAAACAATTGAATGCTGCCAAGATTGCAAGTACGAGTTTTCGGACAATATATGATTACAAAAAATCAACAGGGAACTTAATGCTGTTTTATTTGACTGTTTTAGCATGATGTTATAAATAATGTCTGAACCAGCAGCACTGGTGCGTGTTCTGGATAAAGATTTTTTAATATCATGTACTGTGAAAGGCTGATTGTACAAAAGGTAAATATTGGTAGTAAAGTTTCTTATACCATTCAGCTAAGGTTTTGAAAAGATGTTTCATATCAATTACTGATGTTAATAAGTCCTACCCATTCCAATTGAAAAGATGTCAGTGGATATTTACTATGTAACTGCTGTATTTTATCCATGTTAATCTGGTATCTTTATTCTTAGCAATACCTGAAACAAACCATATCCAGGAGGGTTTTTTTTTTTTTTTTTGCTGTTTGTCTTATTTGTTGCTTTAGCCTTTTGTAATAATCATATTTTGGGTTGTAAGATACTTACAAAAATGTCCATGCTTTATTCATTTCTTGTTTTCCTTTATTATACAAATCATTCCACCAATGGTTAGTAGGAGGATGTTTTTGATTAAATAATTGCTTTGGCAGCTGCTGTTAGTATTTGCTTGGTGATTTTATCTATTGATTCCACCTGGATGATATGGTCGTTCAGTGCAATATTAATGGAGAAAGTTTCTGAGTCTGCTTTGGAGAACTTGAATCTTTTCTTTTGTTCTGCATGTGTTGTTTGCAATTTATAAATGATCGCTACCAAGCAGGTCATTTAGCACTATTCACTTTGTATATAGAGCTAAAACAGGAGAGCACAGAGATAGGTCAACAACAACAACTGTGAAAGATCCTGCTGGTAAATGATACAATCAATCTAGGATACAATCAATTATCTTCCCTTTGTTATCCATATGTGGAGATTCCCATAATGGATAGTATTCATTAGTCACCTAATAAACAGAAAGGGGATGGTATTTCTGCTATAAGTTCTTTACTTTAGTAATGAGGACATGATTCGGTGAAATGTATACTGATACAATTGTTAGAGCAAATTCCAAGGACAATATGGGCGGCAGTCGCCTCTAGAGAGGTTTATACTGGAATGTTTTTTTATGAGATTCTTGTGTGTACCAGGAGTGACATCCATCCATGTGCAGAGGCAGTTGAATTTCTTTCTTTTTGGTATATTATGTAATTTTCGACCTCAGGAGTAACTCAAGGAGTTAAGTTCATTTCTTGAAAGCAAATAGACGTGGGATTGTATTGGGAACTCATATCTAAATATCATCAATGTTGCTATGTAAATCTAGGCAGTTCCATTGAATGTCATGCTGCATTACTCAGTTTTTGTAGAAGATCGTTTCTGTTTTGTTTTTTATTAGTCGTTTGTGAGGGTCTTATCTAGTCTTTTCTTTTCTAAGAAAAAGGAGCATTCAGAATCTTTGTTATCTGTTCTATCTATATTAAGGTAAATGAGACATCGACTCTCCATATCCTATTCGGCATGCAGATCAAACACTATTTCATCTTCAATGCCATTTTTTCTATATACACACTACTTGGGTGTTGTTTCACCCCAACAGTCTCTCAGTTCCATGGTTTTTTGTCTACTTCATTGGCTAAAATGATTTCAGAAGGAACTGCAATTGGAGTATTGTTTACGTTACCTATCAGATGGGACTTTAGATGAACAATATAAGAGTACTGGATCTACATTCACGCGTGAGGAGTTAAGGAAGGAAAATGCCAGAAGTTTATCACTGTAACAGGGTGCTTAATGATTTTGTAATAACTGAGAGCAAAGTGGAGGAGAAATTGTTGAAGTTAAACATAAGAAAGGCACCTGAGGTGGATGGGATCTATCCAGTTATATTAAAGGAGGTGGCAAAGGAAGTAAGCAAACCCTTAGCCATAATTATGAGAGCATCCTTGGACTCAGGGGAAGTCCTCACCGACTGGAGATGTGCAAATGTATTCCCAATTCACAAAGTAGGATCTAAGGATGACACAAGTAATTACAGATCAGTTAGTTTAACTTCTGTTCCAGGGGAAATAATGGAGTCACTGGTTAAAGATGCATTGCAGGATCATCTAGACAAGACTGCAGTAATAATTCAAAAACAGCATGGGTTTGTTAAGGGAAAGTCATGTCTGACAAATTTGATTGGATATGATGTAGTTACAAAGGAACTGGATATGATTAAAGGGCCTATGCGCTCCGGATTCATTACTACTAAAATTAAAATTACAGTTGCTCAGAGCGAAACGGATACAAAAATATAGATTGTAACAGGTTTAATAATAGGAAATATACGTATATTAGATTAGATACATAAAGCTTTCGGTTATCTAGTTAACCTTCTTCAGTTGATATGAAATGACAGTTAGAATGGAGGCGTGTACTGCCAATCTGATATGTGAAGCACGTGGCTAATTGTTTGAGGTTGAAGCCTGTGGTTGTGATGTATGTAGGAAACGGTGGTTTGTAAAGAAATCCTTTCGGGATAACTCTGTTTGATTTGCACCTGTGAGCAAATCTGAGATGTTGTTTGCCACGGGCTATAAAGATGAAATCCTTTTGCAGGTTCACGATCATATCGTATGTTGGTTGGCCAGGAACAGTCCGAATATGATTAAAGAGGCCTATGCGCTCCGGATTCATTACTACTAAAATTAAAATTACAGTTGCTCAGAGTTTGTTTGTTTGTTTGTTTGTTTTAGTTTTATTGGCGCATTAGCTACTAAGGCTATAATGCGCCAAGACCATGTCATTAATAAAAATTTAAACTTTCAGTGACCTAACTAGTTAGGTCACCATGTCAAAATAAACAATAACAAAAGTATAAAAGATAAATCAATAGAAAAAAACAATAAAATGTAAATTTTATATAGCAGTAAAAATGTTTATTGATTTTAAAAAGCTAAAAACAGCAGACACATGGTCATTGTCAGATAAAATCTGACTGAGTGTATAAGGCTCAGCCAGATGACTAAAAACGGTAAAGTATAAATCACGTTCGTGTCTAAAACATATGGTTAAAACATATGGTTAAAATGTGGACATATGGTTAAAATGTGATGAATAGATAAAAAGGTGTCGCATTGCTCGCACATAGGACAGTCATCTGCCCTCAGCAGAAAAGAATGTGTAAGATGACTGTGTCCTATGCGGAGACGAGCTAGAACAACTTCCTCCTTACGAATCCTGCGCAGACTAGACTGCCACGGTTCAATTACAGGCTTTATACGATATAATTTATTCGCAGTCTGTCTATTCCACGAGTCCTGCCATTGGGAGTGTATGTTTTGATGTATTATTTGCCTGTAGTCTGTATAGGGGACTAACAGGCAACGGTTATTATTGGGAATTGCTGATTTGGCTGCGGCGTCAGCCAAATCATTTCCCCTAATCCCAATGTGGCTGGGAATCCAGCAGAAGCGGATATCATATTCACGTTCATGGAGAACGTGAATCTTATGCTGAATGCTAGACAGAACTGGATGAGGATTATACCTCACAGATATTAAAGCCTGTAACACACTGAGAGCGTCGGAATATAAAATGAACCGTTGGTATTGGCATTCACTAATGTGATCCAAGGCTAACTCTATGGCATGCAGCTCTGCAGTAAAGATACTGCATTCAGAGGGAATCTGCTCCGATGTAGTGCTGTCTGTAAAGACGGCAGCAGATCCCACGTATGATTCCGACTTCGAACCGTCTGTGTAGACTGGCGCGAAGTCGGAATGTTCAGCTCGGTGTGCTGAATAAAGCTGCAGGTAGACCGATGATGGAGTGTCCGACTTTCCCCAATTTCTAAGGGACAAGTCACATGCCGGGAAATGAGCATGCCAGGGTGGAAAGGGTTGCTTTGGTGTTTGGGCAACCTTGTCTACCTTCATATTAAGTTCTTTGAGTAGCCCTTGGAGACGATACCAAAAGGACGATTGGCAGTCTTACGGGTGTTGTACAAATTTTCCCATCGTGGCTCAAAAACGAATGGCCACGTAGGATGGTCTGGCAGGGATTTCAGTTTTAAGGCGTACTTTAAAGACAACTGCTTACGACGAAGCGATAACGGTGGTTCGTTTGCTTCAACGTATAAGCTCTGGACAGGGGATGTTCGAAATGCTCCAGTAACGATACGTAGAGCCTGATGATGGACAGGGTCCAGCCATCGAAGGGCACTGTCTCTGGCTGAACTATATATTTGGGACCCATAATCTAATTTGGATCGCACAAGTGCACGATAAAGCTGTAGCAGGGTGCATCGGTCTGCACCCCAAGATAAAGAGGAGAGCGAGCGGAGCATATTAAGGGCTCTTGTGCACTTTGTGCAGAGTTGACGAATATGATCCAAAAACGTGAGTTTTTTTATCGAATATGAGTCCCAAGAATTTTGTGTTCGCTGCTACTGGAATAGCATTTGGTCCGAGCCTTAATTCAGGTTCAGGATGAAGATTACGCTTGCGACAAAAGTGTACGCAAACGGTCTTCTCCGGCGAGAACCTGAAGCCATTAGCGAGTGCCCAGGAATTCAGACTATCAATGGCTTTCTGCAGTTGTCTTTCAATAACCCTCATGTTGCACGACTGGCAAAAATTGCTAAAGTCATCAACATAGAGGGCACTGTTTACAGTTGGAGGAAGTTGTTCTGTGATGGAATTTATTTTGATGGCATAAAGCGTGACACTTAATACTGATCCTTGTGGTACTCCCTCCTCTTGGCTAAAGGAGCGAGAGAGTGAGGATCCCATACGAACTTGGAAAGATCGATTGGCTAAAAAATTTTGAATAAAAAAGGGCAGATGCCCTCTTAGGCCTAGGCTATGTAAATCTTTTAAAATGCCAAATCTCCAAGTTGTGTCATATGCTTTCTCCATGTCAAAGAACACCGACACCAAGTGTTCGCGTTTTAGGAAAGCATCCCGGATGGATGCTTCCAGTCTAATAAGATGGTCCAAAGTGGACCGGTTCCTTCGGAAGCCGCACTGGATTTTGGAGAGAAGGTCGTTTGATTCTAAGTACCATATTAAACGGGAATTAACCATTCTCTCCAGGATTTTGCACAGACAGCTAGTCAGATCAATAGGACGATAATTGGTGGTGACCTTTGGATCCTTTCCTGGCTTAGGAAAGGCAAGAACGATTGCCTTTCGCCAGGAGTCCGGAAACTGCCCTTCAGTAAAGATTCTGTTATACAGAAGGAGCAGACAATCCATAGATTTTGGTGAAAGATGTTTAATCATTTCATAATGGATGCCATCTGGTCCAATGGCACTTGCTTTGGAAAGAGCGAGGGCTCTTTTCAATTCCAGAATAGTGAAATCCCCGTTGTAGGGATAAATGCCCTTAGTTTTAAAGTTAAGTGCCTGTTTTTCGATTTTATATTTCAGGACCAGGAACTCTGGGGAATACGAAGATGTTGCAGAGATGTTAGAGAATGTTTCCCCAAGAGCATTGGCTATTGCAGTTGGATCTGCAATAGCGCATCCATTATAATCTAGGATTGCAGAAGGTTGGGAGGTATATTTTCCCTTCATTTTCCGGATTTTATCCCAGACTACCTTAGAGTTGGTAGACTGGTTAATACATGATGTAAAACGGATCCATGATTCCTTTTGACTCTGACGACGGATGTAGCGTGCTTTGGCTTGTGCACGTTTGAAGGCTATAAGGTTGTTCGTGGTAGGATATTGGCGAAATATCCCCCACGCTTTGTTTTGAGCCTTTTTTGCTGCTGTGCATTGTGAATTCCACCAAGGTTTGGGAAATGGTGGAAACCGGGCTGATGTTTTTGGGACAGCATTAGCAGCTGCTTGGACGATGATTTCTGTGATGTACTTTACTGCGTCATTGATCGGCTCTTGACTGACTGTGCTAAGATCGAAATTTGCCTGTTGTTGGAAGGCAGTCCAGTCAGCCTGATCAATCTTCCACCGTGGTAACCTAAAAGGAAGACATGGTCTCCCACTGTGTAACAAGGTTATCACAGGGAAGTGATCGCTTCCGTATGGATTCTCCTCCACTTCCCAAGTGAGGGAAGGGAGTAGAGAAGGGGAGCAGATAGAGAGATCAATGGCAGAAAAGGTACGGGTAGGCATGTGGAAGAAGGTGTTTGTTCCAGTATTTAGAAGGGAAAGGTCATTGTCATTCAGCATACGCTCAATGACTCGTCCCCTTCCGTTGATGTTAGCACTACCCCACAGGGTGTTATGTCCGTTAAAATCCCCGAGAAGTAAGAAAGGGGGAGGCAGCTGCGTAAGGAGATCATCAAGGTCTGCCTGGGGGATGTCAGTCCCAGGTGGCAAATAAATGGAGCACACAGTTAATAGAAATCCCACTGAAAGGCGAATTGCAACAGCCTCTATGCTGGTTGTAATTAGCAAAGGCTGCACTGGGGTCTGGTTACCCACAAGGATAGCCACTCCCCCATGTACAGGGCCATCCGCAATTCTATCCTTTCGAAAAAATGTGATGTTGTGCATGGTGGGATCATCATTTGCCTTTAGATATGTCTCCTGCAAGCAAAAGCAAACTGGCTCGTGCTTTTGCAGGAGGGCCTTGATGTCATCCATATTTTGCCGGAATCCACGACAATTCCATTGTAGGAATTTAGCCATTATTTTGGCTTGGTGGGTCCATCAGGCGGCTTCCGAGGTGCTGAGGGCTTACTTTTATCAGTCTTGGATTTATCTTTTTTCGGGAAGAATGGACGCTGTCCCGTGTCCATTTCTTCCTCCGCAAAGAGTTCCAAGACTGATTCTTCGGGTACCTCCTTTTGCTCGACATCCATCTTTTCTTGGGAACTAGGGGGGGGACTTCCCCTTTCTTATTCTTTTCTTTCGTAATTACCTTTGTTAATTGTGGAGCATTAGGAGGTACCGATATAGGAGTGGCAGCTGATTGGTCCTTCTGTGTAGGTTTTTGCGAACTTAAGAGAGACCGCGCGATGGGAGTGAAAGACTCCTTTGGAGGAATGGTCATGTCCGTCTGAGTTCCGACGGAACATCTCCCTGCTACCTTCTGGGCGTAGGTAGGTCTGTTGATATTCAGGGGTTTGACCGATTTCCTTGCCTCCTGGTATGATATATTTAGCTCTGCCTTCAGCCGTTGAATTTCTTTTTCTTCTTTCCACCTCTGGCATGCTCGTGAGTAGTCCGGATGTTCGCCCTCACAGTTAATACAGGTGGGTTTTGCGGCTGAACATGCTGTTGTTTCGTGGTCCTTTGCACCGCATCGTGCGCATGCAAGGACTCCACGGCAGGCCATTTGAGAGTGTCCATACTTCTGGCATTTAAAACACCGTAGAGGGTTCGGAACGTATGGACGCACTGAACAATTAATGTATCCAGCTTTGATCTCGTCAGGAGGTTTAGGAGAGTTAAAAGTCAGGATAACGCTCCTGGTTTTAACTATTTTTCCATCCCTTCGCGCAGTGATTCTCTTGACGGCAATGACTCCCTGTGGTTTTAATTCGGAGCAGATTTCCTCCTCGGTGACGTCGAGAAGGTCCCACTCCGAAATGACACCTCTCGATGAATTGAGTGTTCTGTGTGGTGTCACCGTTATAGGGATTCCTCCGATTGATGTTACTCGGAGTAGATGTTCGGATTGCCTGTCATTTTTAGTTTCAATTAAGAGGTCTCCAGAGCGGAGCCTCTTAACTGATTTGGGTGAACCTACTAACCCATCTAACCCTTTCTGTATAAAGAAAGGTGACATTTTTCCAATCGGTTTTTCATTGGTGAAGTGCATGATTAAAAACCGCGGGATAGGACCTGATGGTAATTCAGTCCGCTGCCTCTTTGAAGCAATATTGCTGTCAGTGTCTGTATTTTCAGATAGGGACCGGGTTGGGGCCCCTGAAGAAGTAAGTTTATCAGGATTCATAGAGTTTATTTTATTGTTCAGTGCCCGGGCTCCCCACCCACCACGGAGCCCAAAGGGACGCCCACTACCCGGCATGCAATAAATGCGCTCGGGAGTGGGACGCCAGGGCTACCCAGACACTATACCCGCACCGCCGCCAGCCTGAATCCTGTCCCTCGGACCATGAGGGTAGGGGCGTGGCATTGACACGGTTGACCCTCGCAGGCGAGCCTACTAGCCGATTGATCCTAGCCGGGCCTTCCAGGACCACCCGTCTTGTCGAAGCAGGGGCCAAAGTGGTGTATTGAAGCTGGGCCCCTCAACCACCAGGATCCCCCTTTCCGAATTTCCACGGGTCGCAGCGCACGGCAAACACGCCGGATTCCATTGATGTAAGCCTGGAACCTGGGCTGTGGGCGTTGGATCCCAGTGACGCTAGTCTGGAAGTCCAGCAGCGTCACTGGGAGGTTCCCTCACCACGTACAGGTGCCCACGTCGAGGGGCAGTTGCTCAGAGTGAAACGGATACAAAAATATAGATTGTAATAGGTTTAATAATAGGCAATATACATATACAAACCACCGTTTCCTACATACATCACAATCACAGGCTTCAACCTCAAACAATTAGCCACGCATTTCACGTACCAGATTGGCAGTACACGCCACCATTCTAACTGTCATTTCATATCAATTGAAGAAGGTTAACTAGATAACCGAAAGCTCTTTGTATCTAATATAATATATGTATATTTCCTATTATTAAACCTGATACAATCTATATTTTTATATCAGTTTCGCTCTGAGCAACTGTAATTTTAATTTTAATTTTAGTAGGAAAGCTTTTGACACTGTTGTGCATGGAAGACTACTGTACAAATTGGCACAATATGGTATTAAGAGTAAGTTGCTACAATGAATAAAAGGGTGGTTGAGTGGGAGAAAGAGGGTAATCAATGGATGCTGCTCTTCGTGGACTAATGTTGTTAGTGGAGTCCCCCAGGGTTTGGAATTGGGCCCACTGTTTTGTATATTTATCAATGATATCGATGAAGGAATATCAGGCTTAATGTCAAAGTTCGCAGATGATACAAAGGTTGGCAGGGTTGTTAATGACAGTAATGGCAGTGTGCTACTGCAACAGGAGAAGTGGCAACTGAAGTTTAACTTTGACAAATGCAGAATACTGCACATGGGTAGAAGTAACCCCAGAGAAATGTATCAACTGTGTAGTATTACACTTAAGGTGGTAGAAAATGAAAAAGATCTGGGAGTAATTGTGCAGTCTGATATGAATCTTTCTAAGCCATGCAGACAGGCTGCCAGAGCAGGTCATGGGGTATTGTCAATGATATACAAGAATTTTGCTAGTAGAGGAAAAGGAAGTGATTATCCCTTTGTATAAAGCAATGGTCAGGCCATCCCTTGAGTACTGTGTACAGGTCTGGAGGCCTCAGTTTAGGAAAGATGTAGAGTTGCTTGAGCGTGTACAGAGCAGGGCAACAAGATTGGTAAGGGGAACAAACGGGTCCTCTTACCAAGAATGGCTTAAGTTTTGCAAACTGCAGCGGCTGGAGACTGCACCTGCAAGGTGATTTGATTGTGGTGTATAATGCCCTGAATGGGTTGAGCACGCTGAATTCTGATGGGATTCTTCCGCTTGCTCAGATTACGAACCTGGGGGGGGGGCATAAATTCAAATTGAGGAAAGACGGTGGTAGAATAGATGTGCAGAAATTTACCTTTAACCAGAGGATGGTTAATTACTGGAACAAACTTCCATCTGTCGTGGAAGTAGTAGTAGTAGTGGCATGTGATGCAAGAAAGCAAATGTATGAGCTTATGCAGCATCAGCCAAAAAAAAATAATAATAATAATAAATAAATAAATAAATAAATAAAAAAAAAAAAATCACACCATTCCCTCTAAATGCCTGTCCAGTTCCTCCTTAAATTTATTCAACCTATCAACTTCCACAACGACAGATGGAAGTTTGTTCCAGCAATTAACCACCCGCTGGCTAAAGGCAAATTTCCGCACATCTATTCTACATCTGTCCTTTCGTAATTTGAATTTATGCCCCCTTAGGTTCGTAATCTGAACAAGTAGAAGGATCCCCTCAGAATTCAGCGTGCTGAACCCATTCAAGGCCTTATACACCTCAATCAGATCACCGCGCAGGTGCCTAGTCTCCAGCCACTGCAATTTGCAGAACTTAAGCCTCTCTTGATAAGGGGATCCCTTCATTCCCCTCACCAATCTTGTTTCCCTTCTATGTACACGCTCAAGTAAATCTACATCCTTCCTAAAATGAGGCCTCCAGACCTGTACGCAGTACTCAAGGCGTGGCCTGACCATTGCCTTATACAGAGGGATAATCACCTCCTTTTCCCTGCTAGCAAAATTCCTATATAACATTGACAAAACCCCATGACCTGCCCTGCCCTGGCAGCCTGTCTGCATTGCTCAGAAAATTTCATATCTGCCTGCACAATTACTCCCAGGTCTTTTTCATTTTCTACCACCTTAAGTGTAGTACCACACAGTTAGTACGTTTCTCTGGGGTTACTTCTACACATATGCAGTACTTTGCATTTGTCAAGGTTAAACTTCAGTTGCCACTTCTTAGCCCATCTGCCCAAATTATCTAGATCCTGTTGCAGTAGCACACTGCCATTACTGTCATTAACAACCCTGCCAACCTTTGTATCATCTGCAAACTTCGACATTAAGCCTCATATACCTTCATCAATATCATTGATAAATATACAAAACAACAGTGGACCTAACACCGAACCCTGTGGGACTCCACTAATAACATTAGTCCAAGAAGAGCAGCACCCATTGATTACCACCCTCTGTCTTCTCCCACTTAACCATCCTTTTATCCATTGTAGCAACTTACCCTTAATACCATTCTGCTCCAATTTGTACAATAGTCTTCCATGCGCAACAGTGTCAAAAGCTTTCCTGAAATCCAAATATATGATATCAAAATTATTTTTTGCATCCAGTTCCTTTGTAACCACATCATAATATCCTATGAAATTTGTCAGACAAGACTTTCCCTTAACAAACCCATGCTGTGTCTGAATTATTGCTGCAGTCCTGTCTAGATGATCCTGCAATGCATCTTTAACCAGCGACTCCATTATTTTACCCGGAACAGAAGTTAAACTAACTGGTCTGTAATTACTCGTGTCACCCTTCGATCCCCCCTTTGTGAACTGGGGATACATTTGCACATCTCCAGTCCGTGGGAACCTCCCCTGAGTCCAAGGATGCTCTCATAATTATGGATAAGGGTTTGCTTAGTTGCTTTGCCGCCTCCTTTAATATAACTGGATAGATCCCATCCACCCCAGGTGCTTTTCTTACGTTTAACTTCAACAATTTCTCTTCCACTTTGCTCTCAGTTATTACAAAATCATTTAGTACCATGCTACAATTTGATAACCTTCTGCCATTTTCAAACCTTAATAATTCCTCACTTGTGAATGTAGATGCAAAATACTCATTCACTTTGTTTGCTATCTGAGCAGGATCATCAACAGTCGAACCATCGATGTCAAGTGGACCAATCAGATTCATCCCCTTCCTTTTAGAGTTTATATAAATAAAGAAATCCTTGCTGTTTTTCTTAGCATCTTTTGCCAAAGATTTCTCGTAATCTGCCTTCGCCTGCCGAACCTCCTTTGTGACCTGATTACAGATTAACTTATATCTGCCATAGGCTTCTGAGTCGCTTGATAATTTATATGCATCCCATGCATTTTTCTTCTCTGTTACGAGTCTCATTAGTTCATTTGACAACCATTGAGGCCTAAACCTTGAACAATATTTCTTAATAGGTATGAAACTTTTAGTAGCTTCCATACTAAATTCCTTGAATGCTTCCCACTTAGAATTTACTGTTGGTAACATCGTCAGTTGATCCCACTGTACAGAATTTAAAAACTGTCGGAGACCACTGTACTCGCCTTTACGGAAGTAAAAACACTTTCCTTTACCCCTGATGGTAATGAAATCTTTAAGTTGATAGCTTAAATAAATTCAAGGAGAACTGGACAAACTTTTAGAGGGAATGGATGTGTGAAATTGTTTTTGGCTGATGCTACATAAGCTCATACACTTGCTTTCTTGCATCACATGCCTCCATTACTACTAATCGAGCTCATTCTACAATCAATGTGTCTGTGTTAACTTGCTTTTTTGCCTCTTGTTATGATACCTTATTCTCCATCTTGTCTTTTTGTATATTTTTCCCAATTGTCCATAATTTACACGATTTAGAATGGGCTGTATGTTGAACCTTACAGATAGGACATTGTTGACATGTCATAGTGCATTGTGTGCAGGTGGTTTTGGGAGCTGCAGATCTCATGTTGTTAGTGAATGGCCAAATGTTTGGCGTTTGTAACATCTTACTGAGATTTGGGATGTATGGAAAAACATGGCAGTGTAAATATCTGGCTTTGACTGAAGTTGGCATATTTGGAGTACTGAATGTTAGAATGACATTACATGTTGGCACCAGGTCACCACTTTCTTTTTGAATCTTAATTCTTCTTGATTGTATTGCTTTTTGCTCCTGACATTCCTTGACACATTTAATGGATCCCATTCATTTGCAACTCACTTGAGCAAGTTCAGTATGGTATGTACTGGAATTTTACTTAGGGAGGATAGTTTTAATAACAGCTCTGAGTGCTTGGGTTGTGTGGTTTCTATCAATAAGTCTCTTGATTGGAGTCTCTTCATTTTGGGTGATCCTGCTGCATGTCCTAAACATCTCTGAATGGTGAAAGAAGCGACACGTTTGCAGTCTGGGACAACAAAGAATGTGATATCAGGAATGCTAGAAATTCCAACTGATCTAAATCTGAGTTCTTGTTCAAATCCTTTTTCATTCTCTTGGGAATAGAGTAGTTACGATCAGTTCCATGAGTGTGAGCATACTGCGAGCTCAATGGCTGTAGTGGAGAACATGTGCAACATCCATGTTTGCCCTTTTAGCCCTGGGAAGATTAGCCTAACACCAAGGTTTCCAGCCCTGCCATTGGGAAGCAAGAGCAGTGGCTGGTGTGACTAAGGTTAGTTAGTAAGGGTTAGTACTTTAACTACGAACAATAAAATAAGTTTTACTACACACAGAAAAGTAAAAGAACTAGCTAATTGCTTTTGAAATACTCTGTCCACGAATGGCGACCACACCTTAAAAAGACATTGAGCTTCCTGAAACTGTTCAAAGATGGGCAACTCAGTTGTCAAGATCTGTAAAAGGACACTTACATGAGGAAAGGTTTAAAATATGTGGGCTACAGTAGGAATCATAATACCGGTCAAAATCTTAATACCAGTATTTTTAATTTATGAAACCGGGATACTGGTATTCTAAAAAACAAAAAAAAAAAAAAAAAATTTTCTAAATTAATTTTGATGACAATTAGGTGCTTGTTTGTTTTAGAGTTTTATGGTGCATTAGCATCTAAGGCTATAAACAATTAGGTGCAATAAAGTAAGGGAAAAACAATTACAGTAAACCCTTGATTTAACGGACTAATAGGGGAGAGGGGGTGTCGGTTAATGCCGAAAGTCCGTTAAATCAAATGTAACCTGGAGGGGAGGGAGGCATTTTTTATTGTTCTTAATGTAAAAAAAAAAAAAAAAAAAGCTTTATTAAAATATACAGTACTGTACAATGTAAAATTATGTTGCAATTTAGCCTTTGATTTACAGATCTCAGAAACAGTTTTTTTTTTTATGCCGTAAATTTCACAAGCACGTGCTACTGAGACACCTTGTTCTAATTTCTCAATTAGCTCTAATTCCTGTGCCACATTTAAGTTCATACGCTTTATTTTAACTCCTCTATCACTTGATGCCATTTTAAAATGTAAGGATTGCAAAATTATTTAATAAAGTCACAATTCAGAATCACAGAAACATTCTGTACGCAACCTGACCGCACGATAGCTCGAGGCAGACTGAGACCGAACCAAAGTGAGTCAGTAGACCTGCAGTTCAGCATCCGGAGTCACGTTCAGCTTGCAAGTCACCCCCTGCTCTTATCTGTTGTCTGTAATCTGGGAAAACAGCTATTTGAACATGTTTTCAGAAAGAATAAAAAACAATTTCCTGAATTTGATTATAAAAATAAAAGTAGGTAATTATCAAAACAATAATGGAAATATGCAATTATTATTAATTTTTAATTAATAACACTGAAGTTTTGTATAACCTAAAAAAAATAATATGGTTGAGATTAATATGTACATCACTATTATTATTTGTCCGGGCCGTTAAATTCGAAATCCGTTATATCGGGGTCCGTTAAATCAAGGGTATATTGTACATGAATTCATGTTTTAAATGAAACTTTTATTACAAGAATAAGTATTGTGACAAAAAATTATTAAAAATACAGTTATTTTAAAAACAAAAAATATGCATATTATTGATACTGCAAATTTATTTATGTTTAAGCATCCACACTACCTGTCCGAATAAAGTAAGCTCTGCATAAACATAAGCAGTCAATAGTGTTATCGTTTAAACTGGATCTAATTTTGGTACATATTTGATTGGCGGCAGAGAACGTCCTTTTGGATTCTGTGCTGGTTGGTGCTATTGTGCTGAGATAGTCGTAGACGAGTTGCAGTTTACCCTCCCCTTGTTGTTATTTGGTTTTCAGGAGCATTAGCAACTAAGGCCATATTGCTCCGGGGATATGCGGTGGTCATTGCCCGACCTTTCCACATCCTCCGTATTTGGTTACCCTCCCCTTATCCCTCGTCTTCAAAAAAATCTTATTTCCTTTTTATCAAAAATAAAAAAATATTTCCTTTTTACTTTTTATGGCACTAGGTCCATATTAATGAAAGAAAGGGTTTTATGTTTAAGCTTGGTGAGGACACCAAATCTGAGATGTGGGGTTATTTATTTATTAATTTTTATTTCCTTGTACTGACGGCACCTCCGTAGCCAGGTGGGAAGAAGCAGCAGTGCGTAGCACACGCTTCTTGATTAGACCGGGGTTCGAGCTCGTCACCACCAAATACGGAGGATGTGGAAAGGTCAGGAAATGACCACCGCATATCCCGGAGCAATATGGCCTTAGTTGCTAATGCTCCTAAAAAAAAAACCAAATAAATAACCTTGTACTGACTGCTTTAAAAAATCAATTTCCAGGAGCTGAGAGATTTACCCATATATATATATAATCATCAAGAATAATGCAATAGAGAAGTTATATGCTATAGGGGGGAAGAAAATTAAGAATTAGATTAGATAAGACTGAATTACAATAACATGAATTATGGATCAGGGTCACTGCTATCGCAAAAGTAGCCTACAGCCAGAATGTATATATAAAATATTATTAGTATAAAATACAGTAAGTAGGTGTTTATGCATAGAAATAAACTAATGAAAATACGATGTACGTTCCCAGGGTACAACGCATTTTCATTAGTTTATTTCTATGCATAAACATCTACTTACTGTATTTTATACTAATAATATTTTATATATATACAGGGTGTCTCAAAAATATTGGTATAAACGTTTAGGGGAGGTAGGTAACATCTAAAGGAATGTGAATCGCATAGGAACCCATAACCGGAAACGTTACCGTAAGTCGGTACACGGCACTGTTCATCAGTTTGCGAGAGCGAAAATTTCTGGTTTACTCATTCAAGCAGTAGTCGCCGCACGAAGAGCATACATCGATATACGAACTGTGAGCTGGCAGACATGCACCTAGTGTATGGATTAGCAGAGAGCCCACATGGTGTGCGCCCCCATGAGGCACAACATCGCTTCGCAATAAATGTGTGGGCAGGTATGATCGGTGACTGCTTAGTCGGCCCATACCTGTTACCATCCCGCATGAACTCCACTAAATATCGGATCTTTCTTGAACAAGTTCTACCAGGGTTACTCGACGATGTTCCAGCAAATGTGAGATGCAACATTTGGTTTCAACATGACGGGGTGCCTAACCATTATGGAAGGTGTGTTAGTGACCATTTGAACAGGCGTTTTGGGCGTCGATGGATTGGCCGTGGTGGACCCATTGCCTGGCCCCCACGCTCACCTGATTTATCGAGCCTTGATTTCTTTCTGTGGGGGCCCTCAAATCTATCGTGTATGAATCGCCTGTGGAGATGGAAATGGATCTCGTGGCGAGACTCGTCTGCACTGCTGCTACTGTCAAAGAAACTCCAGGTGTGTTCGAAGGTGTCCACCAATTCATGCTGCGTCAGTGTCATGCATGCATCGTGTCTCATGGTGGAACCTTCGAGCATCTGTTGTAACATCATGAAATGCATCCATCTCTTACTTCATTGTTAATATTATGTCAAATAAATGTTTGCCACTAATTCCTGTCTTGTCATTTCTGCTTCTTGTGCCTCTGCTACTACTTTCCCGTGATGTTCCCGGTTATGGGTTCCTATGTGATTCACATTCCTTTAGATTTTACCCCCCCCCCCACCCTAAACGTTTGTACCTTTGAGACACCCTGTACATATACAGTGGATTCCGGTTATTTGGGCCACCGGTTAATCGGGGCAGCCCGATTAACCGGTGGCCCAAATTATTTATTACTTCCCCAATTAAGCGAAGTAATTATTAATTACTTCGCTTAATTGGGACAGCATGCGTTTAATTGTGGCAGGAGACTGCAGCACTGGAGATTACCCTATGATTGTCTCCGATGGTACCCTGTGGTTCGGTCGAAATTCTGGAGGTCACAACCACAAAACAATTAGCAGTCACCTGTTTATTGGACTTTTCTGTTAGTGAAATCTATCATAAACACAGTAAACCTGATCTTACTGAATTTGCGATAATACCGACAGCTGGAATTCTGTGGGTTATTTATGATAAAATGTGTTTACACTTCCATGAAATCTTCAATCACATAAAAAAATTAATTTTCAGATCTTCTCTTCATTCCTATTTTTAAAGCTTTGTAACTCTTTACTCCGTTCTCACTTGCGCGTATTGTGTTACTTGCAATTTGTGTGTGCCGTTTTCTTTGTTATTGATTGCTTATCTTTTTACTGTTTTAAATTTTAACCCCCGCCCACAAATGTCAGTGAACAGAAATGTCAACTAGTTAGTATGTATTAATTATTCCAATTATCACGTATATTCTTCCGATTTTCACGTATCATATAATTTTTAATTGGTAAGGTAATAATGGGTAAATTTGTGTTTAATTAATATTTCCTTTTATAGCCAGTGGATAATATTCCTCCTATTTTCACTAATTAGAATCGCTGTTTAATAGAATTAAAATTCAATTCACAAACGTGATCACAATGACCGGCGCTTACTGCACATCGTATAGTGAATGGTACTTTACTATGTTCAGTTCGTCATAACATGATTTGATTGTACAGTGAACCAATTGTAAGGAGGGGTGTACATTGTATTTTTAACTATTTACGTGAAACTTCGGATAATTGGGGCAGCCGCTTAATCGGGCCAAAATGCACTAGTCCCGATGTGTCGCAAATAATTGGAATGGACTGTGTGTGTGTATATATATATATATTATGTGAGCTGTCAGTTTCTCACGAGCAATGACACAAATATTATAAAACAAAAGTCATTTATCATACAAAACTACTTACAAGTATATACATAACTGATTTTTCCTCCTTTAATCTGTTAATACATGCTATCATTTCCATAACATTTCTTTCAATTAACAATATGAACTCTCTCTACAGCTGCAAACACTAAACTAATCCAATCTTAATCACTTCCTCATATTTCTCTTAATCAGCAATATCAATTCTCTTCATAACAGCAATCCATAAGCTTACTGAATAGAATACTAACAATTCCATATATATCTCTCTCTTTTAACTTAGCAATATTAATTTTCTTTACAACTTCAACCAATAAACCAACTCAATACTAAACATTTCTGTAAATTTCTCATAATTTCTTGAACTTCATCCTTACTTTAAAATAATCAGTTTTATCTAAGCATCCTTTCCAATACAAACACAGTCCAGAGGACTTATGTTCCTTCTCTTTCACATAGGATATTCCTTCCACAAAGTGCAACTAAGTCTATTTTCTTAGTTGAACCTTGCCGTATAGCTCTTTCGCTACTGTCTTATTTCGGGAACAATTCTCTGTTAATACTCAAGAAAATTACCACAGCAGCAGAAGCCAGGGCACTATCTGTCTTGTTATTCAACTTCTGGATTAACTTCTTCCACAAGAACATGCCCAGTGGAACTCTTCACTATATAGTGGGACACTCCCAGAATTGAACCCAGAACTACCACTGCAAGTCTGCAAGCCCTCCGAATAACAACTGCAACCCCATCTTTTGGCACAAGAACCTTATTTCCTTCTCATCTATTTATTGAATTGATTGCAAGTTACAATTGCCTCTTGTACAGAGGGGTTTGCATGCATTTACCTATCTTTGTCTATCTAATTTAAACCTGACCCAATCACGATGTTATTCTTTAAACTCACTCTTCTTCCTTTGGTAGGAAAAACAGAATATTTGTCCCACACAATGAAATGCTTTCATCTTTTACCTGTAGATCACCTGTTGACAATACCTTTGAACTGCTCCATACCGACACCCTTTCCCAAAATGCACAAAGTGTTGCATCCTCAAATAGCAGTGTAATAGAGGGATTAAACTATTGTTCAGAAGCTTTTAATTTTAACCCTTCCGCACCTGCCATGCCATTGTTTACCATATTCTTTAAGTGCCCTACCAGGCCCACTCTCACTAATGGAAATATTTCCTTAATGATGTTATCATTATTTCTTACTTCCACACTCCTCTAGCTTATTTCAGAAATGCCTTACTTTCACACACTGTACTTACTAAAAGAAATATATTTGTAAGATTTTACTTCTTACATTTTCAGGTTTCCATTGCATTTATATTGCGTATAACAATCCCTCTGTTACAAATTCTGTAATATTAATGATTTATTGTTGTCGATTTATAATCTTTATGTGAATAAATCATATACTATTTTTTAAATGAATACTGAAAAACCGGTATTTTTGAATCAATACTGCTATATAAAATGCTGAAAAAAATTACCGGGATTCCGGAACCTTGGTATTGTAAGCCCTAGGCTACAGAGCTCGGCAACCAGGCACCTTAGAGGGGACCTGAATGAAGTATATAGGGTTCTGAGAGGGAGTAGTAAAATAAGGTGAAATTTTCTGTTATAAATGACTCCAGAACTAGGGACCGTGAATTCAAATTACAGGGGAAAGAAGTTTAGACTGGATACTAGGTTTTCTTTTAGCCACCACGTTGTTAATTACTAGAATAAGTTACCTCCATGGGTATTTGACGTGGACTGACCTTTGACTTTATCCAAGCTGACAGCTTAGATAAAGTCAAAGCTCAAATACATAGGTACTTTTTCTTTTTTACATATTTTATTTATTATTAATTTTATCGTTTATTTATTATTATTTATTTTTTTGCTTGGTGCAGCAACTGTCTGTAAGACCAAATTTTGGGATACAATCAGAATTCAGAATGTATACCAAATAACCAAAAACTGAAATAAGTTAATAATTTTGCATATTTAGAAACAGTCTTTAATGAAGGAATTACAGTCAGTCCTCGTATAGCATGATAGTTGTGTTCCTAGAAACCCTCATGCAATGCAAAATCATGCAATATAAACAGGCCCTATGGAAAAAACAGGGTTAGGTGCCGACCACCCAAGATTGACACACATTTGTAACCAAAACATTACCAAACACAATAAATAATCGTAATAAAATATGTAAGTATTTTATTACGACTATTATGTAATAAAATATTGCTAATGCTTTTGCTCCTATCTTAAGCAAACTTGTTTTTTGTTTGATTTTCTATCCAAACAGATGACAGCCATTCCATCTCTTCCAATTCTTTGTGTCTTGATCAAATGGATTTTAATTACACTTTGAGGTGTTCTTGCTATGAAAGTTATTATTTTCTCTGCATTCTTTGTAATTCTCGGCGTTGCCTCATTTAGGCCTGTAGCACGTGCAATATCACATGGGCTTTCATTTCGCTCAAAGCGTTTCACAATTTCATATTTTTTCTCTATCGACAGAGGTGGACTGGCCATAAGCCTTAGCGGGGGAAACCTCGGTGGGCCGGAGGCTGGTGTGATGTTGGCCATAAACGGTAGTATGAGGCCACTATAAATTTTTCCGGGTAAGAATTTTTGACCCAGTCCACCTCTGTTTATCGATATTGCTTTTCTTTTTCTCTCTGAATCTGCAGTGTGCACCAGGACGCTTCCTTTTCACACCTTTTAAGTATTTTACTCATTTTTAGGGAATAAAGCACAATTACAAAACAAGGAGGCACGCTTGATACACATAAATAAAGCTGCGCGCGCATGTAGCAACTGAATAAACAACACTGTAAAGACAGAGATACGCTATTAACACCCCACATTTTACTAAAGCACATTTCTAGGGGTTACTACCATAAAACAATAAACACAATTTCCAGTTGTGTTTCTGCTAGTGGAATCTGTTCTAAACTGGTAGTAAATTCAATCTAATTGCATTTGCGATTATACCGATAGCTGGAATTGTGTTGGTTTTTACGTTATTATGGTGAAATGTGTTTCCCCTTCACTGATAAAAAAAAAAAAAAAAAAAAAAAAAACAATACATTTTCAGAATCTTCTCTTCATTCCTATCGTGTTGCGTTTGGTTGGGGTGATTCTGCGTTCGACTGCCATTTCTTGTAAACACAAACGAATCGTGCATAAGCGAATTCGGTTCGTGTTATATAAGATATTGTTCCCCTATTTATAAATCGTGTATGATCGAATTCGTGTAGTGTAAACACGTGTTATATGAGGATTGACTGTACTTAAATTTGGAAATAAACACCGAATAAGTAAATTGGGATAAACAGCCAGTTCATTTGGAGCAAAAGAAAAATAACCAAAAGGACAAAATTAAAACTTTCACTGCCGACTTTTCGAAAGACTTTTTTGACTCAGGATTGAAAAGGGCAGAGACACGTATGGGTTTCCTCCCCACCGTGACTGAATTAATCTGCCCCTGGTGAAGGTTGCTTGACAAAAATACCCAACTTTTTCTTCTGTCAAACTGGGAGTTCCAAAATTAGAGTGGTTTTCCCTCCAAGCGAATTAAAAATCCGAAGCCACTTATTTGTGTGAGGAAACAGGGAACGTGTTAATCGTTATATAACAGTTTTTAGACATTTTTAGCCCATGGATAGAGAGCTGGGTAAGAAATAAAGGAATTATGCAAAAATTAGAATCATCAGAAATGAGTTTGAACATCCATATCATTAAGAAGTTTTAGGGATGAAAATATCAGAAGTATATCTAATTCCAACTGAGAGTCAAATGATTTTATGATAACTAAAGGAAAATTGGAAAATAAAAATTAATGAAGCTAAAACAAAATACGGTGCCTGAGGCTAGTAAAAATTCATTCATCCAATTTCATTAGAGTGGCAGCAGCAAAACGAGTAAGCAAACTTTTAAGTTAATTATAATGGAATCCTTGGATTCAGGGGATGTCCTTACAGAATGAAGTTGTGCAAATGTTTCTTCTATTCACAAAAGGTAGTGGCTAGGGAATCAAAGGGCAAAGTGAGTAATTATAAGACCTAAAAGCTTGACTTAGTAAGTTTTGGGAAGGATATAAATCTGTTCAAATTGGCGCAAAGAAGGGCAACAAGATTAGTCAGGGACATGACAGAGTACTTTTACCAAGGAACACCTGATTTCTGTAGAATATAGCATCTGAACTCTAGGCATCTGCAGAGAGACCTGACTAATGTGTTTAACACTTTAAATCAGTTGAGTAAACTAAAGGGTGAATGCATTCCTTCTCTTTCTTTGATGACAAAGGGACATAAATTTAAATTGGAAATGGATGGTTACTGGTTAAATTTTTTAAAAAGGGATGGGCAAAAGAAGTAGATACTTTTATTTTAATTGCTGATATTGTATAACCCTTGCATTATTTTTCTACTACTAATATTAACTAACAGACGGAAACATTGTTAAAAATCACATTAGAAATTAGGAAATAAGAAAAAATCCTGGGGTAACAAATATCCAGTCAAAGGTAACACAAAGAAATATAACATGGTATGAGTTTGGAAAAAAATATAAAAGAGTGATTCCTCTGGCCAGAGCTAAAGATCTAATGAGAAAAAGGATAGCATGGAGGAAAAATAGTGAACAGATGGCTTATAGTCCAGAAGGAACAGATTTGTATTATCAGTGGCATGTATACTCATTAAGTATAATATTTGGATAATTTAATTTTTAATTCACTATTTTTATAAATCAATCAAATAAATCATAATTCATTTGAAGCTGTGAAGACAAGTTAACTATTAAATTAACAACAATAAATGTGTAAATATCCATCAGGATTCTCTATGAACAAAGAATATAAAATATCTTACAAGAAACTTACCCATAAGACACAAAAAAGTGACAGTCATCCCTTAAATCCATGGCCACTTTTTTAAAAATGTTATAAATTGGTGATTCACTAGAACTCAAATAAGCTATAATACTTCTTTTATTATCCTGTAATAAAATTTATCATCTTAATGTAAGAGTAATTAATATTTTTAAATCTTAAAAATGGCATTTAATGAATCAGAACTATTAAATGTTCTGTTACTGTCTAACACTCCCTTTTCTGACAACTATTTATGGGGAGAAAAACTTTTACAGTCAGTTTCCCTATTAACTTAATGAAAAATTATGGTTTTCTTGTCACTTTAGCTTTTATTAATACTGGTCGAAGACTCTAGTGCATTTAACAATCACTTGGTGAGACAGTAACAACATTCAATAAAGATGAAGTATTCTTTCAGCAAAACAAAGCATATATAGCCAGGCCTTGCATAACACGAGTTCAATTAACGCGTTTTTCAGTTAACGCTATTTGAAAAAATTATACCACTTTTCACAATGCAAATTTCCAGTTAACGCGTTTTTTTTATGTGAGTTGAAAAAGATTTGAATTGCACATTAAGCTTACCGCTCGTCGGACAGGTAATAAACAAACATTTGCCTGCTGCCTGCCTCAGTGTGTTCCATCAACCATTGGAAGAAGACATGTTACTTGTTTGTCTCCTGCTAATAAAGTCAACGCAGACTTGCATTTAAAAGTTCAAATTTTTAAGTGAGCCAGATGAAAATGTTACCGCGAAGGAGATAATGATAAAAGAACTAGATGAAAGCGTTCATATCACAGAGAACCTCAAAACAAAAGGTTTGAGGTTCTCTGCGATATTTATTTCGCCAGGGCCTAGAGAAGATTGTTGTCGGCTATCGGAAATTGATTGATGAAAAGAGACAGTCAACGCTGTTCAAATATTTTCACAACAGTCATTTCTTCATTGTGTATTTTATGTCAGAGGTTCCCAAATTTTCTCGGTTCACGGCGCACCTAGACCAAAAGAAATACCTAACAGTTCCGTTTATTAAGTAGTTAGGACCAAAAAACTTAATAAGAAATGTTGAAACTGTGAACTACTTCGAGCTAATAGTTTGCACGGTGTCCGACAGATGTCGAGTATCGCTGTGTTTCCCTCGAAAATTTAAAATATTCCACGGCGCACAGTTTGGGAACCGCTGTTTTATGCAATAAACATTTAATTACATAATTATTTTCATTATCTTTTACATTGTATACAGTTAAAAAGTTATTTAAAAGGTATATTTAAAATTCTTTATGGACATTCCAGAAGGTCAAGGACCAATTATAATTTTTCCTATTGATTATTATATTCAATTAACAAGTTTCCGTTTTGTGCGATGTGCTGGTGGGATGAATTAATTGCGCTAATCGAGGCCAGCCTGTATATTTTTCTGAAAGAAAACAGTTTGTTAGCTTATACATACAAAAAGGTGTTTTTTCACTACTCAATAACATGCTAAAATGCTAAAGGTAGCCAGCCATTGTTTAACTTTATTCATTTTAAGTAAACTATTTTTTTTTTTTTTTTTTACAAAGCTTTTAAAAAAATGTAAAAGCTTTACACCAAACTAACATTATCCCAAATTATGGTCTGCAGCTCCAGTCTTTGAAAACAATATATTGGTCCTTAAGTCAACAAATAAAGAAATATTTACAAATAATCCTACTATTATCATGCAACACTTATGAACCCTTAACAAAAATATGTGAAATTCATCTTTGGTTTTCTCCAAAAACAAGTATAGAAACAGAATGAATGTTGAACCCATATTTAAGAATAAAATTGTTTTATTTTCCTTCTGATAAAGTTATGTGATGTTAAATGACATTTATATTAGTTTTATTCTTAGTTATTTAAAAGCCAGTGCTTTTTTTGTAAAAAAATTGGTGCTGGTACTCATTCTTTGCTATCAGGAAAAATTGAAAATTAAAAGGACATGAAAAGTACAGTACTCTAAAAAAGTATTTCCTGATATTGTTACTTTAGTAGTAATGTTTTTGGAATAAGAACAAATTAAGTATATAAAAAATAAGTAAAATGTGTAAAAAAATAAGTAATAAGTAAAAATAATTTCATAATAAAGTTTTATAGAATATTCCAAATATTTATTGAGTTCTCGTCTAACACACTATTGTCGACTTCTTTTCTTGCTGTTTGTGTCTGTTGCTGAATGACACTTCCGAAGCAGCAGCCACGAATCAGCATATTTGCTGGATCGAAGTGTGTCACCAATGGGCCTACAATTTTAAGAAATTGTAGTGAAGAACTTGTTTTTATCATCAACGAAGCTCTGGTTGGGCCGACGATCAGATTCATTTGTGAAAATCCTCGTTCATATTCACTCAATGAAATTGGTATCATACTCAGAACATTCATCAAATGCTCTTCAATTTTTCCGAAACCATCTTTTCGATTAGGTAGTCTCGAAATCCACGAATTTTATCTTTTATTTAATTGAAGCCTAATTGACAATTTTCTAAGTTCATTTTCACCAGATGCCAACATTTCACATTTAGAAGGTTTAATACCTTCGTTGTCCTCATTTTCCTTCTTTCGTCATCGATATTGTCACTAGTTCTTAAATTTGAATTTTTTCTTTCTTTTTTTTTTTTTTTTAACTGTCTCAAAATGTAATTGTCATTCAGATATTCAGCTACTGTGACCATGTACACAGAGATAGGGAAAATTTACGGATAACACACTTCTGTGAAACAGATGATTATTTGTCGAAGTAAAATTAAATCACTCTCTCTCCTAATTCTCAAACGGGGCGCTTATAGAGTTGATTCACAGCGATGTCCAACTTACGGCCCCTGGCGGAAAGTGAATAGAGCATTTTAAATTTTGCTAATTATCGAAAAAAAAAAATTTTCACTGAATGTTTTGTTTAGTAAATGTAATCGTGTATTGTACTTAATAAAATTTTCGAATATTTTCAATTTTAGGTTCATCATTATTTTTATTTATTCACCTTAAGCAGTGATCCTTTCGGGTTGTATCTAATATCTTTATTGCAATCAGTAAGAATAAGTAAATTTTACATGTATGCCTAATGCAATGCCCATAACAGCAAAAATGCTAGGGGTTTAATATAGAAACGAAATAAAACTAACAACAAAAAATTAAGTTGAAACACATGAAAACAGATTTTTTTTTTTTTTTTACAATATCAACAAACCAATCAAGGAAAAATAGTGACAGTCACTCGGTTGAAGATGAGAGCTGTTCCCTGATGATACCATCAACAACAGCCTTCTGTAGCCAACAGTCTTCTGTAGGTTTTGTCCTCAATGAATTTCTTGTAGTCAGCATCCATATCTTGGATGTTCTCCATTGGCAGGAATCTGTTGCCCTTCCTGAGCCTCCACGCCACAGAATGTAAAGAAGGGAGGTCCCTCAAGGGTCTCGGGGGGATTCTACAACTACAAATCTGCCAAAAACTTTGCATGCTGATTTCACCCACTATCATTTTAATGGTGACGAGTAAGCAGAGGGTGAAGATCCATTCTGAGACTTTTCTGTAGTTTAGAAGTTTGGTCATTTCTGAAGTATGTGTGAGGGGTGGAAGCTTGTGCTCGAGGAGCACTCACTGAAGAAGCCAGTACTCATCAGATGAGATGGTTTTTAGTGTGGGTTTTTGCTGCCGACGCCCAGATTTCAGATCCGTAGGTAATGACTGGCTGAAGAAACCGATAAATATATTGAATGGTGTACCGGGACTCTGTGACATGAAGGAGGTGTTGTGCAAGCCATCTTGATCGGCAGACCTTGTTGTGAATATCTGCCACATGGTGTTTAAAACTGACCTTAAGGTCAAAGATGACCCCGAGATCTCTGTGCTTGGTTACTGGAGGGATGGAGGTTCCATGGATTTTCAGGTTTAGTTCAGTTGGGTGTGATTTGAGTGAGAACACCATTTGTGCAGATTTATTTGGGTTAATCTGGAGAGAGAACTGGGGTAAGTACGTAACTAGAGCTTTTAGGCTGTTGTTGGTGTCGGAAGCAGTCTCAGGTTGGTCGTCCCGTGGATCCAATAGAGGAACTTCAAATCATCTGTGTAGCTGAGAAAATCCATTTCCTGGCACACCTCCATCATGTCACAGAGTCCCAGTACACCATTCAACATATTTACCAGTTTCTTCAGCCAGTCAGGAATGGGTGGATGGCAGCAGTAGAGGAGCCCAGACAGAACTCTGCCCTGGGGAACACCTACACTGACTTGCTTAGTGAAGGATTTTTTATTCACCATCAGGTGAAGAACCCTGGTTGTAAGAAGGGACTAAGAATTCAAGGATACTTCCTTTAATCTGGTATCCCTCCTCATATAGCTGAAGGAGGGGCTGGATGTAATAGTAATAGTAACAGTGGCATGTGATGCAAAAAAGCAAGTGTATGAGCTTATGCAGCATCAGCCAAAAAAAAAAAAAAAAAACACCATTCTCTGCAAATGCCTGTCCAGTTCCTCCTTAAATTTATTTAACCTATCAACTTCTACAACGACAGATGGAAGTTTGTTCCAGCAATTAACCACCCGCTGGCTAAAGGCAAATTTCCGCACATCTATTCTACATGTTTTTTCTTAATTTGAATTTATGCCCCCTTAGTTTTTTTTTAGGTTCGTAATCTGAACAAGTGGAAGGATCCCATCAGAATTCAGCTTGTTCAATCCATTCAAGGTCTTATACACCTCAATCAGATCACCATGCAGGTGCCTAGTCTCCAGCCACTGCAATTTGCAGAACTTAAGCCTCTCTTGGTAAGATTATCCCTTCATTCCCCACACCAATCTTGTTGCCCTTCTCTGTACATGCTCAAGCAAATCTACATCCTTCCTAAAATGAGGCCTCCAGACCTGTACGCAGTACTCAAAGAATGGCCTGACCATTGCCTTATACAGAGGGACAATCACCTCCCTTTCCCTGCTAGCAAAATTCCTATGTATCATTGACAAAACCCCATGACCTGCCCTGGCAGCCTGTCTACATTGTTCAGAAAACTTCATATCTGACTGCACAATTATTCCCAGGTCTTTTTCATTTTCTACCACCCTAAGTGTAGTACCACACAGTTGGTACGTTTCTCTGGGGTTACTTTACCTATATGCAGTACTTTGCATTTATCAAGGTTAAACTTCAGTTGCAACTTCTTAGTCCATCTGCCCAAATTATCTATATCCTGTTGAAGTAACACACCGCCATTACTGTCATTAACAACCCTGTCAACCTTTGTATCATCTGCAAACTTCGACACTAAGCCTGATATACCTTCATCAATATCACTGATAAATATACAAAACAACAGTGGACCCAACACTGAACCCTGTGGGACTCCACTAATAACATTAGTCCACGAAGAGCAGCACCCATTAATTACCACCCACTGTCTTCTCCCACTCAACCATCCTTTTACACATTGTTGCAACTTACCCTTAATACCATTCTGCTCCAATTTGTACAATAGTCTTCCATGCACAATAGTGTCAAAAGCTTTCCTGAAATCCAAATATATGATATCAAAATTATTTTTTGCATCCAGTTCTTTTGTAACCACATCATAGTATCCTATCAAATTTGTCAGACAAGACTTTCCCTTAACAAACCCATGCTGTGTCTGAATTTTTGCTGCAGTCTTGTCTAGATGATCCTGCAATGCATCTTTAACCAGTGACTCCATTAAATTAATTATCCAGAACAGAAGTTAAACAAACTGGTCTGTAATTACTCGTGTCACCCTTTGTGAATTGGGGATACATTTGCACATCTCCAGTCCGTGGGAACCTCCCCTGAGTCCAACGATGCTCTCATAATTATGGCCAAGGGTTTGCTTAGTTGCTTTGCCCCCTCCTTTAATATAACTGGATAGTTCCCATCCACCCCAGGTGCCTTTCTTATGTTTAACTTCAACAATTTCTCCTCCACTTTGCTCTCAGTTATTACAAAATCATTAAGCGCCCTGCTAAAATTTGATAACCTTCTGCCATTTTCAAACCTTAATAACTCCTCATATGTGAATGCAGATGCAAAATACTCATTCAGTTTGTTTGCTATCTGAGCAGGATCATCAACAGTCGAACCATCGATATCAAGTGGACCAATCAGATTCATCCCCTATCTTTATATAAGTAAAGAGATCCTTGCTCTTTTTCTTAGCATCTTTTGCCAAAGATTTCTCGTAATCTGCCTTCGCCTGCCTAATCTCCTTTGTGACCTGATTACAGACTAGCTTATATCTGCCATAGGCTTCTGAGTCGCTTGATAATTTATATGCATCCCATGCATTTTTCTTCTCTGTTACGAGTCTCATTAGTTCATTTGATAACCATTTAGGCCTAAACCTTGAACAATATTTCTTAATAGGTATGAAACTTTTAATAGCTTCCACGATTAATTCCTTGAATGCTTCCACTTAGAATTTACTCTTGGTAACATCTTCAGTTAATCCCACTGTACAGAATTCAAAAACTGTCTTAGACCACTGTACTGACCTTTACGGAAGCAAAAACCCTTTCCTTTACCCCTGATGGTAATTATATCTTTAAGTAAATCCCACATCAGTACACTGGGATCACTGCCACCTAGTGGTTCCTTTATCTGCAAATTCTTAATACACAAATGATCACTGCTGATAACCAGATCAAGAGTATTACTCTCTCTGGTTGCCTCTCGAACATGTTGCTGCAGAAAACAATCATCCAATAAATCCACAAAAGTCTTACTAGTGTGTGTGACCAACCCACAAGTTCCAGTCAATATCTGGGAAGTTAAAATCCCCCATTATAAGATATTCTGATTTACTAGCCCACTCTATTTCTCTGTACAATTGTTCATTGTACTCATTCGAGTCATTATCTTTGGCCGACCAGTGTCCATTTCTTCTTTGGCGTGAATTTCTAAAATTGGATCTTCCTGTATAGATGTGCCATCTGTATCCATGGTTGTGTCCTGGGTATTTTTCATTGGATTTCAGTTTGTAATATCGGATGTAGTACTCATTGGAGGAGGAGATGCCGCTGGTATTGTCAAAGGAGTATTATTTGCCTGGTCTGAGACTTTGGGTTGTTGTTTACGTACACTTGGTTGTTTCTCAGAGAGGACAGTTCTAGCCCAATCAGAAATTGATTTATTAGTGGAAACGGTGACATTGGTTTGAGTAGAGACAGTTTGATATTTTTTTACTGCATTGGCATAGGTTACACCTACTATAAATTTTTGTTTATAGTAGGTGTAATTTGTTTTCTTGCTTCTTGGTAGCTGACTTTATTCTTAACCTTGTATTTTACTATTTTTTTCTCTGTTTTCCATTTTTCACAAGTTTTGGAATATGCAGGGTGGTCACCTTTGCAGTTAGCGCACGTCATTTTTGTAGCCGAACAGTCACTTTGATTGTGTTCTGAGGACCCACAATTGGGGCAGACTGGAACTCCTCTGCATACAGTTTGCGAATGGCCATACTCTTGGCATTTGTAACATCGTAAAGGATTGGGAATATATGGGCAAATGCGGCATAGTAAATAACCTGCTTTTACAGAGGTGGGTAAATTAGGGGTATTGAAGGTGAGAATAATGTTTCTGGTAGGTGTAAGTTGATTGTCTTTTTTAGCCATTATGCATTTTGCTTCAATAACATTTTGTCCCCGCAGCTCTTGGGTTATTTCTTCCTAGCTGACGTTTAGAAGATCCCAACGATATCACACCCTTAGATGAATTTAGGGTTGCGTGAGGAGATATTTTTACTGGGATACCAGCAAAATTACTAAGTTGTAAAAGTTTCTCTGAATGTCTGTGGTTAGTAGTTTCCACTAATAGGTCTCCTGACTGCAGTCTCTAAACAGTCTTAGGAGATCCTGCAATACCTTGCAGATGTTTTTGAATCACAAAGGGAGCCAGTTTACTCATAGGTTGACTAGAGAGGGAGTGGAAAATTAGAAACGATGAGCAGGGTTGCTCCATCCTATCAGTTTTCAGTCTTTTGGTGTTATTTCCTAAATCGTGATTTGTGTCATGGTCATTGTCATTTTCTGTTCTGGAGCTCGAAGGCTCTAATGGTGGATAAGTATTTTTATCCATGTTGGCTCCTTTTGGCCCTGGGGTTTTTCTTTACCTCCCAGGTTACCGGCCCCGCCACAGGGAGGCAGGAGTAGTGCCATGAGGTGACCAAGCAGCTATTAGTTGTGTTAGTAATAAAGGAAAGAGAAACAGAAAGGTGTCTATCCTTTCTGGGCCTTTGCCTACTACTTGTAGAACGAAAGAGCTACTGAAATATAAAATGAAATGAAGAACACAGTATTCAGAAATAAACAGAATATGTATTGGCTAAAGCTTTTTAGATAGTTTGCTTGGATAAACGCACTAAGATTGCTTGGCCACGGAACACTTGGCACCCGGGGCCAGTCATTTTGTGCTTTATAGATTATTCAAAAGCATTTGATTGTGCTCAACATGAGAAACTATGGAAAACAATGACTAATATGGGATTCCAAATCCACATAATTCAGCTGATTAAGCTACTGTACCAGGAATAGAAGGAAATGTGAGAACCAACATGAGAAATATGGACTTTTTCGAAATTGGTAATGGTGTCAGGCAGGCTGGCTTATTTTGTCACCCCACCTTTTTTAATCTTTATGCTGGAGATATCATGCATGAAGTTTTGGAAGATTTAGAGACTGGCATCAAAATTGGAGGACTGAAGATAAACAACCTTTATTATGCAGATGATACTGTGCTAATTTGCAATTCCAAGGATCATCTTAAAAAAATGAGGAGAGCAGGTGAAGCAAGTAAGAAAAAAGGACTGTTTCTGAATGTGTGTAAAGCTATAAGTATGGTGATAATCTTGGTTCCAGAAAAGTAATACAGGCATGTGATGCAAGAAAGCAGGCATATGAGGTTATGTAGCATCAGCCAAAAAAAAAAAAAAAAAATTTCACACAACCATTCCCTCTAAGAGTTTGTCCAGTTCCTCCTTGAAACTTTATTTAAGCTATCAACTTCCACAACGACAGATGGAAGTTTGTTCCAGCAAGTAACCACTTGCTGGCTAAAGGCAAATTTTCACACATCTATTCTACAACTGTCTTTCCTCAATTTGAATTCATAATCTGAGCAAGTGGAAGAATCCCATCAGAATTCAGCATGCTCAACCCATTCAAGACCTTATACATCTCAAGCAGATCACCTCACAGGTGCCCAGTCTCCAGCCGCTGCAATTTGTAGAATTTAAGCCTCTCTTGGTAAGAGAAGGACTCCGTTCCCCTCACCAATCTTGTTCCCTTCTCTGTACACACTCAAGAAAATCTACATCCCTAAAATGAGGCCTCCAGACCTGTACACAGTACTTAAGGCCTGACCATTGCCTTATACAAAGGGATAATCACCTCCTTGTCCCTGCTAGCAAAATTCCAGTATATCATTGACAAAACCCCACGACCTGCTCCTCTTGCAGCCTGTCTGCATTGCTCAGAAAACTTCCTTTTTGACTGCGTAATTACTCACCGGTCTTTTTCATTTTCTACCACCCTTAGTGTAGTACAACACAGGTGGTACGTTCTTCTGGGGTTACTTCTCCCCATATGCAATAATTTGCATTTGTCAATGTATATGTAAACTTCAGTTGCCACTTCTCAGCCCATATGCTCAAAAATTTTCTAGATCCTGCTGCAGTTGCACACTGCCATTACTGTCATTAACAACCCTGCCAACCTTCAACACTAAGCCTGATATACCTTCATCAATATCATTGATAAATATACAAAACAACAGTGGGCCCAACACTGAACCCTGTGGGACTCTATAATAACATTATGTCCACAAAGAGCAGCATCCATTGATTACTACTGTTTTCTCCCAATCAACCACCCTTTTATCCACTGTAGCAATTTACCCTTAATATCATTCTGCTCCAATTTTTCTTGATTTCAAAAAGCTTTCTTGAAATCAAAGTATATGATATCCAAATTATTTTTTGCATCCAGTTCCTTTGTAACCACATCATAGTATCCAATCAAACCCATGCTCTGTCTGAATGATTGCTGCAGTCTTGTCTAGATGATCCTTCAATGCACCTTTAATCAGTAACTCCATTATTTTACCCGGAACAGAAGTTAAATTAACTGGTCTATAATTATTCGTGTCACCCTTTGATCCCCTTTGTGAATTGGGGATACATTTGCACATCTCCAATCCGTGGGGACTTCCCCCGAGTCCAAGGATGCTCTCATAATTATGGCTATGGGTTTTCTTAGCCGCCTCCTTTAATATAACTGGATAGATCCCATCCACTCCAGGTGCCTTTCTTATGTTTAAGTTAAACAATTTCTCCTCCACTTTGCTCAGTTATTACAAAATCATTAAGCACCCTGTTACAATTTGATTAATTAAGTGAAGGTTAATGAGCAAGATATCAAAGAAGTTGAGCAATTTGATTACTTAGGATCAAGAATAAATAAAAATGGTAACTGTTCAAATGATGCAAGGAGACGACAGGCAATTGCTAAAACACTGGTCACAGATCTGACAAAATTATGGATCAAGATCTGCCCTTAAAGACGAAACTGAGGATCATTGATTCGTTAATTTTTCCAGTTGCCACTTATGGATGTGAAGGATAGAATCTGAAAAGAGTTGACAGGAGGAAAATTCAGGCATTTGAAATGTGGTGTTACAGGAGAATACTGCATTTACCTGGACCAAAGAACAAATGAGTGGGTATTGAATAAAATTGGCAGGTGTAAAATTCTTCTTCATAGCATCAACAGAAGAAAACAAGTTTTTTTGGACACATAGTAAAGAGGGGAAAACTTTCTGTTGAAGAATATAATGGAAGGAAAAATGAGGGGAAGAGGTGCAGAGGAAGACCTGCAACTAGGTGGAAAGATGGGATCGGTGAACTTCTGGGCATGACATTTTGCGATGCCGCTCGTAGAGCATAAGATCGATACAGTTGGAGAAATTTATTGGTGGCCACAACAGCACCTCAGGAAGCTATGTGATTGGAAGATGATGATAATCCACCATGCAACACGCTATATACCTAGAAATGTTTCAGACACACATAGGCAGCTACAAAAATGGACTTTAATTCAGAAAACTAATGATGTCCTTAATCCTTCTGAGCATACTATCCACCAAAATCTGTTAAGTGTTGGCCAGAATTTTCCTACATTCCTCTAGCAGGTGGGGAAGAAGGGCATTTTGACCACAGCCAAATCTGGTGTGTCAATTCATCCCATAGATGTTCAATGAGAGTTGAGGTTCAGGCTCTGAGCCACTAACTTTTCGATTTTACTGTCCACAAACCAATCCTCTATGACCCTGATTTGCATGACATGGAGCACTATCATGCTGATACTAACAGTCCATTTCTGTAAACTGCCAGACCTGAAGTAGAGCATAATTGTTTAAAATGTTCAGTTAGTCACAGACTTCATGGTTTTGAGCATTGCCACCAATGGACCAAGTCAGTTTTATTTCAATGTAGAAGTGGGTAAGATTTTAAACAGGACCACAACAAGACAAGACAAATCCTATGAAATTTACAATAATTCTGTAATAAATATAAATACTGCCATAGCTGGGAATAGTGTAATATTATTCTACTTAAGTATTAAATAGTGGCACCGTCGGAGTAGTGCATGCAGTATTGAAGTACAGTGCTTTTTTTTTTTTTTTTTTTAACTGAATAATACATTCTGAAATTATGCCCTGGACTGAAGAGGCCAAATATATTTTCCAGACCAGTACAGATACATTGGCTTGGAGAAGAATTGTTAAAGGTAGTTCTAAAAATCAAGGCCTTACAGCTTGTACAGCATGACACATCTGCAGAAGTGATTGTAGCTGAACTAAGCCGTTCATAGCAGCTTAATCGGCATGAAACATCACCACCTTACATACATCTAAAGACGACTGGGTGTGATTCCCATTAATGACTATAGGAATTTCTGAAATACTCTTCAAATGAGGTTGAATTTAATCAATTTTATGGAGTAGGGTTCCACCATGAGTTATTTTGGGTTTTTCAGTCCACATAAAACATGGGCCTGTAATCCCAAACTTTCACAAATGTACACACCCATATGAACGACAACCTACAGTGCCATTAAAATAATGAATTAATTTTTTCTGAAGTATGTTCAATGCTTTATTAGTATGTTAAGTTTGCAGTACTAAATTCAAATTCAGATTATTATCTCCAATAGTATGTGTTCACCCAGCCAATTTGCATGTTGTACAATTTGAAACACTGAATTAGTTCAATAAAGACTGAGCTGAAGAGGACTTGTATCTTGCAGTACTAGTAAGGTAAGTAAAAGATTTGGCTATTTTCAAATTTACTGATGGCAGATGTAATAATGCTCACTATAGCACACTTCATGTTTTAAGCCATATTAATAACATGATATTGAATAATATGTAATAATGTGATTGAAAAATATGTAATTAATGATATTGAAATTTCGCAAGATTATTTAATGAAAAAAAACTTTCGAGCCTACAGGCCAGTAAGGCTCCTGGAGTTGATGGAATATACCCTATAATCTTAAGGGAGGCGGCAAGTGAGTGTATTGAACCATTGAGGCTAATTATGCGAGCATCACTAGACTCTGAGGAGAATCCCTTGGATTGGAAAAGTGCCAATGTATCTCCCATACATAAGGGTGGCTCTAAGAGTGAAGTGCAAAATTACTGACCTGTCAGTCTGACTTCAGTGGTAGGGAAAATCATGGAGCAATGATCAAGAGTGGAATTCAGGATCATTTGGATCGAACTGAAATTCTCAAGAATACTCAGCATGGTTTTGTAAAGGGAAAATCATGTTTAACAAATCTGGTTCACTATTTTGAAAGGGTCACTCACGAGCTGGATTTAGGGAATAATTTCGACATTGTTTATTTAGATTTCAGCAAAGCTTTTGACTCAGTCCCACATGAGCAGTTGCTTTATAAGCTGGAACAGGATGGAATCACTGGGAAAAATCCTTAGATGGACAGCAGGATGGCTTCAGGGCAGGAGGCAGAGGGTTGTGATAAATGGCTATTCCTCAGATTGGGTTGATGTAAGAAGTGGGGTTCCCCAAGGATCAGTATTAGGACCACTGTTGTTTTTAATTTTCATAAACAACATCGATGAAGGAATAGAGGGCGTGATGTCTAAATTTGCAGATGATATTAAAATTGGTAGAGTAGTTAATGATCACTGTCAAGCTGAGCTTCTTCAGAGAGACCTAGATAGACTTCAGGAATGGTCAGAAAAATGACAGCTATGCTTTAATCCAACAAAGTGTAAGGTATTACACCTGGAAAACAGTAATCCAAAAATAACTTATTCACTTGGTGGAGTTCAACTAAACCCAGTACTGCAGGAAAGGGACTTGGGTGTTATGACACGGTCAGACATGAAATTCTCTGAGCATTGTAAACAGGTTGTAAAGAAGGCCCATGGTGTCCTATTGATGATCTATCAAACTTTTGCAAGTAGAGATAGGGACGTGATAATCCCATTATATAAGGTTTTTGTTAGACCACACTTGGAATACTGTGTTCAAGTATGGAGACCGAACCTAAAGAAAGACATGGAGCTTCTTGAAAGGGTTCAAAGACAGGTAACTCACCTGGTGAGATCGGCAAAAGGGTGTCCTTATGAAGAAAGACTTCGAATATGTGGGTTGCAGAGTTTGAAAACTAGACACCTTAGAGATTTGATTGAGGTGTTTAAGGCTCTGAGAGGCATCAGTAAAATGAATGAGGATGAAATTTTCAAGATCATAAATGATGCTAGAACTAGGGGACATAAATTCAAGTTATGGGGGAAATGCAGGAAGTTTTATTTTAGCCAGCGAGTTATAAATTATTGGAATAAGTTGCCTACATGGGTGGTAGAGGCTGACAGTTTGGGAAAATTAAGTGCACAGGATGATAGGTTTAATTTCCTTTTATTTTATCAATTATTATTATTTATTTTATTTTATTTTTATTTATTTTTTTTTTTATCATTGTTCTATTCGTTTTTTTTTTTTTTTTTTTTTTTGGCTGGTGCAGCATAAGCCATAGGCTTTCTTGCACCATGCGGCCATTACTAATACTAGTACAATGGACAGTATTTCATTAAATAAGTAAATGTTACTTTATTATTATTATTTTATTTTAGTTTTTTTGGAGTAGAATACTCATCTAATAAGTTTTTCTAAATGTGCCACACTGCGATGAAAATGATGCAGAGTCAGTCATATAAATGCATTAAAACCAACTACTGTATTGAAATTTATTTTGTTTAATTAGTGTTATTTGCATTTAATTAATTTATCATGAAAAATCACAATGTCCTTCACTTAACATATTCATCCTTTTTTATTCTACAGTTTGCCTACCTTTTATGGTTTTTAATCCCAGCACAAATGGTTCTACAATAAATAAACTAATGACTCAAAGTTACAATCTTTTTCATATTATTATCGTGCTAGACTGTTATTATTACTTAATTCTGTAATAATTTTTTCCTTTAAGTTTAAAGAAGTAGACAGAAAACAGGTGTCTACTTTTCCTATTACTGTACTATGCTCTAATAACTATTTTACTTAATTTCAAATTTAATTTTGTTTTTCAAGGAATATATCATAATACGAGAGTATTATTATATTTCCATTCACTAAGCCACTTTTTTTGCACCCTAACCATGTTGCTAAGTAAGAAATATCTAGGATACTGTCACTGAAGAAGTTCCAAAATGTGTATGTAGAGGAATTTTCTAAGTAAAACAATGCCAACATTACTAAAAACCATGTAATAGCTATAGCTCACATTTTTAGATATTTTCTTGTAATGATCTGAATAAAATTATTTTGCTTTTGAGCCATGTTCTCTTTATGCTTAACTTCCACTTTTGCTGTAATATGTATATTTTAAATTTGTCATGTAACATGTATTTTACAATCACTGCCAAAAAATTAGAAACCTTTGTTCAATAACTAGTAGAGCCACTTTTTGCATGAATTACACCCATACGCATTGTGGTATGGATTCCACTAGGGTCTGAGGCAGTGTACCTCCAGATTTGACCAGTCTTCCATCAGGACATTTGTCTGCTGCTGTATTGTGTGAAGTAGAGAACTATGAAACTTAACTGCTCTTTCTAACGTATTCCCCCACCCCCCAACTGGATTCAGATCTGGAAAATTAGGGGGACAGGATAAATGAAAATCTTGGGAATGTTCCCCAAACCATTCACATACAATTTTATAGAGCAGATAGTTGTGTTATCATCTTGAAAGACTGCAGTGATCTGGATAAAAACGAAGCACTAGAGGATAAAGTTGGTCCAATACAACAGAAAGATATTCAATGGAGGAAACACAATCTTCAATATTGGTGTGAGATGACATTGGAAATGGGTCTTTCTTTGTCTAAACTGAAATTTTCAGTAATTTGCTGAACCCTGGACGTTCTATTTTAACACACAATTCACTTTAAATTCCTGCACTCTCTTCCTTGCAGTATCAATTTTATTTGCAATTTTTCCTTTCAGAGATGCATTCTCCTTTCATCTTTTATCCAGAGTATACTTTTGAGCTCTTGCTTTTGGCACACCTTTGTTTTCTCAACTGTTGCTCCTGCTAACCTTGCTCCAACAATAACACCTTTCTGAAAATTTGAAAATTCATCGTCTTTCCAAAGACCAGACTGCCTAGAGAAGCCCCAGGAATGTGTACAGTATTTCTCTGATACCAAGGAACTTGTGATCATACCATGTGACAATTTACATTTACATACTGTATGTTTAATTATTTGTTGACACCAATTGCAAAAGATTTCTAATTGTTTGGACATTGAATGTATATAGAAATTAAAATAATTAAATAGGAATAAAACTCACGTCAATCTTTTCTAAATCGGTATTTTCCTTAATTCCTACTACAGGATCCTTCAATAAATTACGAATAAAATCAGTAATTGCTGTTAAAGAACGCTGACCACGATACTCTCTTTTCATTACTTTCCCATTTCTCAACAACTTCAGGGTTGGGTACTTTGTTATACGAAATCTTGCAGCAATATTTGCTAGAAGGAGAAAAGCCAATGAGAGCATGGAAGATAAAATAGATTATATGAAAAAATGTTTCCGGTTAGTCTAATGAAGCAAATTAAAATATGTATGAATGCTAAGAAATAAAGCTCACCTGTTTGAGATTATTAATTTATGAGATAATTGTTATCTATTAGGAAATGAGTTCATAAAGTTTTGTTTCAGTTGTTTACAGGTACAAGCAATCACAGTGTAGAAGAGGAAGAGAAGCTGAATACACAATATTACAGCATCATCAATGATAATGCTCTATCATTGTGTATTATTACCTGTTCTGGTGGAAGAAGAATAAGAAAAAAATTGCAGGATCAATACTTAATTTTCTATCTCATAAATTTATTCCATTTAAGACAATTAGACAAATATAATGAATGAAGAAAATGTTGGGTGTAATTTAAAAAGTATGGGAAAAAGATGTCTAAATATTGTGTGCGTAACGGTTCATAATTTATATTTAAACAAGGCATATGAAGCATGTACAATGGCAAATTTTTTATATATGTTCTGGTACAAACTTCATAAGTGCTAATACTTAAGGATACATATTAAAATATGGCAAATACATTACATTATGATGCTGTCTATTACAGTGGCTGGCAACCTACAGTACAGGTGTTAAATGAAGCACCTGGAACTTTCCTGAATGGGACAAGATTTCATTTTGTATTCTATTCCCAAGGATGTATTCTATTCATTTAACCAACTCATATGTAGTAATAGTATTTGCCATATAGTGCAAGGAAGCCACAGGCTTTTGCTGCACTGGCAAAAAAAAAAAAAAAACACAACAAAGTAGACCAGAGGTCCCCAAACTTTTAGAGAAGCAGGCCACGTATGAATTTTTGGATGTTTGGCAGCCTAGAGAAAATTACTAATTACTGAAAACTACATTTTCTACATAACTAATGTTATGCAGAGAAACATTTTTTACACCTACCTACCTATACCTAGATTCAAAAATAAATCAATGGATAAGTAATATAAAATATACCAGCTTGTTTATATCAAATTTTAATTATTACTTATTTATTGTACTAATCACAAAAATACAGTCAGTACAAAATACAGTCAGTAAAATAATAAAATTAATTATTACTTATTTATTGTACTAATCAAAATTATAATTATTGTGATGAATTTGGTTGTAGAGTGCGACTAAGTTTCGTAATATCAGGTTTTAAAGTACTAGTTCCAATTCTTAAAAGTTATGTAAATGTGGATCAGTTAGATGTAATCATACTTTTGATTTTACATATTTCATTTTTGAAAAGGTCTGCTCACATATACATGTACATCCAAAAATTGAAGTAACCTTTCTTGCAAAATTTTTAATTTTTGGATAATCTGACTCAGATAACATTGAATAAAATTGAATTAGATTTTCATTATTAAATTTTGTATTCAGTGCACCATTAGATTGAAGATCTACCAACTCTAATTGTAAATTCTCATCAACATTGTTCACGGGTACATCAAATGGATTTTGAAAAAGTTCAAACACCTTTGAATTATTTTTAAAATCAAAAAATCAAGCTGCAAAATTTTCCTGCAACAAACTAACATTTTGAACAAAATTTTCAGTGGAAAAATTACAACTAGGCATATTTTTAGATAAATTATCACAACATGGAATATGTGAAAAATTATTCCGAAATAGTTGACTTATAAATAACTCCAGTTTTGTTTCAAATGCTTTGACATTATAATACAATTGATTGGCAAGTTTGTCTCGTCCTTGTAATTTCATATTAAGAAAATTCAAGTGTTCACATATATCTGTTAAAAAAGGGCAAGATTCCACAACCATTTGAGATCTGACAGTTCCAGAACAGGTTTATATTCTTTCATTCATAAATAGATTTACAGCCACTCCCAGGCTTACGCAATACTCGACTTTACGTAAGTTTTTGCCGAACGGTGAAAACTTAAAAGAATCATGGAAATGTACTTTGCATCCCGCAGGAATAAATGGAGACATCATGAAAATATTGTAATGTGAACCCAATAACATTTTTTTTTTTTTTTTGTAATTCGTTCCAAGACCTCGAAAGTTGAAATTTTTGCTATATAACTAAGCTATTTACCTCTCTAAAAGGTCATTTTTATAATGGAAATTGCACTACACTTTCATTGTTATCGTATGTTCCATTGTAAGAATCAGTTTTGAATGCCTTTGTGATATTTTTTCTAAAACACATTTCTAGAGGTCACTACTAAAAAACAATAAAAACAATTTGCACTTCCAGGTTGACTGGGCTTTTCTGTTAGTGCAATTTATTATAAATGGGTAGTAAACTCGATCTTATTGCATTTGTGATAATACCAATAACTGGAATTCTGTGGGTTTTTATGTATTATGGTGAAACGAGTTCCCCTTCAATGAAAAATAAAATTTCAGAATCTTCTCTTCATTCCTATTTACTTATTACAATGGTGAAGGAAAGGGACTAACGTAAAGTGCAAGTGCTGGCAGTGCTAGGAAACAAAACAAAATTTATTTAGAAATGAAGATGATTAATTAAGACGTACAAAGCAGTACAAAGGTTGTCATCTGTTGCACAGAATTAGGTCTCGCTGCTTCAATGGTGAATACTATTTTATGGGACAGTGCGCTTATAAAAGAACATGTTAAAGGATCAGTGCATTTAAGATTAACAGTGATCACAAAACAGCAATCAGGTGTATCAAAGATGGAAATGCTATTAATACTATGGATAGAAAATCAGATTCAGAAGAGACTGCCCCTGAGTCCAATGGCAATTCAACCAAAAGCAACAAGATATTAAGGGATAAGTACAGCAAACCCCAAGCCAAGTTCGTGGCAAGCAACGGGTGGTTTAATAGGTTCAAGCATCACGCTGGTTTAAAGTATGCAGTGAAGTCGCCAGTGCTGATTCTGCAGATGTAGAAATATTTTGCGATGTGTTGAAAAAAACCCCTTCTAAATCTCCACAGCCCTCAACTTCTGCAGAGGCGTGCTTATCAGCTGAAAAGTTAATTCTGGCAACAATGCTCGAAAGGTAAAACTTGCTGACGTTATGCTTGTCTCCTCTCTCTTTTTGTAATTTTATAATTTTGAAATTTTTGTAATTTTGTACACTTTTGTAATTTTTCCTGAGCACAAGATAAAAAACATTGAATAAATAATTCTATTTACGTATTCATCGAACATTGCTTTTTTGCTTCAATCAAATTGTTAGGGAAATTTCAACTTACATAGAGTTCAGCAGAACGCAACCATTACGTAAGTCGGGGATTGGCTGTATTTCGATCCTAAATTTTATAAAAATGCTTCAACACATTACTGCAACTCAACCAATATACATTAGTGTATAACAACAAATCACCGTATCCAGCATCAATAGTTTCAAGAAAATTTTTGAAGTGCCGATGATTCAGACCAGTCTTGCGAATAAAATTTACTGTCGTTTAAAATTTCCAGTTGACATTACTGAATCTATGCCCAAAAACTGGTGGTGAATTATACAATGAAATTACATTGGTTTTTTAATATTTTAATTCTCAAGATATTTATGAAGCTGACCATGAACCCAATTTTAGTACCAACCATATTTTTAGTGCCATCTGTTGTAACCACCAATAGCAAAGCTCAATTCAATTTGAAGCAGTCACTGGCTTCTGACAGACTGAAGAATATATTTTCACCTGTTGTTGTATCTTCCAAGTTTTTAAATGCAACAAGCTTTTCAGTTACTGCAAAATTTTGATTTACACCACGGATATAAATTAGTAATTGAACTGTGTGGCTTGTATTTTCACTCTCATCAATTGCTATTGAGAAATGTGTGAATTCACGCACGAACTTTTTCTATGAGTTGATTTTGAACATCGGCTCCTAAATTTTCAATTCTTGTTACAGTTGATGAAGATAAACTCACAGGCAAAATTTTTTAACTTCTGCAATTTCCAAACAAATTGGTTACAAATTCTCCATCCGTAAAGGCCCTTCCTTCTTCGGCAATGATTTGGGATGCTCGAAAACAAGCTCTAACTGCAAATAAATTTTGATGAGAAAAAGTTCTAATCTGCTGATGACTTTGAAAACTTTTAGACTTTGAAAAGGGTTAGTTCTCAGAGTTTTTTCTGCTGCAAAGCTCCTTGAAATTTATTGTAATTTGAAGCATGTTTTGTGGTGTAGTGACGTTTCACATTATATTCCTTGAACACTGACAAGGCTTCAATGCAAATAAGATGTGCAAGTATCATTGAGCAGTGCAAAAAAAAAAGTAATTAATTGGCCACCGCTTATTAAAAACGTGACATTCAGTATCAACTTTTATTTTTTTCGACATCAACTTTTTACATGATTTTTTATGGGGTCACTGGAATAAAAAAATACCGATGAATTGTGAAATAAGTAAACACTGACGTGTCTTAATTTAATGAAATATTTTAACATAAAGGTTATTATTACATTCATATCACATGAAATTAATAATATAGCTTATTAGGCTGTTTGCCTAATAAACTACATTATTATAATATAAAACTATACAAGTCAGTCCTCGTATAGCACAATAGTTGTGCTCCTAGAAACCCTCTTGCAATGCAAAATCGTGCAATATAAACAACAGGCGCTATGAGAAAAATAGGGTTAGGTGCCGACCACCCAAGATTGAACACACATTTGTAACCAAAACATTACCAAACACAATAAATAATCGTAATAAAATACTTACGTATTTTGTTACGACTATTACGTAATAAAATATTGCTAATGCTTTTGCTTCTATCGTAAGCAAACTTGTTTTTTGTTTGATTTTTTATCCAAACAGATGACAGTTGTTCCATCTCTTCCAATTCTTTGTGTCTTAATCTAATGGATTTTAATTACACTTTGAGTTGTTCCTGCTATGAAAGTTGTTTTTTATTTTCTCTGCATTCTTTGTAATTCTCGGCATTGCCTCATTTAAGTCTGTAGCACGTGCAATATCACATGGTCTTTCATTTTGCTCAAAGCGTTTCACAATTTCATATTTTTTCTCTATTGACAGAGGTGGACTAAGCCTTACTGGAGAAACCCCGGTAGCTGGTGTGATTTTGGCCATAAACCATAGTATGAAGCCACTACAAATTTTCCCGGGTAAGAACCCAGTCTGCCTCTGAATCTGCAGTGTCTTCACCAGGATGCTTACTTTTCACACCTTTTAAGTATTTTACTCATTTTTAGGGAATAAAGCACAATTACAAAACGAGGAGGCACACTTGATACACATAAACAAAGCTGCATGCGTGTAGCAACTGAATAAACAAGACCGTAAAGGCAGAGATACACTATTAATACCTCACATTTTACTAAAGCACATTTCTAGGGGTTACTACCATAAAACAATAAAAACAATTTCCAGTTGCGTTTCTGCTATAACAGTTTATAACAGTGGAATCTGTTATAAACTGGTAGTAAACTCGATCTAATTGCATTTGCGATTATACCGATAGCTGGAATTGTGTTGGTTTTTACGTTATTATGGTGAAATGTGTTTCCCCTTCACTGATGTAAAAAAAACAAATACATTTTCAGAATTTTCTCTTCATTCCTATCATGTTGCGTTCGGTTGGGGTGATTCTGCGTTCGACTGCCATTTCTTGTAAACACAAAGGCGAATCGTGCATAAGCGAATTCGGTTCATGTTATATAAGATATCGTTCCCTTATTTATAAATCGTGTATGCTCGAATTCGTGTAGTGTAAACACGTGTTATACGAGGACTGACTATATTATTAATTATAATACAGCTTAATACGGTGACGTTTCAGGTATCATACCGATACCCAACATCAGACCATGCTGTGAGGAGAACGAAAAGGGCTACAAATTTCAATATTTTAGGATATTACAGTTACAATTACCAATAATACAGTTGCAATTACCAATACAGTCAGTCCTCGTATAGCACGATAGTTGTGTTCCTAGGACCCCCGTGCAATGCAAAATCGTGCAATGTAAACAACAGGCCCTATGGGAAAAATAGGGCTAGGTGTCGACCACCCAAGACTGAACACACATTTGTAACCAAAACATTACAAAACACAATAAATAATCGTAATAAAATATTGCTAATGCTTTTGCTTCTATCGTATGCAAACTTGTTTTTTGTTTGATTATCTATCCAAACAGATGACAGCCGTTCCATCTCTTCCAATTCTTTGTCTTAATCTAATGGACTTTAATTACAATTTGATTTGTTCCTGCTATGAAAGTTGTTTTTATTTTCTCTGCATTCTTTGTAATTCCCGGAGTTGCCACATTTAGGCCTGTGTGACGCGCAACATCACATGGTCTTTCATTTCGCTCAAAGCATCTCACAGTTTCATATTTTTTCTCCAGTCTGCCTTTGTCGATAGAGAAAAAATATGAAATTGTGAAACGCTGTGAAAATTTGTAGTGGCCTCATACTAGCGTTTATGGCCAAAATCACATCGGCCTCTGGGGTTTCCCCGGTAAAGCTTATGGGCCGGAGGCCGGTGTGATTTTGGCCATAAATGCTAGTATGAGGCCACTACAAATTTTCCCAGGTAAGAATTTTTGACCCAGTCCACCTCTGTTTATCGATATTGCTTTTCTTTTTCTCTCTGAATCTGTAGCGTTTTCACCAGGACGCTTCCTTTTTACACCTTTTAAGTATTTTACTCATTTTTAGGGAATAAAACACAATTACAAAATGAGGAGGCACGCTTGATACACATAAACAAAGCTGCGCGCGTGTAGCAGCTAAATAAACAACACCGTAAAGGCAGAGATACACTATTAATACATCACATTTTACTAAAGCACATTTCTAGGGGTTACTACCATAAAACAATAAAAACAATTTCCAGTTGCATTTCTGCTAGTGGAATCTGTTATAAACTGGTAGTAAACTCGATCTAATTGCATTTGCGATAATACCGATAGCTGGAATTGTGTGAGTTTTTACGTTATTATGGTGAAATGTGTTTCCCCTTCACTGATATAAAAAACAAACACATTTTCAGAATCTTCTCTTAATTCCTATCGTGTTGCATTCAGTTGGGGTGATTCTGCGTTCGACTGCCATTTCTTGTAAACACCAAGGTGAATCGTGCATAAGCGAATTCGGTTTGTGTTATATACGATATCGTTCCTCTATTTATAAATCATGTACGATCGAATTCGTGTAGTGTAAACACGTGTTATACGAGGACTGACTATTACAACTTGCAAATTATGGTTCTAAAGTATTAAGTTTTGAATTGCTGTTATGATAGAAAACAAGAAATCTAAGAAAATACAAAGAGATTAAATTCCTACCTGCTGACAGCCTCCTCTTGATTATGCTACCAGAAACTTTATGTGAATACAGGCTGCCAGCAGTTAATTTACAGCAGAGGGATTAACTCCATTAACCAATAAAATAGTGTCGTGTTTTTATCCTAGATCCAAGATTCTTGTGCAATGGAAAACTAGGGTGACCTTTGCTCCCATACTCTGGACATCTGGGTTGGTGTGCAGACTAGCAAGGGATTAGGAAATCCCTAATTACTGTCTCTAAAGCCATTGCTATTTAATGACAGGGTCAAGATTAACAGATTTCTTTAACGATGTTTCAAAGAATAGTTTTGAGTGGAAATAACAGAATTAATATCTAACAGGATTAAGCTGACGACACAGAAGCGGCAACACTATTAATCAACCAACGAATATTAAAATAATCTGTAAAATGTGTTTTTCATAAATTTTATTGTGATCTAATTTAAACATTAATTTTTACAATCTAATTGAAATATTTGTGGGCCGGATAAATTCTGTGGTGGGCTGGATCCCATAGTTTGGGGACCCCTGAAGTAGACCAAACAAACATTCAAGTATCCAGTACTAAGCCAAGACACTCTCTGAGAGGACTGGACATCAGGAATGGATCTCAGATGAAGAATATCCCAGTTCCAAGTGAGGTTATTTTAGTGAGTGATTCACAGCAGCAAAACTACCACACTATCAGGTTTGACATGGTGCATATGGGGGGAAAGAAAATTCTGTGTATGGTTGTTAAAATGGTCATGTGGGAGCCATTTAGTGGGGAAGGGGACAGAATTTAAAATTTCACACTGATGATTTAATTTTTTAGGGGAACCGGGTATTTATTCTGCAATCAAAGCAGATGAAAAAGAACAAGGTATGTCTATCAGGTGCTAAAACTGATGTCACCAACAAGCTGTCAATTCTTAAGGAACTAAAGGACATATAGTTATATATGAGAAATAATGACATAAAACAAAAACAAAAAATTGGTGTGAAACTCATTTGGGTGAGAATTATAAGGTCACAATGGAAAAGTGATGGAAGCCTTGTGGATTAACTCAAAACTCTACAAGGCTTATAGTGGGAAGTTTTCACAGCTCTGGTTAATTAGAAAGGATTTATTTTGTAAGGGGAATTCACTTAAAAAGGAGAAGTGCAAGCATCTTTGCTGATGCACAGAGGACTTAAACTGCTAATTGGGTGGGGATTTGGGTTTTTCGGTGCATCAGCAACTTAGACCATAGTCTGTTCATAAGCATGTTTACAGAGCAACTCATGTTGAGCAGGCTGAAAAACCTGGAACAATTCATGTGGCAAAACCCACTTCCTCTTTCTGAGATTGGCTAACAACAGCTTCAATTGAAGGAAATTTTAGAAATTCCTCCATTACCTGTTCCAGGTCTTGGTGTGCAAGTGTAGCCACCCTTCAGAGTACTTGTGGGATATTCCACAATTCTGTATACCTGGAAAGACCAGATGAATTAGACAATAATTTAATGCAGCTACATTATACAGAGAAAGATTTTTTTTTTTTTTTTAAATCTTTAGTATACCAACCAATACATCCCTAATAGTTATTTACTTCAGTAAATAACTATAAGGGATGTACTGGTGAAGTAAACAGTAAAAAAAATCCAAAACTTAATATGTCTATATAATAATACTGGGAGTGTTGTAAATAAAATGGGTTACCCTGTGCTTTTGCTCAGATCAATTAATGCTGATTGTAAGAATAACTGAAACATGCTGCCATACTAAGAGGGAATGATGAATTTCATTTCACCGAGTAATGTGTTCAAGAGAGAAATAATTAACCTCCAGAATAAGATGGTATACATTCACCATACTGAAAAAGTTGGCAAATGCGTCCAACAGAGGATAATGAGATCATTGACATTACGGAATGTTAATAAGATCATCATTCAGGGGTTACTCCCTTGGACTGGAAAAGTGCCAAAGTTCAAAATCCATAATGGAGGAGTTAAAGAAGTGATAGGCAATTATAAACCATTGACATCTCTTTGACTTCTGTGGTTGGTAAGATTATGGAAACTATGGTTAAAGATGCAATACAGGACATATCAACAAGGATGGTATCTTAAATGGGTCTCACCATGGATTTGTGAAGGCAAGACATTTCAGATTAGTCTTGCCTGACAAATCTGAAATTACTATGATGACAATGTAAAGCACCTGAATACAAGAAACAACTTTGACTTTATATATCTGGATTTTGATAGGGTCGCTCAAGACAGGTTACTGTATAAATTACAGCAGGTCAGAATAACAAGGAAGATCCATCAGTGAATCAGGGGTTGGTTGAAAGACAAGATAGGGATGGCTGTAAACGGATATTTATTGCACTTCAGGAACAGAAACTCTGATAGTTTATAGGTTAGACAGAGATGAACTAAAGGATGTTCAGAATGAACAAGGCTTGGGATTATAATACAAAAAGACAGAATACAAACAAAATTCCTACTGTTACCACCATAAATTATCACAAGGCAGTGACAGGAACTAAGCTAATATCTTATCAATAAGAGGTAAGCAGGATCATCAGTATACAGCCTTGAAAGGAACTGCTGAATAATGAATGCTTTCAATCCCTCAGAGTTAGAAATGAAAGGAAAATTAAGAAAATGAGAAAGTATACAGAAATAAAGAATTCTGCAGCATTTAATGTCTATATAAAATGGAAAAAGTTAATCATGTTTTAAACAAGACACAAACCACCTGGCAGTAAGCAGGAGAGCTATCAGAAGTGAGGGTGTGAAGGAGAGTGTGTATGTGTCATACTGGGTTGATAGTCACAAATCCCCAATTCTCAACACAGGCTTAAGATTTCACTATATGAACTTCACCATATAAAATTATTCTTCCAATCTTATATGAAATATTACTTCTTTCAAAAATATCTGAGTTTCCAACATTTGACTAATAAAATTACCAAATCCTATACAGTAATATATCGAGGACTTAGTGTCAGACAACGTTAATTAAAAAATTGCATTTTTGTTTTGAGACAACTTTAGTTCATACAAATAACAATGCATATCATGTCATAGAAATGTATTTCTCTAGTAGTTTACAAGTTAGCTTAGGCTATAAGCACATTTCAGGTAAACCGAAAAAATGTCAAATGACTTTTTCTTGGTTAATTACAAAAACGCTTACTACAAAATGATTTTGTAGTTAACTTTGTCTGACACTAAACCCTCGATATGAAAGCAGAACATGTGCATTTCAAAGACCCAACCCCAAATTACCATTCCAAATATCACAATGTTAAGACAAAGAAAAACAGCCACATTCATATTAACAATCAACAAAGAACGTATTCTTACTTTCTACATCACAATCCACTTTCCCAAAAAGAACTTTTCCTGGCTCCTGAAAACAAAAAAGATTTCTGATGTGAATTATCTCCCTATCAAGAAAATCAAAAATAATTGATAAATATATGCAATAATAATATACACTTACAGGAAATTCTTTTGTTATAGTTTCAGCTGTCTCATCAAAAATAGGTGCAAGCATCTGACTAAACCTACACCAATCAGCATAAAAATTTAGGAATATCAGTTCATTCTGACCTAAAAATAAATAAACTTAATTAAATTTAAAAAATATTTATATATTACAAGTCATGACTGAACAAGGCATTTATGCTTGATATTGAAAAGAACACGACAATCTAATTTTAAAATGGTTCAGAATTTTTCGACAGAGACTGACTTTTATAAGCCTGCAGTAACCTTAGGCCTATGTGTTCCATTATATGATGTACTAGTTGCAATGTTAACAAAAAACACTGTGGAAATTTTTTTTTTAACTTAAAGTGAACAGATTTAAATATATATAGATATAGGTATCCAATTTTTGTTGATGCAAATTTATACTATTCTCAATAAAAACGTTGATATTACATTACATGTTTTCATTATTAATATAACAATGAAACCCACCATATTGAGTTTTTATATACATTAAAAAAAATTCCCGTACTATCATTTTTTCCTGTCAACATTAAGCTACCAATATAGCAGATGACAACAAATCCGTTTTTGCCTGCTAGTCTGTGGCTCCACTGATTCTCACGTTTAACCTTCTGATGCCACTGGCAATGTGTCCAAGAACCTTCCAGTATCCATTACTGCCAACATCCAACCATTTGGGCACTGCAGTCCACATGAATGGCATTTTACTAATCATTCAGCTTCTGACAGCCCAACATGACCCCTTTTGAGGTATGTCAGCTGTACAGGTTACCTTACATGGTTTAAACACTTTCTGTTTGTTGTTGTTATTTGGTTTTTAGGAGCATTAGCAACTAAGGCCATACTGCTCCGGGGATATGCGGTGGCCATTCCCTGACCTTTCTGCATCCTTCGTATTTGGTGTTCAAGGGCTCGAACCCCGGTCTAATCAAGAAGCGTGTGCTACGCACTGCTGCTCCTGCCCACCTAGCTATGGAGGCACATTAACACTTTCTGTGCTGGATTTTCTGATGATGTTTTTGACCCAGGATTGAGTCAATCTGAATTGGAGAGGACAGAGACATTTTTTGGGCATTCTTCTCACTATGGCTGAATTAGTCAGACTCTGGTGAAGGTTTCTTGACAAAAAATATCCAGTTATTATTCTGTCAAATCGGAAGACAATGTTCTAAAAACAAGGTGGTTCCCCCTCCAACTGGATTAAAAATCCCATGATCCCTATGCGTGTCATGAATGCAATTAACATGTTAAAAGCATCACATATTCTTAGATGGTAGTTTGTTGACTGTTTAGTAGGTCTGCTAATGTTTGCACAGATTTTTATATCCCCTTAAGTGAAAAGAAATAAGTGACTAGTCATAAGGATTATTAAAGTCAACCCTAAAGACTATTGTAAATCAATCAGAGAAAGTAAAAGCATCAGTGCAATCGACAATTGCATTAACTGTTACCAAGTCAGCACTTCAAGACATTTAGTTAATGGAGAAGCTGTGTGTGTGGCAAGATGCAACACAACATGCCACTTTTTTGTAATAACAAATAAAAAGCAAGGCAAACTTAACATTTCAAGAATCATAAATAGAAAATAAAATAAAAAGTCCACTGTCAGTAAAATAAGAAATACAGAAGAGTGACTAGAGGCAAATTCCAGATGTGAAAACTGGCCTGTTGAGATGGTATGTTTCTTTTACCAGCTTAAAGTTATCAATGTTATCACAAACTATAATACAAATTTAAAGAATAAAATCCTCCTAAAATATACACTGTCCAGTCAAAACATAACTACACCCCCCCCCATATTCTAGCAATCGGTCATCTTTCCCTGCTTGGTAGCATGTGTCGCAGTGAGAACCAGTAAATTTTATACTGTAGGTTGTGATGTGTGATCTGTATAAGGTGCTTGATCAACAAGGGCAAGGGACATGATCAAATGTACTTTGAAAAAGGGATGATAGTTGGATACCAGTTGAAGGATAGCAGTATTATGGAAACTGCAAATCTTGTGGGCTGTTCACAGAGTGCTGTAATTAAGATGTTCTAAGAGCAGGAGAATATTGGCAGAACAGTAGTCACCAGGCCAATGGCAGACACCCATGCCTCATCAATGGTTGTAGTGATTGTAGGTTATCCCACCTTGTGCAAGGTGACAGACTGAATGCAGTAGATCTGACCACAGACTTTAACCAAGGAACAGCTGGCAGTGTTTCCAAGATTACGATCCAAAGAACCTCCTCTGCATGGGCCTCCACAGTAGACATCCAGTCAAGATACCCATGCTTACAGCACCCATCACCAACAGCACTAAAATTTGCATCTCAATGGTGTCATTGGACATTGACAACTGGAAAAAAAGTTGCCTTTGACAAATCACATTTCCCACTACGCTGTGTGGAAGTGAGATGGAGGGTAGGGCAAAAACTGCTGACAGGAATTACTCTGAAGTCCTGATCAAACAGAATCAGGCAGGTGGCAGTGGTGTTTTGGTATGGGGAATATTTTCCTGGGAATCTCGAAACCCTCATACCCCCTAGACTGCACTCTGGATGCTAAAAATTATATCTCCACTGTGGAGATATAATTTTTCAGGTGGAGATAATTTTATCAGGTACACCCCTTCGTGATGACTGTCTTACAGGATGGGGCAGGTGTGTTCCAGCAGGATAACGTGCCCTGCCACTTGGTCGGCATTGTTTGAAAGTTGCCGAATTCAGCAGATATGAATGCCACAGAACATCTCTGAGATTACATGGATCAATAGATTTGGCATTTGTATATTGTGTCCTGACGACATTGTACAACGAATCTCCTGCAACATTCAGAGGCCTTATTGAATCCATGTCTCACCGTATAGCAGTGGTACCAGCAGCAAGAGGACAACATTGCTGCTAGGTAAAGGATCATAATGTTTTGACTGGACAGTGTATAATGGATGAAAAAGTGTGGGCAGGCCTCATAATAGGCTTTTATTTTCTATTTACTTTTGCAAACTATCATCAATTCCAGTTGAATTTGTCATCTCTTATGCACAATATCCAGTTTTAGGTTTTTATTATTTGCTATTTCAGGTTTCATTGCTTCTCACACTTTTGCTTGGTTTTTAAAAAAGTCTGTTGCCAGGTGCACTTTTCCATTCATTATATCATCACAGTTCAAAAAAATTGCATCATTCAGTTCTTTTTTCTTACAAAAATTTTAATTTACATTTTAGTAACTTCATGGCAGCCTCCACTATACGAAGTTTGAAGTAGAATTATTATGTATTTTATCCCCACCAGAGATGATATTAGTTGGTATTTATATTTGGGTTTATACATTTTCAGTTTCATTTATAGGTCAGTCACTGTTTGGGGATGCGTTGGCTTGCTGGTTGTTGTAGTATAGTGACTACATCCACCCAGTGCAGCCCCTTGGGATTATCAAAGCACTATTTTATTTCTCTGCCTACTGTTCTACCTTGCACCTTTCCCCCCAAGAAGATGGGGCATCAGCAATCAGATTTCTCATTCTATTTCTTTCCTCCAAGTTTCTCATTTTATTTCTACTAAATGAGCACTTTATTAGGTGTATTTTACTTTATTTTAATAAATTTACCATTGCAGTTTTTTAAAAACATTAATATGGTAAAAGTGACACTGTCTCAACACGACATGACTGAGACCACGTATACAAGGTGTGATAATAAAGTTCTGGAATGGTGCTGTTGCAGTCAAGTTTGATGAATTTGAAAATAAATGGTAGTGGTTTACGTTGTAGTTTAAACTTCTTCTAATAGATAGTGGTACAGAGATTGTCCAGTAGGCTGACAGGTTGCAAGTAAAAACCAGTTTCATTACTAGTGTTAACATTCCATGTCATGATTTTGCAATGGAGCAATGAAAGAATATCAAATTTTGCTTTAAACTGGAAAAATCTGCAACAGAAATGTATGAAATGTTAAAAACTGTTTACACTGTTGAAATTTTAAGTCATACTAGTGTGTTTGATTAATAGCATAAACAGTTCAAAGATAATTATCATCATCATTAGCCCTATGGTGCAAGGAAGCCTGAGGCTTTTGCTGCACTAGCCAAAAAAAATTTGAGTTACCCGGAGAGAGAGAGAAGTAGAAGGGAATCACCAAGGAAGAGAAGAATGATGATATCCAACTCAGGACTCTGGGTGTGCCAAGACCATACTCACCAAATGTGAGCCCCTGGGGTTACTGTGGCAAGAGATCATCATTTGACCTTCAGAATGATTGCTGATGAGTTGGATATGAATAAGATCTGTGCAAAGTTTGTGCTACACAGTCTCACGGATGAGAGGAAGAAATGAAGAGTTGTCACAAAGGCTTCATCCAGGCTTGTCAAAAACAATCCATATTTACTCAGCTGTATTGTCACTAGAGATGTGTTGGGTGTTTCAGTACAACCCAGAAACAAAGTGTCTGAGCATGCAGTGGACTTCAAAATCATCACCAAGGCCCAAAAAGTTTCCTTTATAGAAAAATGTCCAGGATCGAGTCTATGCTGATCATGTTTTTCAACAAACAGCATCCGAGTCACATTTGTACCTGAAGGAATTTTTTACTCGAAATAGAAATAGTCAATGCTGCATTCTATATACAGGATGCATCAAAGAATATTTAAAGCACAGTTCCTGTGGAGGACACAATTTCGAGACAAAGGTAGCTGGAACTTTTGCACGACAAGTTCCAGCTGCCTTTCAACCATTCCACAAGTTCCAGTGTGGAATGGTCCCTGCCCATTCCACACTTGTTGTGAAGACATTTCTGATGAAACATAGCATTGCACAGATCAACCACCCACCCTACTTTCCCAATCTATCACCAGTTAGATTGGAAAAGTGGGTGGATGGCTGATCTGTACTTCTCCCTCTTTTTCCCAAGGTGACAACTACCCTCAAAGGAAAGAGATTTCAGGATGCTGAGGATATAACAAAAAACATAACTGCCTAATTTAACATCATCTCTTTGGACCCCTTCACCGACTTTTTAGAAACTTTTAGAATTGTGTAACAAGTGAATTGAATCTGGTGGTGATTACTTTGAATAAAAATAAAACCATTTTTAAGCTACTTCACTTTGTGTTTGTTTAATTGCACGAATCCAGGAACTTTATTGCCACATCTCGCATTTGTGAAATGAATGAGGAAGTGTTGGGGGGGGGGGAGGTTAGATCTTTTCGCAGATTAGTCTGTTCTATTAAAGACATATTCAGTAGATGGAGTAAAAACAAGGGGGGGGGGGGTACGCGATGTATGAAGTAATGAAATTTTTGGACATGGCATACAAACAGGAAGAATATAGCCAACTCCTTGACATAATGTGGCCTCAACAATGTCCCCCACATGTTTGTTTGTTTGTTATTTGGTTTTTAGGAGCATTAGCAACTAAGGCCATATTGCTCTGGGATATGCGGTGGTCATTCCCTGACCTTTCCGCATTCTCCGTATTTGGTGGTGACGGGCTCGAACCCCTGTCTAATCACGAAGCGTGATGCCACGCACTGCTGCTCCTTCCCACCTACCACACACTCTCTCTAGAGTAAATACTTGGTTACTTTTCACACTTCTTTTTCTCACAGCAAATTTTAACTAAATTTAACTACTTTTATCAGTCAATAAATTTACATCGAGACACACATACAGACATAGGCAGTTACATTTTTTTAAAAAAATGTAACTGCTTATGTCTGTATTACATTAAAAAAAACAAAAATGTAACTTACTATGGCTGTTAATATATGTCTCAATGTAAAACTTACAGCAAGGCTGTGGACAAGTTTGGTAACATACAGTGTATTATACAATCCAATGTTAAGACTATGTTATTGGCATAAAACTTTTTACTTTTCCATGTGGATAAAACATCTTACCAACATAACTGTCAAAATTTTCTGATGTAAGGGACACTGTTCCACTTTTTACAAGCTGACAACACAAACCTAACTGGAATAAAAAAAAAAAAACTTGCATAATTTTATTTTGCAGTGCAAAATATTATTTAAAAAAAAAAAAGGAAAACAATCAATGAGCTGTACATATAACAAACCTTTATTAAAAATTTATATTCTCTCAGTGTTATTTAGCTTATTTTGATCAGTAAACTAAGTCAAAAACTAGCATAATTATCTGATGCTATTAAAAAACATTTAATTTGATTTCATGAAATACTTTTATCACTGTTTTTATAATACCAACAGTGATTTGTTATTTGGTTTTTAGGAGCATTAGCAACTAAGGCCATATTGCTCTGGGATATGCGGTGGTCGTTCCGACCTTCCCACATCCTCCATATTTGGTGGTCACGGGCTCGAAACCTGGTCTAATAAAGAGGCGTGTGCTATGCACTGCTGCTCCTGCCCACCCGGCTACGGAGGCACCAGTGATTAAGTACAGCTTAAATTTAACTATTATGAAATTTTTCATTTTTTATATTAGAAATGCTGCATTTTTCATCACCTGACCATTCAATATCTAAGTTATTGCAACTTTCTTTAATATATAATTTTCTGTGCATTTATAACTATTTCTAAAACATGCCCCTATAAGTGCAGCTATAGTCAACTTGGACATAACATAACATAGGGTTGAATTTGAAAGTGTCTGCAATTCTGCCCAGACACGATAGGAGGGAGTATATGATAAGAGCCTTGTCGATCAATTCGGCCCTGGAAAGATAGTGCAAGGCTTAAGGGGTAGAATTTTTTTCAGCCTGGTCTGTACTTGTTAACAGGAGAGACTGCTTCTACAGGGATGGGATACACTTAAATAGAAAGGGTGCAAGAATATTTGCTGATGCTATCGAGGCAGTGTTAGGTGGGTCGGAAAACTGCTAGCTTGTGGGGGATACAAGGACTAAAAGTTTAACAGTAGCCGCAGGCACAACTTCTATTAGAATAAGTAGCGACCTGGAGCGAGAGGTGTTGGAGCTTTCAGGGACGGATGGCAGTCATCGTGAAATAGGTGGGTATATGGGATGTGTTAGGGTAACTAGGAATAGGTGCATGTATGCCAATGCTAGAAGTATAGTAAATAAATTTGATGAATTTGAAGTATTGGTCAAGACATCAAAGGCAGATATTGTTGAGATAGCAGAGACGTGGTGTCACCCAGATATAAGGAATGCAGAACTAGAATTTGGGGAGTACAATGTGAACAGAAAGGATAGACAGGATAGGAAGGGAGGAGGTGTTATGCTGTTAATTAAGAAAAACATAAAATCAAAAGAAGTGCACCCAGTTGATATAGATGAACAGTGCACTGTTGAGTCAGTTTGGTGTGACATAAGCACTGCGAAAGCAAAAATAAGAGTAGAAGTGTGTTATAGGCTTAATGACTCAAATGAGTACAATGAACAATTATACAGAGAAATAGAGTGGGCTAATAAATCAGAATGTCTTATAATGGGGGATTTTAACTTCCCAGATATTGACTGGAACTTGTGGGTTGGTCACACACACTAGTAAGACTTTTGTGGATTTATTGGATGATTGTTTTCTGCAGCAACATGTTCGAGAGGCAACCAGAGAGAGTAATACTCTTGATCTGGTTATCAGCAGTGATCATTCGTGTATTAAGAATTTGCAGATAAAGGAACCACTAGGTGGCAGTGATCACAGTGTACTGATGTTGGATTTACTTAAAGATTTAATTACCATCGGGGGTAAAGGAAAGAGTTTTTGCTTCCGTAAAGGTCAGTACAGTGGTCTCAGACAGTTTTTAAATTCTGTACAGTGGGATCAACTGACGATGTTACCAACAGTAAATTCTAAGTGGGAAGCATTCAAGGAATTAATCGTGGATGCTACTAAAAGTTTCATACCTATTAAGAAATATTGTTCAAGGTTTAGGCCTAAATGGTTATCAAACGAACTAATGAGACTCGTAACAGAGAAGAAAAATGCATGGGATGCATATAAATTATCAAGCGACTCAGAAGCCTATGGCAGATATAAGCTAGTCTGTAATCAGGTCACAAAGGAGATTAGGCAGGCAAAGGCAGATTACAAGAAATCCTTGGCAAAAGATGCTAAGAAAAACAGCAAGGATTTCTTTACTTATATAAACTCTAACAGGAAGGGGATGAATCTGATTGGTCCACTTGACATCGATGGTTCGACTGTTGATGATCCTGCTCAGATAGCAAACAAACTGAATGAGTATTTTGCATCTACATTCACACATGAGGAATTATTAAGGTTTGAAAATGGCAGAAGGTTATCAAATTGTAGCATGGTACTTAATGATTTTGTAATAACTGAGAGCAAAGTGGAGGAGAAATTGTTGAAGTTAAACATAAGAAAAGCAACTGGGGTGGTTTGGATCTATCCAGTTATATTAAAGGAGGTGGCAAAGCAACTAAGCAAACCCTTAGCCATAATTATGAGAGCATCCTTGGACTCAGGGGAGGTTCCCACGGACTGGAGATGTGCAAATGTATCCCCAATTCACAAAGGGTGACACGAGTAATTACAGACCAGTTAGTTTAACTTCTGTTCCGGATAATTAATTTAATGGAGTCACTGGTTAAAGATGCATTGCAGGATCATCTAAACAAGACTGCAGCAATAATTCAGACACAGCATGGGTTTGTTAAGGGAAAGTCTTGTCTGACAAATTTGATTGGTTATTATGATGTGGTCACAAAGGAACTGGATGCAAAAAATAATTTTGATACCATGTATTTAGATTTCAGGAAAGCTTTTGAAACTGTTGCGCATGGAAGACTATTGTATAAATTGGAGCAGAATGGTATTAAGGGTAAGGTGCTACAATGGATAAAAGGATGGTTAAGATGGAGAAGACAGAGGGTGGTAATCAATGGGTGCTGCTCTTCGTGGACTAATGTTATTAGTGGAGTCCCACAGGGTTCGGTGTTGGGTCCACTGTTGTTTTGTATATTTATCGATGATATTGATGAAGGTATATCAGGCTTAGTGTGGAAGTTTGCTGATGATACAAAGGTTGGCAGGGTTGTTAATGACAGTAATGGCAGTGTGCTACTGCAACAAGATTTAGATAATTTGGGCAAATGGGCTAAGAAGTGGCAACTGAAGTGTAACCTTGACAAATGCAAAGTACTGCATATGGGTAGAAGTAACCCGAGAGAAAAGTACCAACTGTGTGGTACTACAATTAAGGTGATAGAAAATGAAAAAGACTTTGGAGTAATTGTGCAGTCAGATATGAAGTTTTCTGAGCAATGAGGACTGGCTGCCAGGGCAGGTCATGGGGTTTTGTCAATGATATATAGGAATTTTGCTAGCAGAGAAAAGGAGGTGATTGTCCCTCTGTATAAGGCAATGGTCAGGCCACGCCTTGAGTACTGCGTACAGGTCTGGAGGCCTCATCTTAGGAAGGATGTAGATTTACTTGAGCGTGTACAGAGAAGGGCAACAAGATTGATGAGGGGAATGAAGGGATCCTCTTACCAAGAGACGCTTAAGTTCTGCAAATTGCAGTGGCTGGAGACAAGGCACCTGCACGGTGATCTGATTGGTGTGTATAATGCCTTGAATGGGTTGAGCAGCTGAATTCTGATGGGATCCTTCCACTTGTTCAGATTACGAACCTAAGGGGGCATAAATTCAAATTAAGAAAAGACAGATGTAGAATAGATGTGCAGAAATTTGCCTTAACCAGCGGGTGGTTAATTGCTGGAACAAACTTCCATCTGCCATTGTGGAAGTTGATAGATTGAATAAATTTAAGGAGGAACTGGACACGCATTTGGAGGGAATGGTGTGTTTTTTTTTTTTTGGCTGATGCTGCATAAGCTCATATACTTGCTTTCTTGCATCACATGCCACTACTACTACTATAACACATTTGCAAAAAAATTCCTTTTAAAATATTTTTTTACTAGACCTTACTGCTTTATGCACGTGTACAACTCCCATGCAAATACAGTTAATGAAAGAATAGTTTAGACATATAAATGTATTTTTAATTGCATAAAAATATGTATGCTATAATATTAAAACTATGTTAATTTCCTTTTGTTATTCTTTGTTACTTGTAAAACAAATTGGGTTAAATTGTGGGTTTATATTTTGACAAGCTCTGATTATCAGAACTGGAGCAATGATAAAGCCTACTATAAAATGAATTCAGTTCTATATGAAATAATTCACATTTATGGAGTCTGAAAACAACAATTACTTATGTTGTCCATCATAAATACAATGGAAAAGTTTGGTGAAACCCAAGCATTTGCTCTTGTTTGATCATGTTTGGCATAAGGTCTTCTAAATAAGCTTCCATAATGGTTTTACATCTGTTTTTTGGAGTTGGATATCCAGCTATCCCTCTGACTGCCCACTCCAGGTGATGGCAGATGTCTTCTAACTTTTCCATTAAATGCTGGTGTTTCCCAAGGTTCAGTTCTTTTTTTCACTCTTTTACCTCTTGTATATTAAAGACCTTCTTCCATTGACTGGAAATCCAATCCATAGTTTTGCTGACAGTGCATTGCATTCCAACTCCTGTTTGAGACACCTTGCACTGCACAAACAGCTTCAACTTCTCAAATATCCACTACCAATTCCTTAAATGTTGATATCCAGGTAATTCTCCACAGGGGCAAAGATAACTTAGTTAATTTCAGTCCTTCTGAAACTCAGTCTTGTCTTTATATCTCGCAAAAAGGATTCTTCTGCTCCTATGCTTATCTTTGATGACTATGCTTTCTATGCAAATCATATATCTCTATTGGGATTTACTCTGACTTCTGATCTCTCTCTGCCTAAGCACATTACAAATATTGCTTCATGTGCATCTAAAAAACAGGGTTCTCTTTTTCTCTCAGTGTTACTTTTTTTCCAAACAGCTGTTCACTCTGTACAAATCAGCTCTACCATGGAATATTGTTCCAACATGTGGGGCAGTGCCCCAAAACCTCTCTCAGGCTTCTAGATTCCATTCAAAAGAGAGCAGTTAGGTTAATTAATGGCTCAGCTCTAACAGAGTCTCTCCACTCTGTCTCATAGACATTGTGTTTCTGCTGCATGCCTTTTATCTGCAGATATTTCCACTGGCACTTTTCTCCTGAACTGCACTTCTATAATTCTCACTCCCTTTCTCTCAAACCAGTCCAAACATGTGCCGCAACTAGTCAGCATCCTTTTACTGTTCAACTTCAAACTCATAGAACCAACTTTTCTTCTTCCTCATTTATTCCTTCAATTTCTGTTTTCTGAAACGACCTCCCTTCATATGTATTTCCTAAAAATTACAGTCTATAGAAATTCATGTCTACTGTCAGCAAGTATCTTCTTTCATCTTCTCAACCTTCAACCCATGCACAATACAAAGTACTACAGGTTTTAATACCTCTCATGCATGGGGTTTCATAAAAAAAAACCCTCACATTTTTACATAAGCAATAAAATTCTCAGAAATCAAATAAACAAAGACTGACAAGGCAGAACAATACAGAATAACATATATGCAAACATTCCCACTTCATGAAAATACCTCAAAGAAATAAGATATTCCACATTCAACACCTAATTCAAAAAGGTAACATTTGTTTTTATTAACAATAAAGTGCTACAACATATAAAAACTGTACTAATGTTTAATCTCATCAATGTTTCAAAATAACAGTTGGAAGGAGTGAATATACAGTAAACCCCCACTATTCGCGGTCACTGATTTAATATAAAATGAAACCTAAAAAATGTGAATTTTAAAGCGCCGTGAACATTTTCCGCCACAAAAAAACATGGGCGTGGCTAAAATTATCTTTCCCGGTCAAAACAGCGCTCAGTGGGTGGGGAGAGAGGGGTGAAAAAATCCCGGCATGGATGTTTCTCGCTAATCCTTGTTCAGCGTGTGTTATACGATTGTCATGGAAGGTTTCGTCGTTTGCTTTTAATTTATATGCTTATAAATTGAATAAATTTATAAATTGATATGCTTACAAAAGTGATAAATCTACCGTTTTGCAGTGTAAAACAGACTTTTTCGCGTGTGTTAACGGAAGAAACTGACTTTATTGTGGACAAGTTCTTTCTAATCCGTACAAAAATATGGCTACGAATAACAAGGGAAATGTGAAAAGATCAAAGAAGGTGATGACATTAGCGAATAAAATTGAGTTATTAGACAAAATTTCTAATGGTGAAAGTGTCTCCTCAGTGGCAAAACATTATAAAATCAATGAGTCAACGGTACGATCAATCAAAAAATCGGAAGAATAAATCCGCCGTAGTGTCCGTGAAAACGTGCTAATTGCTTCAAAAATTTGCTCTGTAACTCGTGATGTTAAATTAGAAAAAACAGTAAAAGCTTTAAGTCTGTGGATAGAAGACCGAACTCAAAATAAAATTCCGTTAAGTTCACTCATCATTCGTGAAAAGGCAAGACTCCTTTATCAACACTTTAGCAAAACTGGTGATAGCACTGGCGGGATAAGTTTTTTTTGCTAGCAAAGGCACTGGTTTGAAAGATTTGTTTGAAATTTCTAATAAATATTACATTTAATATTAAATTGATTCTTGTTTTCATTTCGATGCCATATGCTTGCATTTCATTATGTACTGTCTATGTACATAGTCATATTATGAAGGTACATATAATACATACATAGACAAAATTTTAGACTAGTTTTTCTTATATATTTCATACTTTGAAACGGAACCCCTTTATTACTATGGGAGCCATAACTCAGTATTCGCGGCATTTCTCAGGAACGTAACCCCCGCGAATAGCGAGGGTTTACTGTACTTCTTGGTCTGTCTTAGTTGTAGTGCTTTAGGTTATATATATTTTTTTCAAGGGGTTTGGGGTCCCAAAATGGGCCACCATTTTTTTTCTTTTCTTATTTTTATCCTCCACAAAGACTCATCAAGATCATTTTATGGATATTATGAAATATATTTGGTTTTATAAAAGATGACAAAAAAAAAAAAGGAGAAAGACTTCAAGGTGACAAATTTGCCCCTGTATGTGAAATTTGGAATACATTTATAATAACTGCAATGCATTTCAATCCTGGCAAAAAAATTGGTATTAGTACTGGAAAATGATGCAAGAAAGCAAGCTTATACAGAATCAGCAAAAAAAAAAAAAAAAAAAACCCCTTCTCAAATACTGTCCATCCCCTCCAATAGTTTGTCTAGTTCTTCCTTGAATTCATTCAAACCAAGTACTTCCACAATAGATGAAAGCTTGTTCCAACAATCAACCACCTGCAGGCTGAAGGCAAACTTCTGCAAATTCTGACATCACATCTGCCACCTCTTCATCAATGTCATTTATGAAAATTAGAAACAACAGTGGTCCAAGAACTGATCCTTGAGGGACCCCACTCCTGACATTACACCGATCTGAAGAATATCCATTAATCAACCCTCTGCCATGCAGCCACCCATCTCAGAATCTTACCAGTAATCCCAACCTGTTTAAGCTTATACAGCAACCTCTCATGAGGGACCAAATCAAATCATGCTTAACTAACTTAGGCTATTTTAAAACTGGTACTCATGAGCTGGATTTAAGGAATAATTTTGACATAGTTTATTTGGATTTTAGTAAAGCGTTTGACTCAGTCCCTCTTGAGAAGTTACAGTATAAGCTTGACCAAGATGGGATTAGTGGTAAGATTCTAAGATGGATTGTTGAGTGGCTGCAGGGTTGAAGGCAGAGGGTTGTGATTAATGGATATTCTTCAGGTTGGTGTAATGTCAGGAGTGGAGTCGCTCAAGGATCAAGGTCTCTTGGTGCTCTTGGAGCCCTGTTGTTTCTCATTTTCATAAATAACGTCGACGAAAGGATAGAAGGTGTGATATCAAAATTTGCAGATGATGTAAAGATTAGCAGTCTCTAATGACTAATTCCAAGCAACACTCCTTCAGAATGACTTCAACAGATTTCAGAGTTGTTGTTGTGTTTGTTATTTGGTTTTTAGGAGCATTAGCAACGAAGGCCATATTGCTCCTGGATATGCGGTGGTCATTCCCTGACCTTTCCGCATCCTCCGTATTTGGTGGTGACGGGCTCAAACCCCGGTCTAATCAAGAAGCGTGTGCTACGCACTGCTGCTCCTTCCCACCTCGCTACGGAGGCACCTCGATTTCAGAGATAGTCAGAGAAGTGGCAGCTATGTTTTAATGCTGCTAAATGCAAGGTCTTACAGTTCACGATTAGCAACCCACTAATAAATTATATACTTGGTGGTGGGTTTGAATTAAAAACAGTAGAGGAGGAAAGGAATCTGGGAATTTCGATACAGGCAGATATGAAGTTTTCTTCCTTTTTATGTAAACTTCAAACATGACAGTTATTAGAACCTATAGTACTTAGTACCGTGCTTGAGTCAGAGGTTAAGAAGACGAAAGAAGATATTTATTGACAAGGTTGTTTCAGAAAACGGCAGTTTAATGAATAAACGAGGAAGATGAAAAGTTGGTTCTGTGAGTTTGAAGTTGGACAGTAAATGGATGTTGACTGGTGGCAACACGTGTTTAGACTGTTTTGAAAGAGAGAGAGAGAGAGCAGGAATTATAGAAGCAAATTCAGAAGAACAGTGCCCATGGAAATACCTGTAGAAGAGGCATGCAGCAGAAACAGTATGTCTATGAGACAGTGAGTGGAGAGACTCTGTTAGAGATGAATCATTAATTAATCTAACTGCCCTCTTCTGAACGGAATCAAGAAGCCTGAGAGAGGTTTTGGGGGCACCGCCCCAGATGTGAGAACAATATTCCATGGCAGGGTGGATTTGCGATTTGTAAAGAGTGAATAGCTGTTTGGAAGAAAAGTAATGCCGACAGCGAAAGAGAAAACAAAGTTTGCTAGATGCAGAGGAAGCAATATTTGTAATGTGCTTGTGCCCAGAGAGATTAGAAGTCAGGTAATCCCCAAAAGAGATATATCATTTTGCCTAGAAATCGGAGTGTCACCAAAGATAGCACAGGAGCAGAGCTTTTTGCGAGATATAAGACAAGACTGAGTTTTGGAAGGATTGAAATCAACTAAGTTGTCTTTGCCCCACTGGAGAATTACCTGGAGAGCAGCATTACCTTGACCCCTGCTTACGTTGGTTCACACCTGAGTAGTCACCCACCGTGTGCTTGTGCATGGAGGTTATACCCAGGATTACTAAAAGTCCCGCCACCGTGAAGGTGCAAACAGAGGATTTGGCTGTCACAAACCGTCCGGACTTTGCCGAAATTGGGTCCACTTGACTTGAGTGTCACCTGATTATCAGTTCCATCAGCATTTTAGATTCCCAGGTTGCAAGTACAGCTGTCTGGCATATATCTGACAGAATGTCTGTGACAACCTCAAGGACCAGTTTTCTGAACAGTTTAAACAGGCAGCCCAGAAAGCCTATTTTGTCCGCTCAGCGATTTATTGGATGCTAACCTGTAGAGAAAGGGAGATCATAATCCCACTGTATAAGGCAAATGTAAGACAATATTTGGAATATTGTGTTTGAGTATGGAGACCTCATTTGAAAAAAAAAAATATCCATATATATCGAGCTTCTTGAAGGGATCCAAAGGCGAGAAAATAGAATGGTGTATGAGGAAACACTCCGATTATGTGGGCTAGAGTTCAGCAACCAGGCACCTCAGAGGTGACCTGATTGAGGTTTAAAAGGCTCTGAGAGGGCTTAGTAAAATGAATGAAGGTGGAATTATCATGGTTATAAAGAATTCCAGAAAGGGGTTATAAATTCAAATTACAGGGCTTGAGGGTTAGATAGATTCTAGAAAGTTTTCTTTTAGCCAGCAAATCGCTGACTGCTAGAACAAGTTGTTCTCGCAGATAGTTGAGACTAACAGTTTGAATAAATTCAATGGTTAACTGGATACTTACCTGTGTGAGGAGGGAAGCATATCATTTGTGTTTTCTTATCTACTTGGTTGGGTTTTTTTTGTCAGTGCAGAAAAAGCCTGTGGCTATCTTGCTCTATATAGTGAATACTATTACTATTTACTATTTTCATTATAATTACAAATAGCCAAACCTACTGGCTGTTTGTAGCTATACCTCGTTTCCCCCCTTTTCTGTGTTAATGGTATATAGTGCATTGTGTTTATTATAATTTTGTTCACGTTAATCTCATCAAATAATTTGTTTTGGAATTTCATAAAAAAATACTCTTTATGTGTATCTGAATCATACAGATGACCAATTTTGAATTTTTCTGAATATCATTAAACAGATTTGGTAATAACCAGCAACTGACTTCTTCACTTTCAGATAGAGCTCAGCGTTTTATAGTACTAAATATCAATATGCATTGCAAAATTTGCTATCTAAATTATGTTTCTACATAATTTATAAATAAATAAATTTTGTAGAAATTTATTCTACATAAATAAAACAAATAAATGCATATTGAAGTTATAGTGCCAATAGCAGATAACTTCCTAAGTTTATCTGCAGATTCACATGGGTTTTTTAAAAGGTTGTAAAAATGTATATAAACTGTTTTGCTGTTGAAAGGTTATACAGGTCTGGTCAGAATAATAGCATTAACTGTAATTCTAGTTTTTCCATTAAAAATGTCAAAATGAAATTCATGTTTTCAATTAGATTTAAAAATTACATTATGTTTTGAAAATGGGGGTTTTCAGATTACAGCATTATTCAGGTTAGCAAAAATGGTAGCATTGATATTGCTCTAATTGGCTAAATTTAAATAAATAAAATGATTCACATTAATTAGTGCAAGGGAGCAGTATGGTTGCCTGCATAAAAGGGCAGCAAGTTCAAACTTTCGTTCTTTTATTACTGTGAACTAGGGTGTGAGGTGCTGAATAAATGGAGTAAATGTAAATATATTTTAGTTTAATTTAATATGCATATATGTAGGACTGTTTCTTACTCCAGTTTACTGTATTTCAGATATAAATTAAATAGCTTATATAATAACTGCAAAATTAAACACCAAATTTAATTAATGTTTAATTTTTGTATTGATTAGCACAATGGGCAGTATGGTCATCTGCATTAAAGGACGGCAAGTTCAAATTTTCAGTCTTTTATTACTGTGAACTGCAGGCATGAAGTGCTGAATAAATGGAGTAAACATAAACGTAAGTGTCTTAATTTAGCATAATATGCATACACATAGGTTTGTTTGTTATTTGGTTTTCAGGAGCATTAGCAACTAAGGCCATATTGCTCCAGGATATGCGGTGGTCATTCCCTGACCTCTCCGCATACTCCGTATTTGGTGGTGACAGGCTCGAACCCCGGTCTAATCAAGAAGCGTGTGCTACGCACTGCTGCTCCTTCCCACCTGGCTACGGAGGCGCCATACACATAGGACTGTTTCCTTGCTCCAGTTTATTGTAGTAAAGATATAAATTATGCGGATTATAAAAATTTGGCAATATAGTAACTGCAAAATTAAACATTAAATTCATAATAATTAATAGTAATAATTCTAATTATAACTGAATAAAACTGCATAAGGAGAACAGAAACATATGCATTACTTATTTTCATTCATTTCTTTTGAATATTGATCCATTCAAAACCCATGATGAGTGTGGATTAATGTTCATGTGAATGAATGAGTAAAAGTTTTTTTATTCTCTTATTATTTGGTTATTTTATTATCTTATCTAATAAATTATTCATAGGCAAAGCACAACATCTAATTAGGCTGCTAGCAGATATAAGTTAGAACACGAAAGCAGGCCTTAATTTACATTGGTTTGGCTCAAATCTGGTGAGTATGGGCTTGGCACACCTAGGGTCCTGAGTTGGATATCATCATTCTTCTCTTCCTTGGTGATTCCCTTTTATATCTCTATCTATCTATCTATCTATCTATCTATCTATCTATCTATCTATCTATCTATCTATCTCTCTCTCTCTCTCTCTCTCTCTCTCTCTTTCTCGGGGTAGTTCAGACATTTTTGTTTTGGCTGGTGCAACATAAGCTTTGGCTTCCTTGCACCATATGGCTAATAATAATAATAATAATAAAAATATAATAAAATACATGAACTAAGCAGTAATACCATATATACATATATGTGTGTATATATGAAAATCACTATAAAAAATATCACAGCTGTATTTATTTCAAAGTAAATAATTCTGTTTATACTGGGGAATAACCATATAAGGTCAAGAAAGTTCCCAAGATAGAGATATAAAACATGACCATATCCAGTAGTTGTGCAGGCTTACACTACAGTCATTCAAAGCACGTGTATTCTGTTCCCTCTACAACCCACTGTGTATATGGATATGATTTCCACTCAGTGGAAGGAGGTCATTAATATACACAAGGAAAAGAGTGGGAGAAAGAACCGAACCTTGGGGGAAACCCAGATTAGTGAAGTTAGAAGACAGAGATCCATCTACCATTACCCAACAAGGTGAGTGGTCAGAGAAAAAGCTGGATACCCAATTACAAAAAACAGTTAAATCATAGCTTACTTAGAACAGTGGTTCTCAACGGGGGCCATGCAGTATTTCTGAAGGGCCACAGATAAAAGTCATAAAATTGGGGCCATGGAAACTGTTAAGTGGGCCACGAAAAATTCACTTATAAAATTAAATTAATAAGATTTGCAAGGATCTCATTAAACTAAGGGACAATAATATTATTGTAATATTTTTTGTTGGGAGCATAATTGTATATTGTGAATAAACAATATTATATGAGCAAAAATTCTATTATAAATAAAGATTGTAGTTAATAAACCCCTTTTTATTATTAATATTCCGTATATTATAAACAAATAATAGATGTTATAAATAAAAACTGCAGTTGATAAAGTACATATTTATTATAAATATTACATTTATTATGATTAAACATATGAGGGATGGGGCCACGGAGGTGAATGAAATTCACAAGTGGACGATGAGCAAAAAAAGGTTCAGTACCACTGACTTAGAAGACCTTTATGCCAAATATGATCAAATGCCTTTGAAATGTCAAGGGCAACTGCTTGAGTTTCACCAACCTTTTCCATTGTATTTGTCCACAGATGGGTAACATAAGCCGGTATATAATCTGTGGATTGACACTGATGGAATCAGTATTGGTGATCATTAATCAGATAGAAGGCTTCTAGATAGTTTAATTAATTTCTCCATTACTTTAGAAAGAATAGAGGTAAGTACAATGGGGTCAATAATTGGATGGGAGGGATCTGTCACCCTTTTTAGGAACTGGCTGGTTATCAGCAAATTTCCAAGCAGTAGGGAAAACACCTGTGGAATAAATAAGAAAGGTTTTGAGAACAAGTGGAGAAATACCATCAAGGACCTGAAGCTTTCTTAGCACAAGATTGTTCAAAATCCTCCCGATATCCTTTTGATGGAAGACCACAGGAGGCACCGAGTTATAATGTTCAACTACTGTTTGGACAAGAAGCAAGTTTTCTACTCAGCATGTTCAAAATCTAGTTTGAAGTGATTATAAACTGCTTTACAATAGTTCATGCTTTGGTGTACGAAGAAAATGAACCTGGAGATTTGGATACAAGCCAATTGCGATATGCAACATTCTTATCTTGAACAGCCTCAACACATTTATCAGAAAACCAGTTTAGATAAAGGAAGATTTTAAGGTGGAGGGTGGAATAAAGGTTTTCGTCCCTATAAGAATAATTTCACTGACACAATCCGAGCAAACATTGACATCAGGAGATTTGGAACAGTAATCCGACAAGGGAAGTGAAGAAACAAAATTTTGCAGATCATCCCATTTTGCATTCTTGTAATGCAAACCAACATGAGGTTGAGAACTGCACAAGAGAGAGAGAGAGAGAGAGAGAGAGAGAGAGAGAGAGAGAGAGAGAGAGAGAGAGAGAGAGAGAGAGAGAGAGAGAGAGAGAGAGAGAGAGAAGCTCCACTTGAAGAAACCATCATCAAGTTTTGCTCTAAGATGCCTAGAGGGCCCCTCGATGGAAGGGCTGTTATACCCAGGATTGCTAACAGTCCCACCATCATGACAGGTGCAAACAGAAGGTTTGGCTGTAACAGACTGACCAGACTTTGTTGAAATTAGGTCCACTTGACTTGAGTATCACCTGAATTTTAGGTGATACTCAAGTCAAGTCAACAGCATTTTAGACTCCCAGGTAGCAAGCCCAGCTTGACATACCTGAGAGAATGTCTGTGACAGCCTCAAGGACCTACTCTGATTAGAACTTTAACAAATCTCAGCTAATATGATAGTTAATTCAGTCTATGATCTAGAATGCTACTAAAAAACTAATAAAAAAAATAAGATCCAGCATTCTGTTAATCCTTAAGACTATGTTTATATCCCTGGTTTCAGCAGAAAAAAAAAAGTCATTAAATTAACAAATATTAAATTAGCATGCCAGACTCGGCATATAGGTGGAGTACCACCAAAGTATCAATGCCTTGAAATAAGGTTAGTGATATGATACAAAAGGAACTATGCTTACAACAGTTTAAGACACTAAGCGACTGAGGTATATAATCCTCTGAGAGAGGATAGCAAAAGGAATAATGGTGAACTTTTCAACAACTGAATAGCCTTGTACAATGGTCACCATGATTGCCAGACCTCACACCCTCAGATTACTTTGTGTAAAGGATACACTAAATTCATGGGTTATTCTATGTATATTACTCTCTAAGAAAACATATTTTGGAAGCTATTAAACCCATTAAGAATAGTCCTGAAATGATAAGGCATGTCAGTGAATTGTGAATTTGTTATGCTGAATGCTGCAATCAACCAAAGGCAGTCACTGTAGAATAGATGTGCGGAAATTTGCCTTTAGCCAGTGGGTGGTTAATTGCTGGAACAAACTTCCATCTGTTGTTGTGGAAGTTGATAGGATAAATAAATTTAAGAAGGAACTGGACAAACATTTAGAGGGAATTGTTTTGTGTATATATATATATATATATATTTTTTTTTTTTTTTGGCTGATGCTGCATAAGCTAATAACACTTGCTTTCTTGCATCACATGCCACCACTACTACTAATATTACTACTTTGAACAGCTGCTTTAGAAGTTCAGTTAAACTTTTTTTTGTGGTTTATAATTTACAATTAATGTTTAATATCTTTGAAATAAAGACTTGGGTGGAAAGAATTCCCCCCCCCACCTTTTTTTCTTTTTTAGCTGTAGAATATGCACTTACATTTGTTCCATGCAATTTAGAAACACTGTATAAACCGTCCCAATAGATATAAAAAATGCCCACTGAAGAGGAAATTTGAAACTAGAAAGAAATTATTTTATTCAAATATGCATGAGTTCATGCATTGAAACCTTTTCAAAATGAATGTTTTTCAACTCACTCATGTTTTTTTTTTTTTTTAGGTAGTTGTTGGCGCATCGGCTTCTGTGGCCATAATGCACCTCCCAAGGTTTTTGCAGTACTGTGATCCAAGCCCGAGGTGGGATTCGAACCCGCGACCTTTGGGTTGCCAGGCAGGCACTTTACCCACCCGGCTAGCCCGGTCGGCAACTAACTCATGTACATGAGCAAGAACTATGGATTACAGCAATATCTCTAGTATGTTGCAATGTTTTTAATATTAAATTATAATTAATATATTATTTTATTAATTAAAACTATGTTATTATAACTGTGCATAATCACATCATACCATAAACTGTAACACTGCACTTCTCTGCAACCACACATTCAACATTGCTTTCATGCAATTATACATACAGATATTATTTCTTTCTTATCTTTTTTAAAATTAAAAACAAGTTAATTCTTCAGATTAATCTACATAATGAAAAGCATGACATAATACACTGCCATGTTAAAGAAGTTAGTCGTATCTATTGACAAAATACTGAACTGGTTTGTATTACAAACTGGACTTATGACAACTCTAGGGTGACTCGATCCTGGATGTTTAAGGTTTCAAAAGAGCATAAGTAAACAAAATATTTAGTTACATCACATACACAAGGGTGCATAAATATAAAATGAGGTAGGGTTAAATGCAAAAGATATGTCCAGAAATTTTGCTTATGATACAGGTTAATTAAGTGAGGAAACATAAGCTCTCATCACTTTTTTGTTTGATGTGACAACCTTGCTTCCTTATATCATTCTGCTAATACCAATACTAAATTAATTAAAAAAAAAAAAATTCTCAGTTAACAACCAAATCCTAAATATTACAATTTGTAATAACAAATAAACACCTAAGCACAACTGTTTTCCAATTTGCTATGCAGTGAACATTAATATTAGTAGTGGCAAATTGATGCAAGGAAGCAAGCTTCCTTGCATCAATTGCCTGTAGTATTTGGCTGTAGTATCAGCCAAAAAAAAAAAAACCCTACCCACCTAAGTCATCCACCCCTTCTAACAACTGGTATAATTTTTCCTTATACTTATTTAAACTACCCACTTTCGCAACATCTGACAGAAGTTGGTTCCAACAATCAATCGCTCTCTGGTTGAAGGAAAAAATTTTCACACATCTGGAATCTATGATTTTTTCAATTTATATCAGCAGTGTGTTTTCCGAGACAGAGTAAAGATGACATCCGCATGCAGTTTGCCCAAAGCAATTTAAAGTCTTGCTCATTTCAATCAGGTATCCTTGTAGGTCATTAATTTCCAAGTGTTGAAGTTCACAGTAATGATGTCTTTCAATGTAGGAATACCCTTTTGTATCCTTGACTAATCTTGCTGCTGTTCTCTACACCTATTCCAAAATATCCACATCCTTCCTAAAATGAGGTTTCCAGTCATCTTTTCCCTACTAAATTCCCATGTATCATTATATTAACTATCAAAGGATCAACATCGATTTCATTCTTATATTCTGAAATGTTCTTAGGCATGAAAAACAAACTCCAAATGCGAGAAACCATAGCTCCCCTGAGATATGGCAATAAAGTTTGAAGACTGGCACTATTTGCAGTCATGTTTATTTCAAAAATAAATGGAAGTGGCAATTTTTTTGTTCAAATTTTCTCTGGTGGTACAGCAATTATCTAGGCTGACAGGTTACAATTAACAATCAGTTTCATTAGTAGTGTTAATGTGTAACCATATTGCAGTAGAGCAATGAACGATTATAAATTTTGTTTTAAACTGGAAAAATCTGTAACAGAAATGTTAAAAACTGCTCGTGGTGATGAAACATTAAGTCTTAACAGTGTGTTTGAATGTTATAAGCAGTTCAGAGATGGACGCGAGGACATTTGTAATGACCCAAGAAGTGAGCATACATCTCTCGAAATGAGGATAGAGTTGCAAAAGTTCAGGAAATTGTGGCAAGAGATTGTTTTTGATCCTCAGAATGATGGCTGATGAGTTGGATATGAATAAGGAGATGATTCTTCAAATTCTGCATGACGATTTACAGAAAAGGAAAGCCTGTGCAAAACTTGCGTCACAGCCTTACAGCTGAGCAAGAAGTACCAAAGAGCGCCATAACGTGAATACTTCATCCAGATTACAATACTTCATGCCAATATAATCCTAATTTCCTTGAGTGTATCGTCATTGGAAATAAGTGCTAGGAGTTTCAGTATGACCCAGAGATGAAGTATGAGCATGCAGTGGACTTCAAAATCAACAAGGCCCAAAACATCTTGTTTATAGAAGTCCAGGATTAAGACAATACTGATAATTTTTTTTGATAAACGGTGCATTTCACAAGGAATTTGTACTTGAAGGGGAGAGAGTCAATGTTGCATTCTACATACAGGTGCTTCAAGGACTACTGCAGCACATTTCCCAGGTAAGGACACAATTTTGAGAGAAAGGAAGCTGGTTCTTATTTCACAACAATGTCCCTGCCCACTCTGCACTTGTTATGAAGACATTTCTGTACTGTGTCATATTTTACTTTCCCAAAGGTAAAAACTGCCCTCAAAGGAAAGAGATTTCAGAATGTTGAGGACAAAAAAACATAACTACCAAACTGAACATCATCCTTTTGGACTCTGCTGGCTTTTTTTCAGAATTGAATGCACTTATTATACTGTTGTATAATAAGTGCATTCAATCATGTGGTGATTATTTTGAATAAAAATAAACCATTTTTAAGCTCCTTCACTTTGTGTTCTTTTTATTGAACCAGCCCCAGAACTTCATTGCCACACCTCATAAATTTTGTTTTTCCCACATTTTTGCTTTGTACAATACTGTAAGACAAATTTACTTTGTCTGACAGTGAAATTTACTAGCTACAAAATATTTCCCTTGATAAAAAAACATACAATATACTATTGACAGCTGGTCTTCTACTGAAAGTCAAAGACATAATGACAATAAGGAATATAACTAACCTGTATAATTTTCTGGATCATGATGTGAAGCAGAATCAAATACTGAAGTATTTTAATTTAACTTTTCCTATAAAAACTAAATTATAAATGCAAAAATTAATATGCACATAGTGCAAAAGCATTTAGTTTTTATGGCAAAACTAATTTTGCCAAAAAAAAAAAAAAAAGCATACCAGCCTTTTGGCATCCGTTCTATTTTCCTGGTGTTAAAGATTTAGACAAATTCTACTATTACACTTATTTTATATGTTATACACTGCCTCTAAAATCATAATCAAAATGATCTGGTTATTAAACATGTAGGGGTTGTTGTTGTTGTTATGTGGTTTTCAGGAGCATTAGCAACTAAGGCCATATTGCTCCGGGAATATGCGGTGGTCATTACCTGACCTTTCCGCATCCTCCATATTTGGTGGTCACGGGCTCGAACCCCGGTCTAATCAAGAAGCATGTGCTACGCACTGCTGCACATGTAGGGGTGACACTAATGCATATCCAAAGCTGCTGCTGTTGTTGTTATTTGGTTTTTAGGAGTATTAGCAACTAAGGCCATATTGCTCCGGGGATATGCAGTGGTCATTTCCTGACCTTTCCGCAATCCTCCGTATTTGGTGGTCAGGGGCTCGAACCCCGGTCTGATCAAGAAGCGTGTGCTACGCACTGCTGCTCCTGCCCACCTGGCTACGGAGGCGCCATCCAAAGCTGCATTTCCATTGAAGAAACAGAGCAACTTACAGCAACATGGTTGCAAATTAAAAGTTTGCATTTGTTGCATCATGTTGATGTCACAATAAACAAAAGCTGGTGTTTGTTGCAAGTTTCGATTTAGAGCGGTAAACATCAAAATAAATATGAAACAGATAAACATTCACATAAACAAATGTTTCTTTTATGTGGACGGTCTGTTGATAGTTGTGACTTGTACGTGTTACATCACCATATACATTAAGGTTGTGCATGTAGTAGTCAGTTGCAATAAGTAATTAGTTCATCAATACAGCATTTAAATGGACTTCAGAGAATTGCACTAATTTAACTGATAATTACAAACAACATGTGTCTTTTGAACCCCAAAGAAAAGAAAAGAATGCAAAAAATGATGCCTGGAGTGCCAAGTACAGTTGGAGTGTGGCAGGGTGATCCTCTCACCCTTTCTGTTCAATGCAGCTATTGATGGACTCCTCCAACTCCTTTGCACATTTGTTTCTTGTCTCCAGGAGTAATCTGTTAATAGCTCTGCATTTGCGAATGACCTCTTCCTGGTGGCCCTACCCCCAATTGGTCTCACCAGAGGCATAACTAGGTTTTCGGTGCCCTTGGCAAATTCTTGGCTACGTGCCTTTTTTTCGATAATTGGTAAAATCATAATAAATAATAAGTACAGTCGGACCTCTGTTTAACAAACTTCTTTATAGCAAATTTTTCTATTTAGAGATAAATGTTTTCTTTTTACCGATTTTTTTTAGAATTCGCTAAATACAATTTTATTCTTTACCGAATTTTGTTAGAATTTTTTTACTTTTGTCGTTTTATGGAAATGACTGCATTACAAGACTTAACTGGGAACACATCGTTCGCACCCATGGCCTTCAAGGAAGCAATAGTGCTGTTGTTATGCTCAAATTAAAAGGTAAAGAAATTACCATCTGCAACTCAGTGGGACCTGTAAAATCTATCCGTCTACCTGTCCCACATACCGAGAAGTCGAGCTGGTCAACTTCTTTCTGTGTATCCATAGCCAGTGGGCAAACCAAGGTGTATTAAACATTCGGACATTAGGCTCTGGTCAACCTTCTATTGTAAGCACCCTGTTAGAGATTTAGAAGAGAGTGGTTTTCCTTTATCCAGACAAGCAGTCATCTGATGTTTCCTAGAAGTGAAACGACACCATTTCAAAGCTTTTGGCATATAATCGAGCACAATATGAGATACAGAGGAAATGATGCCTCCACACACTACTTTAGTTTTTTCTTAAGAGTTATATATGGTGTATCCACACTGATATTATATAGATATAAAACTCTTACTCTTAAAATGCCTTGTTGCATTTAGTTATTTTAAGTTATTTCACTTTGTACTTTTGTTGCTAACAAATTAATAAATTCATTCTGAATTTCTGGAGATAAATAATTAGTGTAGTGTTTAATATGCAATTCCAGAGCATTTTCCATACCAAAGTCAAATTGGCTGACAAATTTTATCAAGTTTAAAAATACGCCACAATTTTTTTTCTTCGGTATCGATGTTACTAGCATGTCCACAAAATGCTAAATTATTTTCAGCACAGAACAATATAAATTTCAATATTATTTTCAATATATGATGGCATTTCGCTTCTTAGTGCTGCTTGTGCAGGTTGTCAATTAGTCCACCTTTTTGAAGACCCTTTTCTAATAATTTCCAATTTGTGAAATTGTTTATGTGTTGTTGTAATGAATTCTCGTGAAAAAGAACCTTTGGATTTAGATGTTTCCAATCCTTAAATCCATCTGAGCTATAAAATAGAACATTATTTGTGCCAGATACAAATAAGAGGGATGGAAAACAACATATTGCATCTTTGTTTTTGCAAAAAAATAACCATTTCCTCTCAATTTTTTTTTTTTTTTTTTTTTTTTTTCATTGAAACATCGGCCATTGGTGACAGGATATGTATTTAAGACTATATGTTCGGGACCGTGTTGCACAGTAAGATATCTGTTTTTGTGGGTATTAAAGTTCCATGTGGTCGGATCATTAAAATTCAGACTTACATGTTCCATGTTAATATTATTGCTGCCATCATTTTCTTCTGCCAACTGTTGTTGGTTATTGTCCACACTTTCTAATTCTTTTAAAATAACTTCAACTGTTTGAGCTTTTTCTTGAACTTCCATTTCAGTGGCATCATCATTTGTTTCATCTTCATTCGAATCACGTTCGTTTTCCTTGTCACTTTCAGCTTTGGAGTGGCTTATTGTAAGTCAGTTTTGTAAACTAGCAGAATGTTTTTTTTTCTAATTTCCTCTTTATGCAGTCTTTCTACGTGGTACTGATGTCACTTTTTTTTCTTTGGTGGCATGTCTAAAATTAATTTGGCCTTTACTGTTTTATTTAAATTATAAATCACAATATTCACGATTATCTGTTTATATAACAATCACAAAAACACTATAAATTATAACTTTTCAGTTTGTACACAATGCGTGAATTGCAAACTACTATGCATTTGAGTATGCGCTGATAAAGCGATCGCCTGATTGGTCCCTTCAAACAGCAAACAGATCTATGATGCTATCCAGTATGTACTCAGATGTAAGGATGCATGCAGGCTTGAATCGCCGTGTGAAAATAAATTTTCACCCTCTCTGTGCTGTCATCTTGATTCAACATCGTCGAGGGGTGCCATTTCGTCAGCTAGCCTCGGGTGTCGAAATAGCTTGGTACTGTACTGATGTGGCCTGTCAGTGGTGCCCTTCTGCTCTCGGCACCCTTGGCACCTGCCCCAATGCCAAGGCATTCCTATGCCACTGGGTCTCGCCCATCTCCTCAGCTACAGTGTCCAAATAAAGGTGCAAAAAGAAAAACGAGAAACTTAGTCTCCCAGTTTTTACAGAGGACACAGGAAATACAGAAGACTCAGAATCACAGCACCTTCGGGGATTCAAGGTGCCGTTATTTTGATTTTTCCGTTATCTAGAAAGTTTTATTTTTAATATATTTAATGCAGAAATAATTAGGCTAAATAAGAAATGGGGGGATTAAGAATGCAATTTTATTAACTGCAATAAAAAAACAAACATGTTGACGGTCCAATGTTATATTCTGCCATTAATACACTCCTGCTTACTGCACATTCTATTTTATTTATTACATCAAGTTTAGATGATGGTATCGTCACTATCCTCCCCACACCGAATGGAAAAGGCCTGGGTTTTTTATCCCATCGAAGACGTGAGGAACTTTTATAGGCTTTTTTCACTCCGTAGCTTGGTTAGCCTGTCTCAGGCATAGATAGCAAGTTTTTCGCCCAGAAACTGCGGTTTTTTGTCTAGCAAAACAGACAAATCGGCCAGAGAACACAGGCAATTTACAGACACAATACATATGGGTATACGAATTAACTTTCCAGGTGACCGTAATATAATAGTTTGGATTATATCAAGTTTGTCACTAAGCTTTAATGTTGTTCTTTTCTTCTCTGCATGAGGTTTATTAACTTTAGGAGCAATAGTGAGGGGTTTTTAATTTAAAATAAATGGTAAACAGTTGTATAATCCATGATATATCAGTACAGAATTCGCTTTCAAAATGGCGAGCGTAAACAAATACAGTAATCACGTGACTTGCCGTTTTCTTTTTCGGCACTGCAAGACATCAGCGTTGTATGTAAACATCTGATCTCAATGTGCAGTTAGCTAAAATGTTCTGTTATTTCGACAGTCTACTGTACCATAATATGAAAAAATCTGGAGCTGGGGTCCATTTTACTTTCAAGTGGTTTGCATACAATTCTTTATTAATCATTCATGGGGTGATATAGCTTACCTGAAGTTTGTGTCTACTTTTCATATTATTGGTAATATGAAAGTTTATGTATTTATGAAGCTCCCATCCATATGAAGTTCTCCCAATAATAGGTCCTCACTCCTCAAATCCCTTAGTAATTCATTTCCACCATATGCATTTCTCTTTTGTAGACTTGAACGAACCGACACTCGTGATTTCATTTTCGTGATGTATTTGCACAAATTACTACAAAAGCAGCAGCTGCCATTAAAGTATCTTTTTCATCCCATGTGATCACATGGGATGAAGAAGTAATTTTCAAATGAAATAGATCTTACAACACTGTGCAACACAAGCCTCTATATTTCTTCAATGGAGATGCAGATACTGAGAAATAAATTGCAAGTTTGGTCACTCTTGTATTTTAGAAACTACAGTATAATATATATACTATTTATTACCAAGACAATCTATTTCAATAATTGCTTCTTCGCTGATAGGTAATGATAAATACGTATTCGTTAATTCTATACAAAGCCAATGCCAGAAGAGGTATGTTCGGTGTGGTACCTGACAACGCTTTGATATGTTCCAACAATATGAGAGATGTCAAAAGGAAGGGGTTTGCTAGGAGGATCACGCAAGCACCTTGTTAAATAAATAAATAAAATTAGCCTGATAAAATGTACCAGGTTATTTAAACCGAAGATGCCCCTTGGCTGAAATTCTTCTAGAGCACGCCTTTTAACAAATTGGCAGCATCCTTACCAAAAGGAGTCAGTGAATTAAATCCATGCAAATTTGAAGTAGTAGTAGCAATTAACCACCCGCTGGCTAAAGGCAAATTTCCGCACATCTATTCTACATCTGTCTTTCCTCAATTTGAATTTATGCCCCCTCAGGTTTGTAATCTGAACAAGAGGAAGAATCCCATCAGAATTCAGCATGCTCAACCCATTCAAGGCCTTATACACCTCAATCAGATCACCTCGCAGGTGCCTAGTCTCCAGCCGCTGCAATTTAGCATTAGCATTAGTAGAGGCATATGATGCAAGAAAGCAAGCTTATTCAGCATCAGCCAAAAAAAAAAAAAAACCCTCTCCCATTTCACCCCTCCGTTCGTTCGAAATACCTGTCCAGTTGAGCTTTAAATTTGTTTAGGCTATCAACTTCAACAACAAGTGATGGAAGTCGGTTCCACCAACCAACCACCCGCTGGCCAAAGGCAAATTTCCGCACATCTATCCGACATCCGTCCATCCTCAATTTGAATTTATGCCCTCTGAGGTGATTATTCTGAGAAAGATGAAGAATCCCATTGGCATTGAGCATGCTCAAACCATTCAAAGCCTTATACACCTCTATCAGATCACCTCGCCGGTGCCTAGTCTCTAGACTCTGTAATTTGCAAAACTTAAGCCTTTCTTCGTAAGAGCAACCCTTTGTTCCATTTACTAATCTTGTTGCCCTTCTCTGTATCCGTTCCAGCAGCTCTACATCCTTCTTGAAATGAGGCCTCCAGACCTGTATACAGTACTCAAGATGTGGCCTAACCATTGCCTTATACAAGGGAATAATCACCTCCTTATCCCTGCTAGAAAAATTCCTGTATATCATTGACAAGACACCATGAGCTACTCTTGCAGCTCATCTGCACTGCTCAGAGAACTTCATATCTGCCTGCACAATTACCCCCAGGTCCTTTTCATTCTCCACCACTGTCAGTGTAGTACCGCAGAGTTGATACATTGCTCTGGGGTTACTGTTACCCATATGTAGTACTTTACATTTGTCAATGTTAAACTTCATTTGCCACCTCTCAGCCCATCTGTTCAACCTTTCCAGATCCTGTTGCAGCAGCATAGCGTCAGTAGTGTCCTTAACGACCCTGCCAACCTTTGTATCATCTGCAAACTTAGACATTAAACTTGATATCCCATCATCAATATCATTCATAAACACCGAAAACAACAATGGACCCAACACTGAACCTTGAGGAACTCCACTAATAACATTAGTCCACGTTGAGCAGTGTCCATTGATTACCACTCTCTGTCTTCTGCCACTCAACCATCCCCTTATCCATAGCAGCAATTTGCCTCCAATGCCACACATGAGCTATAACTGAATTCTTGTCTAGATGATCCTGCAGTGCTTCTTTAACCAGTGCCTCCATTAATTTGCAGAACTTAAGCCTCTCTTGGTAAGAGGATCCCTTCATTACCCTCACCAATATTGTTGCCCTTCTCTGTATACGCTCAAGCAAATCTACATCCTTCCTAAAATGAGGCCTCCAGACCTGTAAGCAGTACTCAAGGCATGGCCTGACCATTGCCTTATACAGAGAGACAAATTCATAAATTTCATAAATTGAGGAAGGACAGATGTAGAATAGATGTGCGGAAATTTGCCTTTAGCCAGCAGGTGGTTAACTGCTGGAACAAACTTCCATCTGGCGTTGTGGAAGTTGATAGGTTAAATAAATTTAAGGAGGAACTGGACAAACATTTAGAGGGGATTGTTTTGTAATTTTTTTTTTTTTTTTTTGGCTGATGCTGCATAAGCTCATACACTTGCTTTCTTGCATCACATTCCACTACTACTACTACAATCACCTCCTTTTCCCTGCTAGCAAAATTCCTATATCTCATTGACAAAACCCCATGACCTGCCCTGTTTTTGTTTTGTTATTTGGTTTTTAGGAGCACTAGCAACGAAGGCCATATTGCTCCAGGATATGCGGTGGTCATTCCCTGACCATTCCGCATCCTCCGTATTCGGTGGTGACGGGCTCGAACTGAGGTCTATTCAAGAAGCGTGTGCTACGCACTGCTGCTCCCTCCCACCTGGCTACGGAGCGCCTGACCTGCCCTGGCAGCCTGTCTGCATTGCTCAGGAAACTTAATATCTGACTGCACAATTACTAACAGGTCTTTTTCATTTTCTACAACCTTAAGTGTAGTACCACACAGTTGGTACTACACTTAAAGTGTAAAGGTTATCAAGCTAAAGTAATATAACTGTAATTTTTACGGGGAAATTTATGACCAAACATTTTAATCTTTTCGTTTCATGCTAAAAACATTTTAGGTATACTTATTCGTAATGGTTCATACTTGTGAGATATGTAACGAGAGGCACAATATCAAAAATTAAATGTAGTCATACAGATAATTATTATTTTATTATTTTTTAATAATTCTGTATGAACCGTCAACAATTACTAAGCCTAAGCCGACAGATGTTTTACTTACCAAAAATATGGCTGTTGTAGATATTAATTCATTTAATTTAATAGCCTCCATACTCGCTTTTTTGATGCATCTAATTGCTTTACAGACTGGCAATATAAATATGAAACACCAACATACACATAAACTTATTTTAACATAAAAGGAACCGTCTGAAATACAAATCCATCTGAGCCTAGCCCGTTTCCCAGCCTTCCGTTCGGTATCAGCTACGGATGAACCGTAAACACGTGGAATACTCTTGGACGAAATGAATGTACAGTTGGTAGAAAGCAAAAAAATTTGTTTTAAAATGATTTCCCAGTGCAAAATAACAGCAATAAAGAGAGGAAACAAAAGCTTAACTAACGGTACGCCGAGGAGGTTCCCGAATATTGTCTAAAAATTAATTGACAAATAGCAAAGGAACTGGGAAAGCACTTTCAGGAGATGGATGACCAGGCTTTGGTTGACCAGACCGGCTTAAAGAACTGTCTATTGACCCAGTTATATAAATTCATTAATAACTTCATGTACATGCTTGATTTTTAAAGGAATTAAATCAAACTGGTTGGTCTAGTCGGCTTGATAAAGCGATGAAAAGTCGGAAGCCATCCGGATTAAAAATAATATTTAAAAATTTTCATTTTGTGTTAACCACCGCGATGATAGAAAAAATCTTGTTGTGTATTAATTCAACATCAACTAACAAATAACAAATATGGATATCGATCAAGCTGCATTGGGCATAGAAACATCGTATCATCAAGTGAAAAAATTAAGAAATGAATTTGAAAATAACGTCAAGGCAGCATTATCTATTGTGCAGAAATGGGTGTACCTTGTCAATTTGCACATAAACCGAGGAGATTTGTTAAGAAACATTTTGATGAGCTGGCAGAGGACTACCGATTTGAAAATGCAGAACTGTTCTTTAAAGTTAGCATTTTTTTTTTTTTTAATCGTGTAATTGACTTAGTGACAACGGAACTGCACAAAAGGTTTCAAGGACTAAATACAGTTTCTGACTTGTGTGAATTTCTTACTCCAACTCAATTAATTCAAATTGATAACAATTCCACTATAAAAATCCCAGGAAAATTGGAAAAAAAATTTTCAAGTGACTTTTCAGAATCAATTTCAATGCAATTACTACTCTGCGTAAAGTCACAAAAAAGTGAAATTGCAAAAATTAAAACTATTCACGAATTTGCAGACTTACTTAAGAATTATTTGAGAAACACCATGGGACAACAATGTATATCAGCGCTAGCACTGCTTAGCATAGGACAAGAATCTGAAAGAATGGACGTTTCTAAATTAATTAATGACTTTGCCAATGCCAAATCTTGACTAAAGCCATTCTAAATCACATAAGTCACTTCTTTTAATTTCAATTTTAAATTTTATATTTACAGAATTTAATATTATATTTGTTTTTATATTGTATTGATAAAGATTTTAAATACACGTTTACCGTTGTATTGCTAATTTTTTTATTTTTATCAAAACCAAATTGACCAGACGTCCCAGATTATGCGGTACAGTCCGGATTTAAGTCGTTTTCCCCGCATTGCAAACTGTCCCGGAAAATGTTCCAGATTTGACATGTAGCCTCCATACTTAACGCATAGAGAATGGAAATAATTTGCATTATGGTTATGTATAAGAAGTGCGATATTTTATTTTATAAGTTTAGTTCAAAGAAGTATATGCATTTAATTTTTATTTTATATTTTCTATCTGAATATTTTTTGTATATAAAAAATTAAAAAAACTATATGTGTTTTATTGTTTTTAGGGGCAGGGTTATAAAATCGATGTCCCGCATTGGAATACTAAGGGCTGGTCACTTTAACCAAAACAAATATTTTCATGGGGGGGGTCCACTTTTTCTAGTTATGCCACTGGGTGCTCTTATGAAGAAACTTAAGTTCTGCAAAATTGCAGCGGCTGGAGACTAGGCATCTGCAAGGTGATGTTTTGAGGTGTATAAGGCCTTGAAGGGGTTTAGCAAGCTCAATTCTGACGGGATTCTTCCGCTTGCTTAGATTACGAACATGAGGGGGCATAAATTCAAATTGAGGGAACACAGTTGTAGATGTGAGGAAATTTGCCTTTAGCCGGTGGGCTGTTTATTGCTGGAACAAAGTTCCATCTGCCGTTGTGGAAGTTGATAGCTTAAAAAAATTCAAGGAGGAAATGAACAAACTTTTAGAGAGAATGGATGTGTCAAATTTTTTTTTTTTTTTTGGCTGATGCTACTTGCTTTCTTGCATCATATGTCTCTACTAATACTAATGCTAGTAGGATAATTCTTACTGAATATTGATTCAACAACTCTTCCCAATAGATATAAATTTGTAACACACAACCGAAACTTAGGCAAAGCAACCATTTAACATAATTCATAAACACTGTACCACAGAGTACTTCGCGTACTGTAAGTTTCTAAAATAACTAATGTGAAAGGCTGGAAAGATTTGCATATGCAATTTCACGTATGGCATTGCCGTTCGGCAGGTGTTACCCGTTTTGTTGTATTTTAAACACTAGTAACTCTAAGCCTGTAATAAAACTGTAAAAAAAAATTTAAAACTGTAATAAAAATTTAATTTCACAGAAACTGAAATTAAATAAAAACAGGAGCCGAATTGCAAAATTTTGGGAAACGGCATGACATTTTTTAATAAAATATTTATTTTTACTACAATATCGCATTCACTTGTAATTTCAACAGTCCGAACGGTTGATACTGTAGTCAAAATACACATATATACTTTGAACAATGCTGAAATAGTTGGATATTCCCGGTACTCCATTTACTCATCATCAATAACTAGATTGAGATTGTGCACCGCACAAGCACGTACAACGCACTCGGTTGTAATTCTTTTACGCGAGAGTGTACTCCTGAATATGCACCACTCATTGTGTTTTGTTCCATCGAACTCTTGTCCACGACATTTTGAAAGACCCAGATCATTTCAACTTATGGAGTCGCAAATATCTGACGTTATTCCAGCAGCTGATCCATCACTAACAGTGAGAAAACCAAGAACGTTTCTCTGACATTTATACGCTTAGGTCTGTCGTCATAGGGATCTTTCACAATATGGACATAACGGTACACCAAACTTAGTTGATCCATTTTTGAGATATCTTGATATACACCACTCCTAATCTCAATAACCTACACTTTATTACCGTTACTGTTTTAAAAATGGACGCGCGCTACCATGTGAGTTATAATGTCACACGTCATTTATGAGACGACTGGAGGAGAGAGTAAAGGACAAAAGTAAACTACAATCTTTAGATACATTAGTTTTGGTTTGGATTTGATCTAACTGACACAAACAGCATTATCATTAACTGCTTTTCCCTTTTTTGGCACCTTGGATTTAGTGACTATTTCTTCGCCTTTATTTATATAAATAAAACCCGTTTATATAGACATAACTTCCATGTTACACATGTATATGTGCAACACAAGTATACATGAGTATATTTGCGTGTGCACCAATGCTAGGAGTTTGGTAAATAAATTTGATTAATTTGAGGTATTGCTCAAAGCATCAAAGGCATATATTGTTGGGATATCAGAGACGTGGTGTCACACAGATATAAGGAATTAAGAACTGGATTTTGGGTAGTACAATGTGTACAGGAAGGACAGACAGGATAGGAATGGAGGAGTGGTTATGCTATTAGTTAAGAAACACATAAAATCCAAGGAAGTGAAGCCAGTCGACATCGCTGGACAGTGCAGTGTCGAGTCAGTTTGGTGTGACATAATCATTGGGAGATCAAAATTGAGAGTACGAGTGTGCTATAGGCCTAATGACTCTGATGAGTATAATAAGAAAATGTACAGAGAAATAGAGTGGACCAGTAAATCAGAGAGTCTTATAATGGGGGATTTTAATTTCCCAGATATTGAATGGAATTTGTGGGTTGGTCACTCACACACTAGCAAGGATTTTGTGGATTTATTGGATGACTGTTTTCTACATCAGCATGTTCGGGAGGCAACTAGAGGGAGTAATACCCTTGATTTGATAATCAGTAGTGATTCTTCATGCATTAAGTATCTGCAGATAAAGGAACCACTAGGTGGCAGTGATCACAGTATGCTGAAGTGGGATTTACTCAAAGAGGTAACTACCATCAGGGGTAAAGGGAAGGGTTATTGCTTTCGTAAAGGCGACTACGATGATCTGAGACAGTATTTAAATTCTATACAGTGGGACAAACAGATGATGTTACCAACAGCATATTCAAAATGGGAAGCATTCAAAGAACTTATCTTGGAAGCTACTAGATTTTACATACCAACTAAGAAATATTGTTCAAGGTTTAGGCCTAAATGGATGTCAGATGAACTAATGAGACACATGGCAGAGAAGAAAAATGCATGGGATACATATAAATTAACATATGACACAGAAGCTTATGATAGATATAAGCTGGGCTGTAACCAAGTCACAAAGGAGGTTAGGCAGGCAAAAGCAGATTATGAGAAATCTTTGGCAAAGGATTCAAAGAAAAACAGCAAAGAGTTCTTTACTTATATAAACTCTAGAAGGAAGGGGGTGAATCAGATTGGTCCACTTGATATCGATGGTTCAACTGTTGATGCTTCTGCTCAGGCAGCTAACAAACTAAATGAATATTTTGCATCGACATTCACACATGAGGAGTTATTCAGCGAGGGGAATGCCAGAGGTGCATTCAACTCTGGCAGTAAGTTAGATAATCTTGTAATAACGAGAGTAAAGTGGAGGAGAAATTATTGAAGATAAACACAAGAAAGGCACCTGGGGTGGATGGGATCTATCCAGTTATATTAAAGGAGGCAGCAAAGGAAGTAAGCAAACCCTTAGCCATAATTATGACAGCTTCCTTGGACTTAGAGGAGGTACCCATAGACTGGAGATGTAGAAAGTTGACCCCATTTCACAAAGAAGGATCAAAGGCTGACACAAGTAATTATAGACCTGTGAGTTTAACTTCTGTTCCAGGAAAATTAATGGAGGCACTGGTTAAAGAAGCACCTCAGGATCACCTAGACAAGTCTTCAGTTATAGCTCGGACACAGCATGGTTTTGTTAAGGGGAAGTCTTGCCTGACCAATTTGATTGGATATTATGATGCAGTCACAACAGAGAGTAATTCCCTGGATGCAGGGAATAACTTTGATATTATATACTTGGATCTTAGAAAGGCATTTGATACTGTTGCACATGGAAGACTGCTGCACAAATTGGAGCTGTGTGGCATTGGAGGCAAATTGCTGCTACAGATAAAGGGGTGGTTGAGGGGGAGAAGACAGAGAGTGGTAATCAATGGATACTGCTCATCGTGGACTAATGTTATTAGTGGAGTCCTTCAGGGTTCAGTGTTGGGTCCATTATTGTTTTCCGTATTTATAAATGATATTGATGATGGTATATCAAGCTTAATGTCCAAGTTTGCAGATGATACAAAGGTTGGCAGGGTTGTTAAGGACTGACAGTATGCTGCTGAAACAGGATCTGTAAAGGTTGAGCAGATGGGCTGAGAGGTGGCAAATGAAGTTTAACATTGACAATTGTAAAGTACTCTATATGGGAAACAGCAACCCCAGAGCAACGTATCAACTCTATGGTACTACGCTGACAATGGTAGAGAATAAAAAGGACCTGGGGGTAATTGTGCAGGCATATATGAAGTTCTCTGAGCAGGGCAGACGGGCTGCAAGGTGATGTCTTGTCAATAATATACATGAATTTTTCTAACAGGGATAAGGAGGTGATTATTCTCTTCTATAAGGCAATAGTTAGGCCCCACCTCAGCTGGACTGTATACAGGTCTGGAGGCCTCATTTCAAGAAGGATGTAGAGCTGCTGGAATGAGTACAGAGAAGGGCAACAAGATCAGTGAATGGAACAAAGCGTTGCTCTTACGAAGAAAGGCTTAAGTTTTCAAATTACAGTTTCTGGAGACTAGCCACCGTCGAGGTGATCTGATAGAGATATATAAAGCCTTGAATGGTTTGAGCATGCTCAATGCTGACGGGATTCTTCCTCCTTCTCACAATAATCACATGAGGGGGCATAAATTCAAATTAAAGAAAGACAGATGTAGCATAGATGTGCGGAAATTTGCCTTTAGCCAGCGGGTAGTTGGTTGGTGGAACGGACTTCCATCCCTTGTTGTGTAAGTTGATAAGCTAAATAAATTTAAGGCTCAGCTGGACAAATATTTTTCGAATGAACGGAGGGGTGAAGTGGAAGTTTTTTTTTTTTTTTTTTTGGCTGATGCTGCATAAGCTTGCTTTCTTGCATCATATGCCTCTAGTAATGCTAATGCTGATAACGCATTCGGCGGAAATCATGAATCCGCTAACTTACTATGGGCAAAGGTTGGGCAATGATACTAGGGTTAAGAGTTGCATTGCTCTCTACGATGGCCGAATCAGCTCCTATGGGACTAGGAACTGTGAATCAGCGAGGGACGTTTTATTTTTAATTGAGTAAAAATGTATATTTTTTCTCAATTAATTTTTTCTCTGTTTCGGTCCTGGGCCCAATGCCCCGAATTAGCATTAGCATTAGCATTAGCATTAGCATTAGCATTATTAGAGGCATTTGATGCAAGAAATCAAGCTTATGCAGTATCAGCCAAAAAAAAAAAAATAAATAAATAAAATAACCACTTCCACTTCACCCCTCTGTTCGTTCGAAATACCTGTACAGCTGAGCCTTAAACTTATTTAGGCTATCAACTTCCACGACAAGGGATGGAAGTCTGTTCCACCAACCAACCACCCGCGGGCTAAAGGCAAATTTCCGCACGTCTATCCTACATCTGTCTTTCCTCAATTTGAATTTATGCCGTCTGAGGGGATTATTCTGAGCAAGAGGAATTGGCTGCATTCGCATGGTTACGCTACTGAGAGCCCCTCTTTGTTCCACTCACCAGTCTTGTTTCCCTTCTCTGTACTCGCTCAAGTACCTTTACATCCTTGCCTTAAACAAAGCTATAATCACCTCCTTTTGCCTACTAGCAAAATTCCTGCATATCATTAACAATACCCCATGACCAACTCCTGTCACCTATCTGCACTGCTCAGAAAACTTCAAATCTGACTGCACAATTATTTCCAGATCTTTTTCATTTTCTACCACCCTAAGTGTAGTACCACACAGTTGCTATGTTACTCTGGGCCTACTTCTACCCATATGCAGTACTTTGCATTTGTCAATGTTAATCTTCAGGTGCTACTTCTCAGCCCATCTACCCAACTTTTCCTCATCCTGTTGCAGCCATTACTGTCATTAACACACCTGCCAACCTTTGTATCATCTGCAAACTTTGACACTAAGCCTGATGTACCTTCATCAATATCATTGATAAATATACAAAACAACAGTGGACCCAACATCGAACCCTGTGGAACTGCACTAATAACATTAGTCCACGATGAGCAGCACCAATTTATTACCACCCTCTGTCTTCTCGCACTTAACCATCCTTTCATCTATTGTAGCAACTTACCCTTAATACCATTCTTCTCCAATTTGTAAAATAGTCTTCCATGCGCAACAGTGTCAAAAGCTTTTCTGAAATCCAAATATATGATATCAAAATTATTTTTTGCATCCAGTTCCTTTGTAATCACATCATAATATTCTATCAAATTTGTCAGCCAAGACTTTCCCTTAACAAACCCCTGCTGTGTCTCAATTATTGCTGCAGTATTGTCTAGATCAGGGGTGGGCAACAGCCGGCCCGCGGGCCACATCCGGCCCGCGACGATGTTGAATCCGGCCCCCTCGGTAAATGCATAAATATAGAAAATCCATACCTGACTACACTCGCCGTAAACGTTCGGCTTAATTCGGTTCAATCGGGAATCGCGGCCAGTACAACAGTAACCAAGTGATTCTACGCAGCGTCAAAGAGTTATTTCCTAATTATTATTGTAGCATCGATCGAACGATGTTCAGTACTATTGTCTTTAGCATTAGCATTAGCATTAGTATAGGCATTTGATGCAAGAAAGCAAGCTTATGCAGCATCAGCCAAAAAAAAAAAAAAAAAAAAAACCCTTCCACTTCACCCCTCCATTCGTTCGGAATACCTGTCCAGCTGAGCTTTAAATTTATTTAGGTTATCAACTTCCACAACAAGGGATGGAAGTCTGTTCCACCGTCCAACTACCCGCTGGCTAAAGGCAAATTTCCGCACGTCTATCCTACATCTGTCTTTCCTCAATTTGAATTTATGCCCTCTCAGGTGATTATTCTGAGCGAGAGGAAGTTCCTTTGGGTTTGACTTCTTATTGAAAAAAATAATGTTGGTGCGAGATATTTTATGTTTTATGCCTTTTCTAATTATTACAATTTTTAATTTAATATAATTTATAGCCCATAAAATGAGCCAATTAAAAAAAAAAGAAAAATTGATGCCGAATGCCCCATTTTCAATGATAATTGGACATTCAGATATTTTTTTTAAAAATACGTTAATAATTTGGTAATTCAAGTAATATAACATTTTTTAGGTTCTGATTTTTTTTTATTAAATCGTTCAATCTATTCCGGCCCGCATCACGATACGAAAATTTCATTCGGCCCGCTGACAAAAAAAGTTGCTCACCCCTGGTCTAGATGATCCTGCAATGCATCTTTAACCAGTGAGTCCATTATTTTCCCGGAACAGAAGTTAAACTAAATGGTCTGTAATTACTCCTGTCACCCTTCAATCCCCCTTTGTAAATTGGGGATACATTTGCAATAGCAGGGCGTCGGGTCTCCAGACCTGACGTCCTGCGATTTTTGGTTTCGGCTTCCTGAAATCATGGGTTTACAGAGAACACCCAACGTCGTTGGCAATGCTAAAAAACTCTATACGACGGCAGTTATCAATAATACTTCCAGAAATGCTGTTTCATGCTGTCTGTAACGTCGTTACTCGTCTTCAGGCAGTGCGCGACAACGAAGGCAACCACAATGAACATATACTATAATGAGGTGCTTTGTGGTGTTACAGATCAAGAGCAACCTGGTGGACATAGTTGGAAATAATTTTGATATTCTTTCGGAAAAAACCCCAAGTAATTCTATACATTTCTGCGCTAATCTCGTTACCATACGTAAAAATTCACTGAAATACCTATTTTTTAATTGTTTACTGACTTTTCGATCACCCTGTATATAAGGGTATATGTAAGAAATTACGGCTGGCCCTAATAAAACAATTTTTACTGTCTCGAAAGGGACTCTGGTCCACCTGGTATTGGCAGAAGGTGTGACAGGCAGGATCCTCAGGGGGTCCATGCCAGAGGAAAAAACAACCCACAAATAGTTCAGGTTATGAAAAAATATATATATGTACATAAACCTATGCACACAAAATCTATACACGATATGTATAAATGTATAAAGCAGTTTTACATATGCTAAAATATTTCTAATACAGTACTACAATTCCACAGTTGGGTTAAGTTCATGTTAAGTGGAACTATCCAAGAAGGAGCAGTAGTAGCCATGGTTGTTGATCCATGAAAGATATTTTTAGCAAAGTTCTGTAAAGCCTCAAAAGTCAAGACATTGATTACTAGGTTAGACCCATTTCCAAATGACGAGTTATAAACTTCCGATTTAAGAATATCCATACAGTCCTCATACAAGTGACAGGAGAACAAAAGATACTGTGATTTTTAGCGTTTCTTACCAATCATTGAAGTAAAAACGAAAACCAAAAGAAGGAAAACCAACACAGGCTCTCAAATAGAAGTCCCTGACTTAACTGATGCAACCAAACACAGAATCAACACATATTAGATTCCACCCTGCCCGAGGGCACTGCCCTAGAGTAGATGTTGACCCTCAGACACAGCTCGAGGATTTAATGAAGGACTCTTGTAACAGTAGCACCACGGTCCTGCGTGGAGACATCGTGATCCTTTGGAGCAAATTAGAAGCAATCATACTAAATACTGTACTCACCTAGAGTCCGAAAACGGGATTCCACTCCGTGACAGGTACTGTTACCAAGTACACAGGGTGGTTGTAATGTCTAGTGTTACTGTTGGTCGAGGAACTCTCTGACTATCCTACAGGTGTTCAGGATTGAGATTTTCTGGGAGTTCCTTGTAGGTATTCTTTGGGCGACCTATTGCTGCTAGGCCGCTATGTAGAGTCTTTGGCACCATACCGGTGGTTGACACGATGATTGGGATTATTATTATTATTATTTTCTTTTCTTTTTTTTTATTTCATAACCTGCACCACGGGTGTTTTCTCTCTCTCTCTCTCTCTCTCTCTCTCTCTCTCTCTCTCTCTCTCTCTTTCTCTCTCTCTCTCTCTCTCTCTCTCTTTTCTGTTTTGTTTTTCCCTCTGGAATGGGCCCCCAGAGCATACTGGCAACAACAGGTGGGTCAGAGTCTCTTTTGAGACAGTATGTACTTTACTGGGACTGGCCCACCTTCCCGTGATGTGGACGAGTACCCAGAATCATCTCTCCAAGTGATTGATGCTTCTGGGTAGCCAAGCGGCCAGAACAGAACAACAGAATACACACATGATATACACAAACCTACACCAACACATTTCTGTCCCTTTTACAGTTGATTCTGCTCTTCAGAGTGAAACGACGCTGAGTTGATCAGACGTTCTAGGTGCCGCCCTTTACAAAACCACATGTCGACATGTTATGAGTAAAACAGTCTGCGTGGTAGCACAGTGGTATCGTCACCGTTCACCACACACCGGGTGGAAAAGGCCCGGGTTCGAATCCCGTCGATGACGCGAGGAACTTTAATGGCTTTTTTCCTTCCGTGGCTGAGTTGGTCAGACGTAGATAGGAAGGTTTTCCTCCCAGAAATTGGGTTTTTTCATCCAGCAAAACAGGAAAATCGACCAGAGAATACACGTAATTTACAGACATAATATATATACGGGCATATACACTGAGTGATCACTGAATTATGACCATCTACCTAATACTTCGTAGGTCCTCCTTTTGTTCTCAGTACAGCAGCTATCCAACGTGGCATTGATTCAACAAGATGTCGGAAGCGTTCGGGAGGTACGGCCAACCAAGCTGTGTGTAATGCGGTCAGCAATGCAGGTATGGAGGTGATTGTTGTACCCAGACGACTGATTTGCCTTTCCATAATGTCCCACAAGTGCTCTATGGGATTGATATTGATGGAGTTCTGAGGCCAATCGATATGCTCGAGGTCAGAACTGTGTTCCTCTAACCATTCCTCCACAACAATTGCCTGATGGCTCGGCGCATTATCATTTTGGAAGACACCTGCTAATAGGGAAAAAGTGTAAAATAGCGGGTTGTACACAGTCAGCAAGCATTTGACGAAAGCGGACACCAGTGATACGTTGTTCCACATGCACCAGGGGTACAAGTTCCTGCCAGTGAATCATGCCCCACATCATACAACTGCCCCCACCGGTCTGCACGTTTGATACCAGCATGATGGATGAAGCGCTTCATGTTGTTGACGCCAAATCCGTACACGACCATTCACGGTGTGGAGTAAATAACGTGACTCATCCAACCAGCACACCTTCTTCCTGTCTTCTAACGTCCAACTTGTGTGCTTTTTGCCCCAAGCGAGTCTTTTACGCCGATGAACCTTGGTTAGGAGAGGATGCCGTAGGGGTCGTCTGCTGGTATAGCCCATACGTGAGAGAGTGTGTGTGTGTGGTGCATGGTCATGCCAGATATTGTTCTCGATTGGCCCATGTTGCATTGGGCAGTCCACTCTTGAACAGTGCCGCGCCTGTTCGCCTGTACGAGTCGTCGAACCCGGCGCTCACCTCTAACATCAACCTTTCCCTGACCTTTGCAGTTTTGCTGTCGAGTAGTTGTTTGACCATTTTGATGCCAGTCCAGGTACACTTTAACTACGGCTGCTCTCGAACACTGCACCAGTTTAGTCGTTTGTAAAATCGAGGAACCAGCTCGTCAAGCACCCACAATCTGTCCTTTATCAAAGTTTGATTAATCATTCCTTTTACCCATCACGCTCGGAATGTTACCACCAACTGAACCACTGACACCTTATCTATGCTATGTAGGTAGACTAACTGCGCACTCTCGTACCTCACGTGGTCGCATTCAGTTTTCATAGGGTCATAATTCAGTGATCACTCAGTGTATATAAGAAATTATGGGTGGCCCTAATATAATAGCTTGAATTTTTTTTATGAGCAAAACGGTCTGCGCAGGTAGCACAGTCGTATCGTCACCATTCTCCCCAGACCAGGTGGAAAAGGCCCGTGTTCAGATCTCGTCGATGACGCGAGGAACTTTAATGGGCTTTTTTCACTCAGTGGCTGAGTTAGTTGGTCTCAGGCGTAGATAGCGAGATTTTTTCCCAGAAATTCGGTTTTTTTTTCGTCCAGCAAAACAGGCAAATCGACCAGAGAACACACGCCATTTACAGACGTAATACATATATGGGTATATGTTATAAATTACGGATGGCTCTAATATATTAATTTTAGTTGGAGTTTGTTTTATATATTGTCAATGCTGGATTCCGCGTTTGCATCTAGCATAATAATGACATTTTTGCCTGACATCTAAGTAATTCGCAAATGGTTGATTCGAGTCTCTATATCGGGAGCATTGACAATATAATGACGTAACATAAATCTGTATTATTAGAAAAGAATAGCGAAAGCTTAAAAAGCGGTACTCACCTTGAAATTAATCTGCGATGGTTTCCTTAGATAGAGTGGTTAATGTTTAAGTTGAATTGTTAAATTGAAAAATTAAAAGGCAGACTAGGTAGATTTCGGTTCCATTATCCGAAATCTACCTAGCCGCCATTGAAGGCCAAATTCTACACCCCTTTCCCCCTGAACTAAAACTATACATGCGCTATGCCGACGACATTCTTGTAATAGGCAACAGATCCATTATTGATAACCTCTTCGTAAAACTTAACTCTGTACACGATAGACTTAAATTCACCCTTGAAATTGGACAAAATAATCAGATAAATTTCCTTAATCTTACTATCTATATAACAGGCACAAAATTAAATACGAAAATTTTCAGGAAAAATACAAACACCGGCAAATACTTATATTTTTCTTCTCATCACCCTCTAAACACTAAAAAGGCAGTTTTATATAACCAAATTCACAATGCACTAAAGTATAGTTCCTTACCCACTGACTTCACAATGAAATACAGTATATTACTGACAAATTTATATCCAGAGGTTACCCCACCAACTTATTTTAAATACAATCCTTAACGCTAAAAATAAAATTAAATCTAACACCCCAACTAAAGACAAAAATAAAACAAACATCCGCATAGTTCTCCCTTACCACAATGAACTAGCAGGACAGTTCCGACGCCTATTTAACAACACTGATATCTCCCTTGTTTTTTCCACCTAACAAATTAGGATCCTTCTTCAGCACCTATAAAGACACATACAAATATCCTACAAACGACCTTAATAATATTATATACCTCATTAATTGTCAACAAAACTGCGACACATGTTATATCGGAAGTACCACTACTAAATTTGGCTCATCAAAAACATCCAACACCCGTGCCTACTACCATTTCCATAGTCTCATGTCTAACCAATCTGTCACAGAACTTACAACTCATGCCCAGACTCACAACCACAACCCGCTCATCGACTCTGCCATTTCCATCATTAAACTAAAATCCAGCTACAGAATACGTCAATATGAAGCCCTAGTTATTGAATGGTACAAGCACCACTCTAACCTCAAAATTCTAAATTCTAAACTCCCCTTCAATCTTCCCCCAATTTGGAACCTCCCGAGATTAAAGTTCCCACATGTCAAAAAAGGAATCACGAGAGTATAATTTTTTATTCTTAAAATACCATGCGCGTTCTCTCCCCACACATTGCCAACTGAAGACGTTCTTTAACTAACGAAAGTCCTCGTAAAGACTATTGGCTTCACCGGATTCACTTACAGTTTTTAACTATTCTATTCTTTTCTTTTATTTCGATGACAACCAAGGATTGGATGTGTACACTTCTATTTCCTTGCGCCTATTTAACTCAGTCAACTTTTACCTACTTCCCTCCCTTTTAATTTTTCAATTTAACAATTCAACTTAAACATTAACCACGCTACCTAAGTAAACCATCGCAGATTAATTTCAAGGTGAGTACCGCTTTTTAAGCTTTCGCTATTCTTTTCTAGTCTATTAACATGGTACTTGAAGATTTCTAAAAATTTCGTATCTGTATTATTAGCATTAGCATTAGCATTAGTGGAGGCATTTGATGCAAGAAAGCAAGCTTATGCAGCATCAGCCAAAAAAAAAAAAAAAAACCCACTTCCACTTCACCCCTCTGTTCGTTCAAAATATCTGTCCAGCTGAGCCTTAAACTTATTTAGGCTATCAACTTCCACGACAAGGGATGGAAATCTGTTCCACCAACCAACCACACGCTGGCTAAAGGCAAATTTCCGTACGTCTATCCTACATCTGTCTTTCCTCAATTTGAATTTATGCGCTCTCAGGTGATTATTCTGAGCGAGAGGAAGAATCCCATCAGCATTGAGCATGCTCAAACCATTCAAGGCTTTATACACCTCTATCAGATCATCTCGCTGGTGCCTAGTCTCCAGACACTGTAATTTGCAAAACTTAAGCCTTTCTTCATAAGAGCACCCCTTTGTTCCATTCACTAATCTTGTTGCCCTTCTCTGTACCCAGCTCTACATCCTTCTTGAAATGAGGCCTCCAGACCTGTATACAGTACTCTAGGTGTGGCCTGACCATTGCCTTATACAAGGAATAATCTCCTCCTTATCCCTGCTAGAAAAATTCCTATATATCATTGACAATACACCATGAGCTACTCTTGCAGCCCGTCTGCACTGCTCAGAGAACTTCATATTTGCTTGCACAACCACCCCCAGGTCCCTTTCATTCTCTACCACTGTCAGTGTAGTACCACAGAGTTGATACGTTGCTCTGGGCTTGCTGTTTCCCATGTGTAGTACTTTACATTTGTCAATGTTAAACTTCATTTGCCACCTCTCAGCCCATCTGCTCAACCTTTCCAGATCCTGTTGCAGCAGCATAGTGTCTGTAGTGTCCTTGACAAACCTGCCTACCTTTGTATCGTCTGCAAACTTCGTCTGCAAAAATCTGCCCGAACCATCCCTCCAAACAAATGCAGAGAACATGAGAGGAACAAAGGCTAGGATTGATTGATTTAAGAATTCTTGGCGCAAGAGCTACTGCGGCTAAAATTCGCCTGGAAGATTTTAAACAACAGTCTTGTTCTTATTCTTATTTTGCTGTAAATAGTTTTGAAGGGTCACAAAGTGACTATAGCTTGCTTTAGAGATAATATTCGGTTTCATATTTGATTGTAGTAATATATTTTCTTGAGGAACTGAAAAACACCTGCTATTTTTTTCTATCTTCCAGTGTGGTTTTGAGAGTGAGGAAGTGATGTTTGATTAACTCTTTGAAGCAGTTTCGGCGCTCATCTGCAATACCTGGACATATTTGATATTGATATTTATTACTTAAAACGGTCCCAGCCAACCAATGGCAACTCCGCTGTCAGTTACATAAAATTTAGCAGTACTCTTATATACTCCCTCTCCTGTTTGCCCAAGTACAGGGGTGGGGGGAACCTGCCATGACCAAAAAAGATTGATATGAACAAATTGAAAATAATCAAATTACATGAAAAATAAATATACATATAATTATCAGTACATGTTCTACTGTTTGTTATGTGTGACAAATACGACACAGAGGGGAATCCTCTCCTCGCAAAAGGTGAGAGTGGCTAAAATGCATGTGTCCTATTCTTAACCTTGCAAGTATCACTTCATCATGCCTATTTTGCTGTATGCTGGATTTCCATGGTTGTAGTAAACATTTAATCTGATGCTATTTGTTGTTGGTTAGTACTTGCCATTGCTGTTGCCAGTGATATATTCCACTGTTATGAATGTGAGAAAGGCTATGATGAAGAAATGTTGTTGGCTTCTTTAGCAGGTCTGTATGCTTCCTCGTTACCATGTATTCCAACATGACTTGGTATCCAGCAAAATCTAATGATACGACGTTGTTCAAGGAGTTTTGATACTCGGTATTGAATTTGCTGTTGTAGTGAATGTTTGTTAGAATTGAAATTTTGTATTGCCGTCATTGAACTAAGGGAGTGAATGAAATTTATGCTGTTTTGGGAAGTTGAATGGTCAATTTGGTTTAGTGCTAACATAATGGCTTGCAGTTCTACAGTATAAATTTTGCAGTCATTTGAGAGTTTTTGAGCAAATGCGATATCAGAAAAGTTAACTGCTGCTCCATGAGATTCATTTTCGATTCATCTATATATAGAAAGCAATGATCTGAAAGTTGTGCCTTATAAGTAGCATACAGCTGTTGATAGTTTATATGAGAGAGGGTTTGTTTGCTCCAAAAGTGGAAGGAGAAGTCGCATGAAGGCTGTCTGATTATCCATGGTGGTGTAGACTGTTTCGTCAGTGGCGTTGTATTATCCAAGTTAAGCTCTCTACTGAGAAGAAGATTTTTTAATCTCACACTCGCAGGTTTATTGATTATTTGTTGTTGTTGATAATGTTGTTTCCATTCAGATGTAAAAAGAGTTTTCTGTAGGGGGTGACCTGGTAATGATTTTATTTTAGCTGCATAAAAAAGTAATTGATTTTGTTTTCTGATTTGCAAAGGAGGTTTTTGGGCCTCAGCGTACACGCTGTGCACAAGACGAGGTACGGAAAGCTCCAAGGGCTAATCGGTGTGAGCAGTGATGTACCGGGTCGATCCATCTCAGAGCACTAGGTCTTGACGAGTCATCGACTGGGGTACCATAGTCTAGTCTAGACCGAATGAGTAAGCGATGTAAACGTAGTAGGATTGTCCTGTCTGCTCCCCAGCATATAGCGGATAGGGCCTTTAAGATATTCATTTTCTTCAGACAGTGGACTCTTGTGTGACTGATATGCTCTAGAAAAGTCAATTTTTTTCTCAAAAATAAGTTCTAAGGAACGGACACTATTTTTAACTGGAATGATCTATTCTTTCAGCCTGAGTTCGGGGTCAGGATGGAGATTCCTTTTTCTGCAGAAATGTATATATACGGTGTTTTGTACTAAAATTCTATATCCATTTCTTTCTGTTCATTTTATGACTCTGTTTATGGCTACTTGTAATTGTCGTTCTGTTGTCCCTATATGCTGCGGTTAATAAGAAATGCTGAAATCATCAGCATAAACGGACGGTTGTAAAGATGTTGTTAGGGATTTGTTCTATTATTGTGCTGAAGTGGACTGCAAAAAGTGTGGCACTTAATACAGATCCTTGAGGGACCCCTTCTTCCTGATATGTTTTGGAAAGTGTATCGCTCATTCGAACTTGGAAGGACAGATTCTTAAGGAAATTGAATATGTAGAGGGGTAGATGTCCTTTAAGGCCAAGTTGATGTAAACTTCATAGCGCCACGTGGTATTATATGCCTTATCGAT